>NC_084952.1:22703987-23038219 GCF_949316205.1 Platichthys flesus
AAGGGACCAGGTTCGGGGTCAACATAAACGATTACAATCTACCATGTACCCGGATGGCCCTGAAGACGAACTTAACTCTCCAGTCCAACCAGAACATTGCATTGATCCCCCCCCCCCACACACACACACAGTGCGTTGCTTGCGGGCCCCTCCCCTACAACACTGACAACACCCACTCACATTGAATCATGACCCAGAAACTAGAACCACATCTACACAAATATATGTATTGCCTGACTCATACAGGCAATACATATATATATATATACGTCTATAGCAACAAACACTTTTCTACCAAGCATGATGAGACAGGTCAACAGACCCACAGACTTCATCAGACATCGCATGACACAAAGTTCTAAACAATACAACACAAACATGAAAATACTACAGGAACATAACGACAACACCATACGCACCCTCAGTCACACAAACCATAACCCCTTAGCAGTACAGATAGCCACCGGATGGGCCAAGAAGAGGTAAGGTCAAAGATTCAGGTCAGAAACATTAACAGCCATGGAACGTCTACTCAGCAAACACACACAACATAACAATATCATTAACAACCACAACCTCCCACCTTCTTCCAAAAACAAGAACAGGTTGGAAAGCTCTCTCCCCACCATCCCGGAGTTGTGCGACGAAGAGGAATTCCCATCATTACCAAGCCCCAGCAAGGTATCACCTGCATCACAGTCATACATAAATAAACAGTTATTCACTCGACGACCACAACCTCCACAACTTATACAGGACCACCCACACCCAATTTACAGACAGAAGACTTTACCCCTGCTCCTAAAACCAGGACCCCAGTACAACTCACATTACTTGACCCCCCACAGCAAAACAAAAACGGATGACAACTGACAGACTACCCACCCACCCTACATACAACAATGGTCCTCTGCAGCCACAGAGGGCACCCCCACAACAGGTTTCTTTCATACAGACCAGGGAGCACATACTGTACATGACCTAAACACCTCCACCCCTCTCTCAGCGAGGGCCAGGAAAGTCTCCTGGGGACCCAAACCAGTTACCCAGGAGGCGGAAACAGTAAGACCCCCAACTCTCACCCATCCTACCGACACATTATTACATTACATCACATGTCATTTAGCTGACGCTTTTGTCCAAAGCGACTTACATTTTTAGTACACTCATCATTTTATGAGGGGCCATTTAGGGGTTCAGTATCTTGCCACAGACACTTAGGCATGCAGATGGGAAAGAGTGGGATTCGAACCAGCAACCCTCTTGTTGAAGAACACCCGCTCTATCCCCTAGGCCCACTCTCCCCTCTGAGCCAGACAAACCACTGAGCCAGACAAACCACCCTACCTGAACCACTCCCGAACTCCATCACCCCCGACTTACTAGCCACCAGTACCCATCACACAGACCCCAGAAGTAGAGGCCCAGATTCATCAGGTAATAGACAAACATAGCAATAGCCTAGAACTGCAAACAATATCACTCACTATAGAAAGCGCACCAACTGCCCCCGGCAACAGCACCCCAGGACCCTCCTCCCCAATCAATATGCAACAGTACCCATCCATCCCACCAGGTAGCTATTAACCAACTTACCACATTGCCCGACCTAACCGGAGACTCCAGAACTGGTACTTTAAAGGCCACACATTCTAATATCAATAGATTCCGCCTCCATAACAACTCAAACATAAAGCTAGACAGACATTCTTTCCGTTTCTTGCTGAAATACCTCATGACCCATTTTTTACTGAACAGGATAACATTCACTGGAAACCTCGTCTTTGATTACTGGTGCAAACAAAAACATTTATAAATGGATCTGAACCCAACACGCCTGACTTTGGGTGGAGCTCGACATCCAATATCCTCAACTAATCTAAATTATTCACCTCAACCACAGACCAAATTCCCTTATTGGAAAGAGATCTTTTATTTATCCCACACCCAACACAATACGACTGGGAGGAACTTCACAGGGACTTAAACCACTACAGTAGACGATTAAAGATCAGCCACCTTCATGATAAACCGGAACACATACAAAAACTTTTTATTCCGAAATGCAACTGAGAACCCACTACAGCACAATCAGACAAAAATACCATAAACCTCCTGCAAAAAAACAGACAGACCCTTTTCGACTGCCGGCCCCCATGGGATGTTGCAGACAACCTTTCGGTGCCTGAATGCAGGGCCTTAAGACCCAAAATCCAAACATTATAATCAAACCAGTAGATAAAGATTTGAAAATAGATAGTATGGATAGACAGCAATATCTACTGGAAGCAGAGAGACCACGCTCAAACAAAACCACTTCTCAGCAACATCATCCAAAATTTATATAACAAACAAACCATCACTCACAAACAAAAAACCTATCTATTTGTCCCTGATCAACCCCACCCCAGACAGTTTTATTTACTCCCAAAAATACATAAAGAACCACAAACATAGACCACACCCTATGAGGCTCCTCCCGGCAGACTAATAGTCTTGGATGTCGTACAGGAAAAGAACAGTTTAATCTAACTTATACACATGACAGATTTGATAATTATATATTTACAATTTGAATTTATAATTTTTGGAAAATCACCATATTCATTCTATACACTGTGTAAACTTGAACCGTTAAAACGGGTGAAACATAATATTTTGGTTTCTACTACATAAAGTTTGACAAATTTTAGAGCTGATCACCCTGAATGCTAAAATGATTGAGCAGTCTCTAGAGATGAACCCATTAAGACATAAGGTGCTGTGAAGCACTATTTGAAAAACCCTGAGGATTTAACAGAATTGCCAACATTAACAAAAATGTTATATTTATTGGGAGAAAACATTTTACTTTAATTGCTCATCATTGCAATTTTTTTTATTCTAAACCAATATAGCCAGCAACCTCGATGCAATGAGACGCACAAGTCTCATCCGGCTCTAAAGGGAGAAGCACACAATCGTAGCACCCACTCACTAAGAGAAAAGAGAACAGAGCTGCTGTGCAGCTTTTCTCCTCTCCCTTCCTGTAGCGCACATTTTCTCCACAAAAGAGGATCTCCGACTGTCAGTGGGAGCCCCTTAGTCTTTTTTTAGTCGTTTTTACATGTTGCCTCATATGTTGAGCTTACTGCATCAAGGAAAATATTTCAAAAATCAGTCATGTCTGTGACGGCTTGAAGCAAGAGCAGGTTAATATTTCAGGGCTCATACGTTTAGAACCAGAGGTCATTCAGAGCCAAAGAGGAGGAAAACTTTAAAAAGGACAACTACCAACTACTACTTATCATTAATGCGGTGGGCTTCTCCTCACTCTGCACTAAAAGTGACAATGGATCCATTAAAAACACACAAATAGAAAGCTATGTACACTGCTATCCTGCTTACCCACAGATTCAACCTGGGGATACTGGGATAATTGGGCTGAATACAACGCCACATTATTCTGCACCAATTTTCATAATTTGGTACAGAGGCACTATAATGACATTGTTATGGAAAATTCCCCTGACCAGTTTCTAAGGTAGTGGAAATCCCCTGACTAGGTGTCTCACTGCAGTGATATTGTCTACCTGACAGGATGGAGCCCTTATTTGGTGATGTTTTTCTTCTGTGTACTTGTCTTTCATGTCTTAGGTAACGTCTCTTTGTATAAGTTCTGGCTTTTGTGAAGTTGCAACCAGTTTATCCATTTTGAGCACCCGTGCTTGTTGTATAAACTCTGCAGAACTTATTATTATAATAAAGACTCAAAAGCAACTCCAGCTTGAGAATTTCATTATTTCAAATCTCAAGATGAATTTCCATTACAACGTATGGAATGTCTATAAATACATAGCAGGTGCACTGAACAACCAAAGTGACAATAATAACAGATTAATAGCGGGCTAGGTTTTGAAGCTGTGCATTTCCACATACAGAAATCAACGGTTTGCTTTGTGTCCTGTAAAAAGGAACGTGCTGCGACAGGCCAGTTGCCATGGCTCTACAGCAGTGTGTCAGAAAGTCTGCACAATGAGCTGTGGAGTGAGAGTTTGTCTGAGTCACTTACTTAATTTGATGCCCAGGAAGTATTTCTCCAGTACCGGCTGAAATGCCAGGCTAATTTTCTTTTAGCACATAATATACCTAAGTTGATTCATGAATAATCAAGTATGAATGTCTGACTATTATTACTCAGTGCAACCTTAGGGCTGGAGCTTGCAGCACTGAAGATGCTCGATTGGTCGTGTCCTGTAGCATTATATATCAGCCAACCTCCATAGTAGTTTCTAAAATTTGTTTGTTCAGCCTCAAAATCACTGATTCTAAAGATAAATAGGGACCAAAAATAATTTAGCAGTTGGAGACCTGTCAGTTTGCTGAATTTGGATGTAAAGTTGTTACATCGGTTTTTGCCACTGCCTACCAGACATTAATCCTATCACCTAGATCGGATTTATAAGGGGTAGAGAGCTATCCTCAATTATCTGTCATCTACTCAATGAATTATTATCTAAATCCAACATAGAAGATGCTAAAATGGTAATTTCCTTGGATACAGAAAAAGCTTTTGACCCCATGGTGTGGGGTTAGTTATTGATGGAAAAGACTGTTATAATGTTCCCCTCTTGCTAGGGTGATCATACTCAATCTTAATACAGTCCCACAACACAGGGCTGTAACCATGACTGTCCTTTGTCGCACTTGGTGTTAACTGTTGTAATCAAACCACTCTCCATCGCTCTTAGGATCTCACCACTTTTCAGCTGTATTTGCAGGACTGGGATAGAACACAGGATCTCACTTTACACTAATGACCTCTTACTCTATGTCATGAATCCTACCGCGTGCATCGACAAGATTATTGACATTTTGCAACGACTTGGTGCCTTCTCTGGCTATAAATTGAATATGTAGAATATTGGCAAGACAGTATTAGGCTTTCTAACAGTAAGGACCCAATCGCAGACCAAGATGCAAAAAACACTTTATCTGTTTCAAAAATTGAAAAAGCTGAGGATCCCAAAAAGGCAAAAAACAGAGTCAAATTCAATAACTGGCAAAAGGGAAACACAGACGAGCAAAAAAAAGAAAGTCCAATACCATACCAGGTAAACGGAGCTAAAAAATTGCAGAATGCAGGTGTAGCTAGTGTTGTGTCATTCGTGAACGATTCGTTCGCTTTGAACGAATCGTTACAGGGACTCGGGAGTAACGAGTCCTCTCAAAGAGAGATTCGTTCATTTTCTCGTGGCCGCGCATCGGGACTGTTGCATAGGCTGCTGCAGGTCACGTGGAAAATGATCCAAAGACTCGTATCCGGCAGATGAACGAATCACTCATCCGAAGACTCTGTTGGCAGAAGAACAAGTCACTGATCTGAAGACACGTTTGTGAGGTGAACGATTTGTTCATCTGCCGGTTACGAGTCTTTGGATCATTTTCCACATGACCTCCATAGGCTCAGAAGAGGAAACAGTTACCTCATTCCCTATCGCGGGACCGCTGTTAAAAAGCAGCCATGACTGACAGCTTTTGTGTGGCAGATCATATTTTTTTTAAGAAAACCTCCTATTATATACAGTAAAACATGACAGTTTGTATGGTTTTAAATTGTCATTTATAGTCACACTGGCATTTAATTATCACGGGAAAGAATTACACTGCACTAAACTGTAAGTGTAAATGTAAAGTGAAAATAACAAAACCAGTCATTATGACTTTTGAATAGGGCTGAACGATATGGGGAAATAATCTAATTGCGATTTCCCCCCCCCAAATATTGCGATTAAGATTTAATATGCGATTCTTTTATTTTATCCTCTCTTTCCTCCCAAAAAAAACGTAATGAATGATTTAAATATGACCAACACAATATTAGATACTGTACAATATTCTTTCCCACATTTTTATTTAACTGCTCTTCACAGAAACCAGAATAACAAATCGGTGTGCATTTAAGTAATTTAATCAAAGTCAGTTTAAGTATAAACACAAGGCATGCACTTTTTAAAACCTGTGTGCAAATTTACTATCTTGAGAATTTTTTTTTTTTAAATATAGGTGTCTTACTGCTCTCAAGTCAGTAACATTTCCAGTGTTGGGAAGGATACTTTCAAAACGTATTCTGTTACAGAATGCAGAATACATGCCAAAAAATGTAATCTGTAACGTATTCCGTTACATTAACTAATCTGAGTAACGTATTCTGAATACTCGGATTATTCCACATTGAATTACATTTTATAAGTGTAGGAATGCGGCGTTGTTATAGTCAGTGGATCAGCAACAGTTTAAGCTCTGTGTCTGCGGATGCGGCGGGCCAGCTGGATGTGCTGGCAGCGTGAGGATCAGCAGCTCCGTAGATCCCCGTTCATGTCCGCGTGGATGTGCAGTGGTATGGAGGCGCCGGGCCTCAGCAGGAACAGCTGAACACCTCCGTCTCGCAGATGTGCATGTAGGTGCCGCCCCGGAGCTCGGCTTGCTTTTCCGAGGAGCGATTTTCCCGTCCGCCGCCCGCACCGCGTCACCGGCGAAATGAGCTCGCTCTGTGTGGCCGACACGTTGGCCGAAGACTCTGTGGGCAGGTGAACGAAACACGTCGGGAGTTGAATGATTCGGTCATCTGCCGGGTACGAGTCTTTGGATCGTTTGCACCCGCCCGGTTGAAACGAACGAATGACTCAAAAAGCGATTTGTTCATTCTAGTGAACGAGATTCAAAGAACCGACACGGTTAAAAGATCCGAACTTCCCATCACTAGGTGTAGCTTCTCACAGGAAAACAATAACAATCCGACAGGGGACAACAGAAAGACTTGACTTATATAGAAAGGGGAACAAAGACACAGGTGAACAAATCAGACAAACCATCAGGGTGATTATCAGGAACAGGTGAGGGAGAAAAAGGCCGGGAAGCAGCAGGGGGCGGAGTCTCCGGACAATAACAGAACACACATGGTCTGACAACATAAACACAACAAGCACATGACAACATAAATAAACAGGGGGAAACACATGACATAACACAACACAAGCAGGAGGTACAAGGGAAATGGTGGGTGCGGGAGCGTTGCTGTGAGATCCGTGCGCAGAATTCAGTTTTGCTTTGGAGAATTTTGAAGCTACACTATGGCGAAACGTTTAGAGAAACGAAACTTGACGACCGAACAATCCAGGGATCTGTGTTATCGGCGTGATAGCGACAAGTCTGATGATGACGTATCGGAGGAAGACAGCGACACGTCGTTTGGTATTAATATTTCTCACAATCTCCCTTACTTTATAAACACAATATTCAGAAGTTTTTAAAGGAGATCAATATAACCTTCAACCTTGGAATACTCTTCATCTGTCACTTTTGGGAAGAATCAACTTAATTAAAATGAATGTTGTACCCAGATTTTTGTTCCTTTTTCAATGTTAACCACCATTCCACCCCTTATTTTCGTAAGGAATTAAATAGGAATACCACATGTTGAATATGGGCAGGCAAGGACGCAAAGACTAAATATTCTAACCTGCAGAGGACCATAGAAAATAGTGGTTTGCTTCACCAAATTGTTGGGGGTACTATAGGGCAGCCAACATCCCGTAAATGCACACTTGGCAGATTAACCCCAATACAGATTTGAGCCAGATTAGATTACATTCAAGATTAGATTCAACTTTATTGTCATTGCACAGTACAAGTACCTATACAACGAAATGCAGTTTAGCATCTAACCAGCAGTGCAAAAAAAGGCAGTAAAGTGCAGAGTATTGTGTGTATTTAGAGTGTAATGTTAATAAATAGATATGTACAGTAAGAAATATATATGGAATAGTACAGTATTAACAGGTATTGTATGATAAAAGAACTATGAGCAAGATAAATATATAAAATATGGTGTAGTGCAAATGTTCAGTGGTTGGAGGAGGGTGTGTGACAGTCCAAGCCAGGGTGGAGAGGGGGGAAGTATAGTCACTGGAGAAAGTGATGGAGGCCCTTATCAACACAAACATCTTTGCCTGTGTATTCTACGTGTGTGTCACCGCTTTTTCACTGGGAGAAAAAGGTGTTCTTTACATTATATTTAATAATTGCATCTGTTGCATGTTAGAGCATCGTCACACACTCAGTGAATCACACATTTACTTTTTTGATTTCTACATGCTGTATATAGGAGGTCAGGCAGATAAAGTCTCCAGAAACTATGGAGCGTCTCACTCGGACATTTGCGTTCACATATGCAACCTCCGGAGAAAATATGGAGGAGCTGCAGAGTGCAGTGCATGTCTGAAAGCAACTTTATGATCAAAGTTCCATTGTAAAGTAGTAACTGGGACAAACTGGAAAAACAGGGCAGATGCAGGAGTCCCGCAGAGTGACGTGATGGATGGTGAGAAAAAAAACAACCAGTGATGTGCCACTCCTTCTCCCCGCGTGAAATAAATCAGGTTTAGTAGCTGCATAAAATATGTCTAAACTTGATTATGCAAGCTGACACAGCATAAGTTGTGCAGTAAGTGGGCTGTTGAGATCAGCACTGAGTGGCTGGACACAAATAAAGTTAATAAAGTAAATATGGTAATGCAGTAAGGAGGTTCAACAGTGGAGGTCGCAGGAGTAAAATAACATTAGATGTTAGGTAATAATGCCAGGGGAAAGGAGATCCTTGGATGAATGCATTGGAATGAGTCACAGTTGTAGATAAAGATTAACAATAATGCAGCACTTTGAACGGACATGATTGAGGCAGTGGATCCATACATCAGTGCCAGGAACAAATCCTCCGCTCTCTGCAAATTGTAGAACCGTGTTGAAACAGACTCCACTGTCCACACTGCCTGATATAGTGACACTGTGGAGCTGTTCTTTCAATTGCGCAGTCAACAAGCATCTGCTCAACGGCTCCTCAGTCGAGTCAGAGAGAGGGGGAAGACAGACGTAAGACAGCGAGGAATGGAAGAAGTGATGGGACGAGAGGGGTCGTCTCCCTTCAGCAAATACCGAGCTAGGCCCGATCACCCTGACAGTGTTCTTACTGAGAAGCGTGAGCAGCATTGCATAGGTTTAATGCTGATGTTACTAGGTAGAACGATCTGATGTCAACCAGTTATTTATTCATGTATTTGTGCTAATTAGAGTAAGGCTAACAAGACATATTATGAGAGGCCCTATGAGAGATAATTAATACTTAGACCATCATACTCTCTCTCTCTCACACACACACACACACACACACGCAACTAATGTTTCCCGCCTCTGGAAAATAAGTGTGCCCCAGGCATAATGCCCTGCTATATTTTTTACATGTGTATGTATATATTTATATATATATATATTCAATGTAACACTGGTTTCAATCCCTCTCTCACACATACCATCACTCTCTCTCACACACCATATACTCACAGACACAGTACTATTCTCATTCACATATATCATTCTGTGTTACGTTCACTGTCATTTTGTTCCTCACACATGGTTATTTGCTTTCAACTGTTCATTTAATTTCTCTTACTTGAGCTATTAACCTTTTAAATATGTTATCTCTCTGCAAGAAAGATCAGTGTTGTGTGTATGACAGTAAATAAAAGAGAATATGATTGTGCATATAAGAGAGTATATTAGTGTTTGTGTAAGAGTATAGCTGTGTATGTTGGAGACTATGATGACCTAACATCATAGTCACAGACATACACCACTATACTCGTACAAGCAATTATTAATTACCTCTCTTGGTAGTGTGTGTGTGAGAGAGTATGAGGTAACATGTAAGAGACTATGATGGTACATGTGAGAGAGTATAGTAATGTGCGTGAGAGTATAGCAGTCTGTGTGAGACCAAGTATTAATTATCTCTCATAACAAATTGACATATACACTACATTTTGACAAAGATAAAGGATATTAAAGCCTGCCACAGTAGCCCACATCCATTCACAGTAAAAGTGTTTTGCTTTTTTGTGGGAACCATTAGCATCAGCAGCACTATGTTCACATTTAAATAAAAAATGTGGCTTCACCTGTGACACGTCGCACACCCTGCACCGACCATAGTCGAACAGCTGCTCAAATAATCAGAGGTTCACGACAGAGTGGAAGATGGGTGGAAACATGGACAGCCAGAAAACAATGCCCCAGGCTACAGCTGACTACAGCAAAGATGAATTCTAAATCATCATAACAAATTTACAAAACATTTGAATACTTAAAGTAGATATCCTAAAGGGATAATTCATCAAATAAATTAAAATTCATTATCTACTCACCACTATGCTAAAGAAGGGGTGGGTGAAGTGTTTGAGTCCACAAAACACTTTTGGAGTCTCTGGGGTAAATTCAATTATATCCATGAACTACGCCTTTAAAGACAATCCTTCACCCAGCTTTGAACAAATATTCCAGCCAGTTAATCTGGACTGAAAGCTAACATACACGTGATTTATTATGTACTCTTACTGAATGAACAAACTGGTTCAGCTGTTTATATGCTGGAACCGGCTGGTGTCCAGGTACTTTTCTAACATGGGTTAGAGATTTGTTTGATGCAAGTTTAATAACAATGTTTAATTCTTCACTCACAGACACACAATAGATGAGCACAGAAGTGACCAGCCAATCTGACTCAATACTTGTTGAAAATATGTCAACTGTGTTTAATGTACTATTTGCTTCTTGACAGAGTGTGAAGGCTCCAGAGCTGGTGGTTTGAACCAGTTTAAGTCTCAAACCATTCTGCCTAAAATGCAACAGCGGATCTGAGGCTAAAAGTAGAAACTAATTTTCTATGGTATTGTAAGTGGAGTCCTGCTGCACTTACCGATCTGTGTGTGTAAACAGTCCTTCATGTGGAACTTAAATCACAACACCACCTTAGAGCACCGCATGCTGACCTTAATGTCAATGTGTGAGCTACTAACAATAATAAATGACTTTGTTAATGAGGAGCCTAAGCCTCACAGTCAATACACAACATCTGTTCTATTAGAAAACGAGTCGATGCATGACTGTGTGCCAATGCCTTTCCACTAGTCCTCACTTTTCAAATTTTCTGTTGCGGTTCCAGTGAAAGTGAAAAGATTCCAGCCAGCTCTCGCCAGTGAACAAGTGTCATGACATCTGCCAAATGAAACCTGCAACAATGAAACCAACTATAACATGTCCTCATCCTGAAGGACCTGTTGTTATGACGGGGATATCTTTTTCATTCAAGCGTTTTATAACTTTCCATTTTCACGCTTCCAACACCCTATCTTCATTTTTTCCCTGGTCCCTCCTTCTCTATTACTTTTCATTTCCATCCATGCTTCTCATCCATCCATCATTCTTCTCGTCCCCAGCTGCTGCTGGATCAGCAGATTCTGCAGATGCCTCTTTAGTTCCCTTTGTTAATGAAAAGCCGACACAGACAGCTGCGACATTAACTCTCTCAGTGAGTGTTTGATGTGGGGCAGGGAGGGACGGGGGTCATTTTACGCTCACTACTTAGCGTTGAATACTGTGTGGATGTATTTTTTTAAATGATGAACAGTTGGAGCAGGCGATAATTGTTTTTGTAAATTTTTAATTCCAATTAATTGCTGTAGATAACTCCTACCTAATGGCTTGTGCTTTCAATGAAACCAGTGGTTAAAATGCCACCATAACTGGCAGAAAGTACAACCACACCCATTAAGATACAAAGCAGAGTGTAGGATCAAAAGAAAGGTGAAGACAGCTCTACAGTTGTGACCATATTCTTTAACAAAACACAGTATGACCTGATATGTGGCAAACTGATCTGTGAAGCCCTTCAAACACTTTTGACTGAGGCTCAGGATTAAATTAAAGGTTTGAGAGAATTACACCTTTTTTCCCAAAGTCCCTTACATGTGCTGTTTGTTTATTTTAAATAAATAATAATAATAAAGAAACTGACATAAAAAGTTGACAGTTTGACATATGTTTTTATTTTCAGTGTGTTTAAATTTGTCTCTCATAAACTCTCAAGATACAGAGAGATATCACCAGATACAGCAGAGCAGTCATCAATCACACAATTACATTCACACACAAACACACACAATGTGCATATGTTACAAGTTATATATAGCTTACATCTCTACAAAGGCTCTGATTGGACACACGGGCCGGCATCTAAGCCGCCAGCATTTTTTGAGAAAAATAATTATTGTGGGGGGTATACTGAATGCAGGTGCAGGTCTGCCATCGCCTATCTCACTATTTAAGGTGGATGCATCTAGTCGGGTAATATCAGAAGTCAGGAGGATAATAATCAATAGCTAGCAGAGGCTACATCAATGAATAAAATGTAACAAGAAAAAGCACTGATCAAATGGAAAAAAGCAAGGATGGAGCAAAACTGATTTTGTAACAGTGACATTAGCTGAAGGAACATGAATCAAGCTCTGGTGCTATATGAAGAGGAGGAAAGCTTCTAGATGCAGGCTAATGCAGAGAAAAGCCCAGAACAAGACCATGAGGCCACAGCTGACAATGAGATCATCTCACATGTACTGACAGCCAGTGGAGCTCACAGCGTGAACTTAACTAATGTTCACAGAGTAGAGTAGAACTATTGTTTAGCATCCATGTTGTGAGGCAACCCAATGGCTATTGTCTCCTTCTTGATTAGCTAGCCAGTCATTTCTCACATAGGAAACAATCTACAAAAGTTAATGGCTCTTTTTCAAATCTGAATCATCTTCTAGTTATTGATTGATTGATCAGCTCAAATATAAGCAGCAGCAATTTTGACAATTGATATTTTGACTTTTAAAGCCAAAATTGTGAAGAAATACCACAAACATTGTCAAGTTACAGGCGATGTTATCAGGAATTTATGGTTTTGTCATAATGAAATTTGATTATCGAGAAAATAAGAGGCAGGTTAATCAATGATTCAAATAATTACTGGTCGAACACCTAAGGCAAACATGTTGTCATTTTCAGCAGCACTTATAAGAAAACTCTCTGTCACAGTCACCAACTCAGGTTTGCCTTTTTTCTGGCCCGGCCGTGAAAACACATGCAACTCAGAAGCTTGGAAACGAACGGAGCATTTCTAATGGATTCAAAGACCGTTGGATGAAGACCAGTAGTTGGCCCTTATACAGACTATTTTAGGCTGTATTGAAATCTGAGGGAAACTTCGAAAGCCAGAAGGGAGGGAAGAGAGGAATGAGGCCGGAACTGAGGTGTGGGATTTCAGTACCTTGGAGAGTGCCATTGATTTTTCATTAAACAGGAGCCTGGTGATATTTAAACAGTACACCCACTGAGAGGCTGTTTCGGACCCATGATCAGTGCCATGCAGTTCAATAAGACTTAGCTTAAACCTCAGTCAGTGAAAGAACGAACTAGAAAGACACTATGCATACCTCCACCCTGGCCCAAAAGTCCACATACCTTTTTTTTATTATTATTTGGATGAATTGCATCTAGCCATCAGTCATCCATGCATCACTCATTAAGAAAATAATGAAAGATTCTTATCTCACAGTGTTCACTTTTCTTGTTTTAATTCATGGAGCCCCTTTATCTACATCCACACCACAATTAAAAGGATAATTCCTTTGCCCATGTACAATCTTCACACTAATGTTGTGGGAATCTGTAACGTCCTTCGTGGTTGTAAAAAGTTAGGCAAATTAAACTAGTGGGGCAGAAAATTTAGGATATAAAGCAGATGAATATACAGCTCCATGGGCTATGGACTAGCATCTTTGTATTTGTCTTCTATGTGTATGGCTTCTCTTTTTTTTTTTCGGTTTTGAGTCTGTGTTCCAAATGGCAACACGTCCAGAATAACTGATTCCGACATGTGCATTTTCACATCCGGATTATGTCAGTAAATTATGAGTTCAGCGCATGTCTGAAAGCAGCTTAAGTCAGGAATCTTTTATGTAATTATGTCAAGAATAAAAACATTTATCAATTTAATGAACCTGTAATGGAATAAATTGACTATGGCAGTCTACCAAATTCAAAGATTAATCGGTAACACCGACCTACACAATAAACCCACAGGACCGACACACAACAAACTACCTGTATGCAAGCAACATGTGACCTACCATTATCAAGCACACACAGTGGCTGACAAAAGAAAGTGCCACAAAAAACGGTATAATAGTCAAATACTGAATCTGAAGTAATATACTGGTGGTGATATCATCCAGAAGTTTTAATCAAATCCAGCAAAAATAACTGAATTTAAAATAAGCAATTAACAAACATATCTGAGCACTTCAACCTTCAAACCATTAACATACAGTTATGTTACTTTATTCAACATATATATATATCTTGCTTTGATATTATCTTGATCTAATATTTTCCCTTTCAGGTGGTAGCAAGGCACCTGACAGTCATGACATGGGTTGCTGCTTACTCTTGTACAGCCAAAGATGGACAACTCATTTTGAAGGTCATTTTGACAGTTTTTGCCAGCAAAGAATAACGCCTTTTTTGTGTTTTTAAAAGGGTTATAAACGTTTCCTTGAGGAGTGATTGTTGAACTCCAATGGTGACCTTAATATCTTCATTAAATGTCACTATTTGGAGGGTTCAAAGATGCCCCTGCTCACCTTGCTGTTTTTCTAACACTGTGGCCCAATCATGTTGCCATAAGGTTTGTCAGGCAGGTTTACGCTGAGGTCCCTGGAGAACCACAAAGTATTTAACCAACAATGTGACCCTGCCCTGTTGGCCATAAGGTTTTCAAAGCGGCTAGAGTTGTCACCTGTCTCAAGATGGTGCACCCGCTGTGCCAGCATCTGTCCTTCTGTTTCACACACACATTACTGTGTTTAATATGTTAAAATGGGTCCCAGAATCTTAAATATAACAGTCCGATGGAGGAGCTGATCTGTAACTTGAAGAAGGGCATTGAAGAACTTTTTCAGAGGAAGATGTCATCAAGGTTAATCCCTGGAGGAAAACTACTTGTTTACGCTTTTCTTAAAAAGGTATTAAATTCCTTATGTCAGTCAATTTATGTGATGTGTGTTTTTTGTGCGAGGTGACTCTACTAAGATAATGCATACGTTCAATATAGAGCCATGGAAACTATAATGGTCCATGAAGCCTGTAACAAAATCATTTCCATAATGTGTCCATGACCTTGACGGTCTTGGATTGTCTTTACTGATTGCACAACAATCATTTAATACATTTGAGTGATTAGACACACCATCCCAAATAGTGATTAGATATACTATCCCATATCCTTCAATTGATTGTTAATCAAAACTAAGAATGTATGTTGGACAGGAATACATCTATAAATGGATGCTAGTGTAAATAGAGAACAAAGTTTACACATCAGGTAGAAAGTGGAAAACACTTTTTCACTGCCACCATTTAACAAAGGTGAATACCCTTGGTTGCGTTTATCCTTTGTTGTACCTGGAGCACAATGACGAAAATGAGGGTCATGAACTGGGCCGGAACTTGTAGAGAAAGGATGGTTTTCCGGGAGGTCCTCCCTCACCTCCCCATTCGGCAAATCAGATCACGTCTCAGTTCTGCTGCTACCTTCCTATAGGCAGAAACTCTACGTGACTCTATAGGCTCTACGAGACTGCTTCAGGACTATGGAGTGGTGCACGTTCCAGGATGACAACATCAACACATACATTGACACGGTCATCTGCTACATCAGCAAATGCATCGATGACTTCGTACCATTGGTTAACTGCACCAACATTCCCTAACCAGAAGCCCTGGATTAATGGTGACGTCAATGCCATACTGAAAGCACGGACTAACATCAATATCTCAGGGGATCTGGAGAAGATCACAGCCCTAATGGCATCTCTGGCCGAGTGTGCAGATCAGCTCACAAATACGCTCACAGACATTTTCAACCCGTCACTGCTCCAGTCTGTAGTTCCCTCATGATTCAAGAGGACCATCATTGTCCCTGTTCCCAAGAAAACCCAAACCCTCTGCCTGTAGACTACCGGCCAGTAGCACTCAGCTCCACCATCATGATGTCATCTCCCTTAATACATTCTTACCTAAATTTGCTGAATGGAATTTTGTCAAATCATTCTCATGTCTGTGAGTGCGTATGTGGATGGCTCAGGCTTTGCCGCCCTTTTAACTGCCATTTACCATGGAGTGTTGATGAAGTGTGAGGCCCCCTGCTCAGATAAAGTGGCTGTGACAGAGAAAAAGAAGTGAGGAAAGCCCATCGACTGAATTATGATTCTGAGATTCAGAAAAAAATCATCCATTATTCAATATTATTGTACAGCATTGTTCCATTAACTAATCCCACTAATTATTTTGAAGGCAAAAACAACAAATACAAAATACCACTCCATTCTTTAATTACTATGACCTCAGACAAGTCAGTAAATGTCTGTGAAGGCTACCAACCTGAAGAATTCACACAGGATTAAAAAAGGTAAGAGTACCCGAGGTGGTTCAGCGGGTGTACCATGATGATACATGGTTTTGAATCAATATATTGGCTTTGAGGGGTTAGAAGTTCATCCATCGCATTTACCAAGAGAGTCAATAGAAGTAAGGTAACCTTTGCTGTAGACTCGATAGTCTCTTCTGCCCTCCATGTGCCCTTTATATGGTCAAAGATCAGTGCAACCAACAAGACGGGCCCATTTTCCATAAAAGGTTTTGGTTAATTATTTAAAAGAGAGTGGTAAAGCTAAGGAAGAATGTCAGCGTAAGAAAGAAACAGTTTATACATATGATTTACATTAGCACATTCTGCTTGTGTAAATGAATGAGTTCAGCCTCTTTCACTTCAATCTTTGACATTGTTCATGAGTCACTGGATAACTAATAGCTTTAAGGGAAAGTCGGTATGGATGACCTGTTTCTGCTTCTTTGTTTGGGTTAGATGTTCTGTTGGCTTTTCAGCAGCTGTTTGTGTGCAACATCTCCAAGATAACGAGCATGTTCACAGATGTAGCACAGAAGCAGTTTCTTTGTTCATCAGTCCTCAAGACACATGATCACATGGAAGAAATAACAATTTCACACTATTGTGTCTATACGTCTATAAATAATATAATAATATCAAACATATAACATATAAAAAAATAGGAAATTTGAATTAAAGCCTTTTCTTTTACATAAACTAAACTGGTTTTCGATTCAAATTAAGGTAAATCAACTTAAAAGCATCCCCTCGACATAAGGGACTGGTGTGTATTAATTGTCACTGAAATGTGGCTAAATGGCAACATCCTGGATTTGGCCGAGCGGCTGTATCAGCTAACATGCTACATGGCAGATAGAGCCAAGGGTAAGACATGCGGCAGCGGTGTGTGTGTGTTTACATCAGTGATTCTTGGTGTCAAGACGCTGTGGTATAAACACTATTCAGCTCTGGTTGAGTATATGACCATTAACTGTCGGACACTTAAGCTGCTGAGGGAATTTACTAGTAGCTGTATACATCCCCTCTGCCCTAACATCAACAGAGAGGAAGGACTCAGTGAACTGTACCAGGCTTTCAGTGAGATCCCACCCAGATGGATTCGTCATTCTTACTGGGGGTTTAAACAGTTGATTTTTCAATCAGAGGAAATACCACACTGGACTTGGTTTTCACCTAACAACCAGACAGCATACAGAGCTGTCCCCTGCGCCACCTCGGCCTCTCTGATCACATCACCGTTATGTTGAATCCAGCACACAGGCCACGGGAGAAGTGACCAAACCATTCCAGAAGCAGATACAGGTGTGGCATGAAGGTGCCACTTCTGCACTTCAGATTTTACCAGTACAGACTTGGACATCTTCAAGCAAGCCGCCGCACACAATCAACACACTGACCTGCTAAAGTAAAGAGAAAATATTTAAAATTTTTCAGACAGCACTTCTTCCACTGAAACACTTCCACTTTCCATTTCGAAACAGATTTAGTCACGATGGATTGGTTAGTGGAATATCAACTTTAATCATCTTAGAGCAGAATTATAGTTTTTTGGGGAACAGTATAGTCACTTGATATGAAAAGTACACCTGAGAGCATTCCTTAATAAACTTGAGTGACTTGAAGGAGGCATGGAAGCTTTTTGAAAGCAGCTTACTTCTTTGGTATGGCAACGATTCAGGTTGGATTTTCTCTTTTCCTACAGAGAAATTTTACAGCAGGCTGCTAAATGATGTTTTTAAGGCAGCATGGTACATCCTCTCTCTAAACTGCTGGATGCATTTGTCGGGTTCCCCGGCCATTTAAGTGTTTTCAAGATCAAATAGGTTATTTGTGCGACCACAGGTCATGTGCAGTAGAACAGAAGAACTTGTGGGAAATTTAACGTTAGCAGGAAGTTTAATTAACTGAAATGCTGCATGGGGAGAAGACAAAAACTGGATATCCAATAATTTCCTACGTGACAAACCTGAACAACAGGATGGTATCTGCCTTATACCATGGACCCACTTGTAGGACATTAAGCATTTGAGATTTCAAACCATGCTGTTCTGCCTTGATCATTAAATCATCTGTGAGTTGGTGAATATTTATTAATAACAGCTGCAGCAGCGGTCAGTGAAGTATTACGTCGATGAAATATGGGCAAAATCCCAGTCACTCATAGTTATTTTGGCTGTTGCAGTATTTTAAATATTATGAGATAAAATAAACTGAGTTCAATCCAAGTTCAGGTCATCAGTAACAAAATGCCTAGAGCACGGGATATATAATTTGTAAAGTCTCCCTATTTGAGATGTTTTTTCAGTTAATAAGGACAGCAGAGGGGAATTCATTCAGAGGGCATTGCTTATGCATGCAATTAAAATCAGTGCTAATGGGAATTAAACAGTACTTCCTATTTAAGTTTCATATCTTACGTCAGATGTGGAAGACAGAAAAGAAGATTAATGAAATGTGCGTGTGGTATCTGCTATAAATCACATGTGAATCAACCTTCAATGCCCAAATTACATAGAAGTACAAAAAACAAGAATTTGCACGGGAGCTGGTCCAGTCTGGATGTTGTGTAATCCTCACATGGACTTTGGCACAGTAAAGGCTTCTGCTAAGCGATTTATTCATGCAGGTGTATGCGAGGTTCTTGTCATGCATGTGTGCAGGTTTCACATGACAGCTCTTCTGAAATGGCTTAAGAGTCGGCGACCCCCCCCCCCCGACTGATTCATTGATATGGTTGACATGTGGTTGACTGTAGTGTAAGAGCTATACAAAGTCTTCTGTCAGAGCACACCTCTTCACCACTGCGGGTTAAAGTGAAACCACACGTTAACAGGTCCTTCTCAATCAACTCCCCAAATGCATGAGGCTCAGCCAAGAGCAGCTGAGGTCAGGCTCATAAAACTCAACACAGAATAAATGGTGTATGCAAACAAGCAGGGAGATTTATGATACCCAGTATGCTCATTATTCCAGGTTATTGATCTTAGTCAGCGTGAGACTGCAGTGTGCTCATGTGCAGGCCAAATTCACACTCGCCCATACATAGATGTCAGCACAGCCCTGTTTACTCTGTTTCCAAAAACAAAACAGGTAAACGAACACCAGATTTTAATGTGTTATTTTATTTTCCTTTTACAGTACCATCGTAGCAATTTCGCAAACTTGGCAGGGAACTTGAAATGTTTAAATAGATGAAAAGCCATGCAAGGGTCAGAAGCAGGGCAGACAGAAAATGAAAAAGAGATTCACAACGATCCGACAGGAACCAGGTGCAAATGGACAGGTAAACCACCTATTTATTCATGCAATTATACAATCGGCCAAGCATGTGGCAGCATTGCAATGACTTAAGTCATGCAGCTACAGGCTAGGAGCTTAAGTTAATGTCAAACATTAGAATGATGAGAAAATGTGATCTGAGTTAGGTTGACCAGAAAGCTGTAGTTTTGGTTAAATGTATTTTTGAGGAGAAAGTTCAATGGAAGAAAGGTTATCTGAGTAACCTTCAACTCCAACCACTGTTTACCACAGTCATGGGTAGAAAAGCATCTCACAAAGCACATGTTCAAAATTAAGGTGGATTGTCTACAACAGCAGAAGATCATGTCAGGTTCCTCTCCTGTTAGCTGGATGGTCATCTCAGCAAGAACCCTGGGGCCAAACTGCCTTGTATCCACATTCCAGGATGCAGGTGGCGTGATGTTGTGGGGAACATTTTCCTTACATAATTTAGGCCCTTAATACCAACCAGTCATGGTTTTCATGACAGTCTTTCTTAGCATTTTTGATGATTATGTCCGTCTCTTAACAATCGATTTAACATCTTCTAATGGCTACTTCCAGGAGGATAATGCTGCATGGCACAAAGTAAAATTCTCATCTGGTTTCATGAACAACAGTGACCCAAGGAAACCAGTGAGCTCTCCAGTCAGCAGATGTGAATCCAGTAGATAATTTGGGATACGGTAGAACAGGAGATTGGAAGCATGAAAAGGCAGCAGTAGTTCTGATGCAGTCATGTCAACAATGAAGCAGAATCTCAACGAATCATTTCGAACATCTTGAAGCATCAATGATAAGAGGAACTGCTCCAGAGCTAATCAAATGTCTAGTGAATTTATATAATAAAGGCGACTGAGGAACAAATAAAAGAGGTGTAGGTGGATATGGGGATTAGGTCACTGGCGGAAAGACTTTGAATAGAACACATCGGGTAGTGATTGACATGTAGAAATGGGCAGAAAGAAGATGAGGAAATAAGTTAAGAGCTAGCTAATGATGCCAAAGTAGCCATAGTGGGTAAAGCCTTTATGCAATTGGGTGGCACAAAAATGAATGTTTCAAACTCCAATTCAATTCACATATTTGTAAAATAAAGCGTGAATACTTAATATCAGACAACAGCCTGCAGGGTTCTCAGCACAAAGTCTTGGTTATGAGTCAGGGTGATATGCATGTCCTCACGTGACCAAATAACCACTGATGCTGACGTGTCCCGGATGTCTGTGGGATCCAACAGATTCCCTCTCAGTTACACACTACATGATACTGAGACTGGATTTTCTTTGCACCCCTGAGAATGTAACACCGTCATACTAATGAGCGCAAGCACCTTTTTTATTGAATTTGTAAGTCTCCCAGCCTCAGACAGAACTATGTCATGTTATCAGTTATACAGAAACGCCCAGGGCATCATTAATGATTTGGTCCAGAAAAACTGTTCTTCAAACTGAGGATTACCAGTTCTCCTAGGTACTAGTTATTGGTTATTGACAGCTTTGCAGTGAAGCTACACCACTCCAATCCTCTGCTCATCCACCCACTAGATTGTATTGATTGATTGATTCAGACCTGTTCCTGAAAACAATCAAATGTACTCAAGTTACCCAGAGACCTTTCCAAATGTATTTCCCTTCTCTCAACCAATTTCAAAACATGTAACAAAGTCGGCTCGGTATATACCTCTCACACACACACACACACACACACACACACACACACACACACACACACAGATAAAAGTCCATTGCTCCATTCCATCTCCACAGCTCACCATCGTAATCCTCTCCGACATAAAATATGTCCTGTCTCTATGTGTCAGAGACAATGCAATGTCCTGCAGCAGTGAAAGCCTGTGTCCTTGGCTTGTCAAGCAGAAGCTGCTGCACTGACCTGGATGTCGACCACAAATCATAATTCATAGCAATGATTCACTGCTCTTCTTGTAGTGATCACCACCGTTCCAACAAAGTTCAACATGTAAAGCCACGTACAGTACGTATGTCTATCTTGATCACGGATGGGTGTGACCCCTGCAGCTTCATATCCTCACCAAGCCTCCACTGTTGCAATCTCTCACAACTGAGAATGAGTGCTCTCTCCATTTGAGAGAAGTAATCAGGTCTGGCCAGCCTCATCCACACATTGCATCATGTCTTTGTTGTGGTCTGACATCTGTATAGCTGAGAGGCAGCAATAGTTACACTGCTGGTAATTATCAAAGATGATGAAGGTCAGGCTTAGACCCTGTTTTCCATCCCCTCAAGAGTTTGTTTCTGAACATCTGCTGAGACTTAAAGTTTATTCAAATTTTGAATTCAAATCCCTTTTGAAAATCACAAATTAGGTCTGTTTTTAAAAATCATTTGTTTTTTTGTAGACACAATTTAATACCAAATAATTGAACAATAACAAAGCAGAGCCTGCACACTTATTAAAAAAGGAAAACTGAAGAAGATCACACTCTGGAGGGGAAGCTTTTTGGATTAAACACAGTGGCATACGAGTGCAGGCTTTACTCTGTTTTTGTCTAATTTCTTCAGACCGCCTGTCACCTTGTGATGTGTGTTCAGCTTTTTTATCTCTAAACTAAATGACTCATCCATGTTTTCCTTCTACATAACCCATGAGGGGTTATTCCATAATGTGTTTAAGGTTAAATGTTAAAACAATAATGATGTTGTCATCACTATTCAAATATGGAGGATACGTTTTGCTGAAGATATTTTTCTGTGTTGTGGAAATAATCAACATGGCCCAGAACAATGACACATGTCAAACAGAGTACGCAACAAAGCAGCAACAGCTACTGTGTCTACACCATAGGGCATACTCAAATCCATCCATCTGAAGTGTTTGAAGGAAGTGTTCTGTAATGAAATCCAGCATAATTCTGCAGACCGAGAGGGATTACCTGTGAACCGAAACTTCAATTTACCAACAGATACTTGGAACAATGACCAGCCTATTAGTAAATGGACAGTTCTAGCTTTCACTGCTGTTATGGAAATATGAGCTGCTACAATTGTACATACGAATGACTGGGCAGCTGCAGAGTGTAGTAGCAATGGCTACCAATCACACCACTAACTCGAGTGACAAATTTAAATTGCAAGGTGACCTTACAGCTCTTCAGACCAAAATGCATCATCTTGTAGGTGCTCATCACATATTAGTGCTCAACAGTACATGAATCCATCTATCTTTCTTCTCAGTTTTGGCTTTTGTCACTCTTATTAGGCAGACAAGCCATAAAGATAATGTTTGAGAAAACCATGGCAGTTCGACTTTATTTGTGTAGTGGTTTGGTTGGTAACAAAAGGCACTCAGGGTATGAGTGTGCATCCTTGAACCAAAGACCATCACAGAGATGAGAAATGACCTCAGGGATATTGGTTAATGAGACAGTATCTTTCATAGGTGTGCAATGGCTGATGCAATTGAATTACTACAAACATGGACATACACAATAATGCTAGAGACACATCACATGTGCCAGCAAATAAACCCTGATTCGACTCAGACCCAACCTGTTGTAGAAAAAGGACTGAATGGATGCAAAGGTTCGGTTCTCTCTATGCTCACACACAAGCACACACACACTTTGAGGCTCTAGTGATCAGGGGTCAGTCAGATTTTAATGGCACTACTTGTAAAGTTGCCTTCAGTGGGAAATGACCAAAGCTTTTGTCTGGGTTCAAATGAGGGGCAGTTTATAGAGGCAGGTTGCTGACTGCAAGGTCAGTCTTTTGAAAACTTTGATACAACAGTGCTATTCCCAAAAGGGCGGGAGGCTGAGTCACTTGGTCCCCCATGAAACATGAGGTTGGATGAGGTTTCAGGAAATCTGGAGGCTCAAAACAATGCAAAGTTAAAAAAACTGACATTTTCCCTTTTACAAAAATAAATTATGTTTTTCTTGCCGACAGACAATGTTTAAAAGCAAAAAGCAAGGCTAAGAGTCTGTACTTTAGCTAAATTCTCACATCATCTAAAGTGTTTAAAAGATGCAGCCTTTGAAACACTTAACTGCAAACTTTTGGGGTAAAGTCAATGCATTTTAAAGGAAAGAACACATTCTGGGGATCCATTCAAAATGAACAGGCTTAAAATAAAGCTGGTGAGGAGACAGAGCAGAGTCTTGAATGAAGGATAATAATCCTTTTGACCATCCACTGGTGTGGATGGGACACGAGTTTAGAAATAAAGCATAAATACAGGGATGGATCTGGACAGAATTTCTAACATTACAATTTTAGTTTGTTTTTTTGTAATTACATTTTTGCCTATTTCCCATTGAAATGGTTTGTCCTGATTAGATATGTTTAAACTGATATCTACGAGTGAGCACAATTCGGTAAGTGCCAATCAGATAGCTGATACCATTGTATTTGTATTAATACATTCCTCTTTTGGAGAATTAACTGCTCCACAAGAGACGGTGGTTTGCAGACAGTTATGAAACATAAGACATAAAAATACATCTTGAGAATATACTGTGTGAATTAATTTATCTGTTCGCAACAGAGGCAGGCTAAATGGGCTAAAGAGGATAGTGTTTGCTGACTGACTATCAACAACCTCCTTGTGCCCAGAGAGCTTTCCTCCTTCACAAACCCTCTGATTGAATGAAATCATGAAAGTGTTAGATGGTATTTGACCAAAAGCATGAGTAGGATAAATAACAAAAAAAGGTGTAGTGAAAAAACAAGAAAAAAACAATTGCTTTTAAGATTGAGCAGTTACCCAGCTAACCTCAGAACTTCACAGCTAGCCTCTGACATATTTTGTGTTAACAAAAGAATAACTGTGGCAGGGCTTCTCTTAAACTCCTCAAAAAAAATGTGTAGAAAGTCAAGTGTAGTCGGAAAAGTGTGGTGATTTCAATTTACTTACAGCCAACTCCCAAGGTGCTTGTGGACATATTTACAAGAATATACAACAAAACAATTTTAAATAAAAACAACGACCATTAGCGCTGATGTAACCTCCTCTGTAACCAGACTCAGACTCCTTGCAAATGCTTGAAGGTGCCCTTTTTAAACATTCAGCCCCTCCCACTGGGCTTAATGAGCAGCGTCCCCAAACCGCTGGTAAGTCAGCATGTGTGTGTGCCTGTGTGTGTAACCAAAAAGCGGAGCTGACGATGGTGCACCCTGGGTCGCACCACAGCTAACAGAGCTAATGATGGTTAAATAGCCATAAAGTAGGCACTGAAACAGGAAGAGAGAAAATGTTGGTCTGCGTGTGATCGGGTGTGTGTACGTGTATGTGAGTGTGTGTCGAGCATCACCCTCACAATAACACTTAATGATGGAATGCTGCATAATGCTAACACATGTTGTATAGCCCTGTCGTGGGCTCACATTTCACTCACTGCAGGCACACAATTACAAGCTGAAGCAAAGCTTTAAGCTTCCATCCCATGTTCCATTTAACACCTAACTACACTTAAGGGCTGTGAACGATGCCATATTGCAGCTGTTAAGATGGTTTGCTGCTGGTTTAGCACCAATGCACCTGTTGGGGTTCATCTAATTTGACAAAAGATTTGTCCTTCACGAGTGGATCTGCTCATTGATTCTCTTGAATGATTAGAGTTGACTGTATAATCTTGCTATTACGGGACGACTGCTTATGGATGCATTAAAATACATGAATTCACTGCTTTATATTGTATGCATACTTCTAATTTTTACAATAGCAATTAAGTGCTGTGTCCACTTTCACCTGCATGGATTAAAAACAAATAAACGTAAACAGCTCTGCAACTACAAATCACTCTTAGTCCAAAATGAAAAGACACCAGCGCATCAAACCCCACAACAATATTTTCTGCACTGCAGTCTGCAAAACGTTTTCTATTTGTCCCAACAAGACAGGGAAACATCCCCGGAAAGTAAGATGGATGTCTTATCTGTCCTCTATTTATCTGCCAACCTGTATATTTATAGAGGGAGATTTATTCACTCCACTTCTTCCACCTACAGTAGCAGGTGAACAAAGAGCAGGACAACCAGGTAGTTTGAGGATTTGTGGTTATCTCTAAAGCACCAAATTATTGAGCTTTATCCTTAACATACAGAGGCAGAGGCATGTCTACGAGTTTCTACATATGGATTTGTGGACATGTTTGTTGTCGTTTTAGCATCATGAAGTCCCCCGGAGAACCCTGTAGATATTAATAATGGAAGGAACACTTCCTGCCACCACACGGACAGAAAGACAAAAGCAGAGACAGAGAGAGAAAGAGAAGCAGGTCTCCTTCCACACCGCTGGGAGGGTCTGACAGATGCTGACAGCTCATTTCCATGAACTGTCTGAGAAATATATACAGTATACCGGAGCAAGTGAAAGGAAGTAGGAGGCAGAGAAATATGGAGGTCCACTCCGAGGTGAAGCCAAGGCGGATAAAATAGAGGGAGGATGAAGGTGATGTGAAGACAGAAGGGAGAACATAAACAGATAGCTGAACCTTAGGGGGCATGGAAGGACAAAGAAACACAGACAAGGAAAAGAAACCAGGGAAGGAGAGCTGGAGCAAAAAATACCCAGATGTAAATGAAGGTCTCCATGACCTGCTCGAGGACAAAAACAAAAATATGTATCTGTGACACTTGTGTGCTTATGTTCAGACACTGCTGTGTGCAGGAGACGTTGAATTACTGCTGAGCTTTTGACATTTCATATATAACTCAGAGAGTAGACGGAGAAAGCTGCATTTCAGCTCACATGGTCTGCAGTATACTGAATGTGACTTTTTGCAGACATGGAATGTAGACTCTAGATTAATCCAGTTTCGTTCAGCACAACGTATTGCAGTTGAATCCTGTTTTAGTATCTGGAAACAAATCTTTTGGTGTTCAAGAGATGAGCATTTGTATAGCTCAGCACAAGTCCAAGCTGGGAGGAACTAAGCCCTCTCTATGACCCTAACCCATGCAGTGTCTGTAGAGGAATGGGCCTGTTTCAGCAGTTTACTTTTTACTAAAGGTTTGACAAAGACACGTTGCCAAATGGCAGAAGAGGTGAGAAGGTGTGGTAGCACGGCTGAGTAGGATGCCATATTAAGACCTTGTTGTCTCCGGAGCTTTGGGTCCAGATGGTGCTATTCCCATTTATTAGCCATCTGTTCGCCTGTCAGCTTCATGTCAGGGCAAAACTACTCATTACTCTGGGACACAGTGGAGCTTTTATAGGTTTTGATTTGTAAAAAGTATCTAAAATTACCAAAACATAAGTGAACTATTGTTTCCTCCGAATCCTTCCATTCACACACTCCTGTATCAGTGCCGGTACATCCATCATGCAGCATTAAACATGAGTATTTACATGTTTAGATCAGTCGGACCGATTACTTCACACATTGGTGGATCCTAACCTCCAATCTGAACATTATTTGCTGTAAGTTCTAATATATCTTTTTCAGTTTATGGTTCTTATGGAACAGTTTTGTTGCGTGAGCACAAATTACACTCTTGGTTTAAATGTTAATGATGAAGTGGATCAATTTCATGTCTGCATCATCATTTTACCTTCGCCAAAACGTTTGTGCGCATTGGTCCGAGTTAGTGTATGAGTTAAACTTTTAGAGCTCAACGTTTATTGCAGAAGTGGCGCTCGCATCTTTCAGGCCCCGTTTTGTGTAAATGCAACGGTTATAAACGACGTTCCAGGACATATCTCAGTTCACTTGAGATCTGGGTTACATTCACTTACGGAGAGAGGAAGACCAGAGGCAAAAACCACAACGATTCATTCGTTGTGTTGCAGGTATGGCCTGCCCCTTTAAGGAAAGTTTGTAGTGTGTGAGGTAGTGCACCAGGGTATTGTGGGAAGAGACGTTAAAAGTATGTCTATAACGAGAAGTGACGGACCACCTAGAGGTGATGCGAGTGTTGCTCCTGCTGTATATCCGAGAAATAAAGTGGCCGCATTCCAAATTAAGAAACATCTCCTCCTCCTTCTTCAAAGAGCGGCCCGAACAGCTGGTTACCGGCCAGACAGCGAGCCAAGATAACCCGTGAGCCGAGCTCCAGACTACGGCTCGGAGCCGAGACACTGGCCAGAGAAGAAAACACTTGGAATACGTTGCTTGTTTGGTGTGCATGTGTGTGTGTGATGAATCATGGGTAACGTAGTGCGAAGTCGAGTTACTTGGTTCAGGTTAGGCTACATCGCGGACATTTCACGGGCACTGAGCAACGACATGTTGCAAGCATTCGATTTAGACAGCGTCTCTCCTCAGGAGAAGGAAAACATTCTGTAACGTTTTAGCTAGACCTCAGATAATATTGTAACGGACTGGTAGATAGGTTTATGTTCTGTTTGACTGCTATGTGTTTGTTATGACTTATGTTCAGCTAACTACACCATGTCGATAAGTATTGGGATTTCCAGAGGGTCAGTGAACCAGTCGGGGTGGGGCAAGTGACAGTTCTAGACTATTGGCTGGAGAGTTACCTGGCATGACAGGCTCTCATTGGCTGATGAGTTGGCATGTCAAGGGTGCATGAGGAAGTGGAGAGAAGAACACAGTGGTGGATGACAGAAGTGTCGGAGTTACAACAAGAAGTGTGTCGTGTTCGCTGGACTTTAATAAAGTTACACATAAAGAGAGAAGTTTCCTGTCGTCTATAAGCGAGGACGCTGAAATATGAACGTGTTCACCGTTCAAATTCATTATTTGTCATTGAGTTGCGTTCAGTTCACCGTTCTCACAAAAGTGAACATGTTCAATGAACGCGTTCTTTTGCATTCGTTCATGCACAACACTGACATGGAGGCCATCCTTTTCTCCGAGCTAACATCTGATGCAACTGGAAGTTAGCAAAATATAATCAATTTCCTTGATCCTCATGTAGTTACAAATCATTAAATTGATTAAATGAATTAAAATCCACATGAAAGCCAACACAAACCCTCAAGTGCCCTGATAAACACAAACTTAAAATGCTAGGCTGGCCTGTAGTAGAGGAGAGTATAAGACTTGCTGATTGAAGGATTTCATTTACAACTGGAATGCTACGTATTAAAGAGCACGTAGCATGACTTTGGATTCTGTCATGGTTGAACATTTTAATAAAGATATTTTTATCACATTTTTCTTCAGTTTAATCTAAAAAAACAGTTTCTAGGCAAGTTCTCATTTGTAAAGCGCCACTTGACCAAAACTTGACTCATGGCAGTTTAGTCATTGAGCTTTAAACCACCCTTCTATGATGGAACCCTATTTACCTGAGAGCTATGTGGTGCTTTGGAGGAATACTGGGCCAATAACCCAGAGGTTGATGGATTAAACTACTTAATGTAAATGCACATGTGTGCTGACCATGACTGAAGGTCTTTTATTGCTTTAAGAAGAACATTGTCATTGTTGGAAGAGTCTAACATCAGATGTTACTGTGAGATAGAGGTCAACCTTCAGCAGTGCCCGTATATGTTTTACCAAAACGTCATAAACATCATATTTGCCCTTCATATTAAAAAAATTACAGAGTTTAGGTCCTACATGGATATAGTTGGAACTATCAATAACCTCAAATCGGGCGGCTGTCGCTGAGGGGTAGAGTGGTCGACGGTTCGATCCCCAGTCTGACCCATCTGCATGGCGAAGTGTCCTTGGGCAAGATGATTAACCCTAAATAGCCCCCCCTAGAATAACTGTGCTGCGATAAGATGCACCGTATGATGTGTGTGTGAATGGGTGAATGTAAAACTGTACTGTAAAGAGCTTTGAGTGGTCATCAAGACTAGAAAAGTGCTATATAAATACAAAACCTTTTACCAAATGAGCTCTTGCATCAGCGTAAACACACAATTCGCTTTTCTGTTAAGATAACTCTTATATAGTGCCTTGAACCCAATTTCAATAACATTTTGTCCATTTGTTGATCTAGAAACTGAGGTGGCAATATTTTTTTCACATAGGGATATGTCAGATAAATTTTGTTTTCTTTAATATTGAAATTTAAGTTCAAAAACTGTATATTGTGTGTACTTTGTCTAATATGTAAATTACTTTGATGATCTGAAACTACAAGTGTGGCACAGTCACAGAATAAAAAACAACAAGAATGGCGTCAGTTTGTACTTGATCAAACAGCTACCACTCAATGTTGTTCTAAATTTAATTATTACTTCTTTGAGCTGTTACTTTCTGTGAGGTCTTCTGGATCCAAAAGCAGGTAGATAAAAGTAACAAAAACATTTAACCAAAAGTTAAGGCTCAGAGCTGTTAAGTCAAAACCCTATTTTTTTATTATAATTATATATACTGTTGCTGCCATTATTACTACATACTGCCATTATATTGGTATAATTATTACTATCATATATAAATATATATTATGTTATATTTTATACTATATATACTGTACTACTTTTATATACTGTCTAACAATACCATTACCATCATATCATCAGTACTATTACCATCATCTTGCCACTGCACCTTATCTATCTATTTATCTTGTGTTTCTGTTTTTATTCTTTCTACCTCAATATTTTTTATTTTATTCTATTGTATTGTTTTATTATATTCAAATATACCGGCTGCTATGACGAATTAATTTCCCTTCAGGGATGAATAAAGTAATCTATCTATCTATCTAACTGACACAGAGGACTGTTGAACATAGGTGAATCACGAAGCAAAGTGGCTTCAAAATAAAACAGAAAATAAACTCAAGAAGCAAAACAACTGAAAGCGAAGTTTCAAGTACAAATAAATAATATAAAATGTTCACAAAAGTTAACCAAAAGAGTCTTGCAAGAACAACAGAATAATCAAAGTCCACAGAGAAAGAATAAGTTTTTGCAAAAGTCCACAAAAGTTGAGAGCCAGTTTTACAGTGTTTCAGCTGAGCTATGCAAGATTTTTTACAGAGTGCCCCCTTCCTTCTTGTCTATTTAAGTCATAAGGTGGGCCATCATGCTCAGCCTAAGTGAGGTACTATCGATCCACATCTATCTGCTTACATTTACTGTGTACCGCAATGTTTAGGGTTTGGACATGTCTCGTGGCTGTGAAGCTTCCTGTCTCAAAAGTTGGTGAACAAAAACTTGGAGACAAAAGCTGGACCTGCCAACAATGGTAGAGTTGTTTACAACTCTGTACTTTCACTTCATCAAGCCCTATGAGACAAATTTTGATTTGTGAATATGAGCTATCCAAATAAACAGCATTTCTTAAAAAATACATCAGACCCTTTGTTGTTTACAATAAATTGTATTCCCAATCCAATATCCAAATTACAAATCTCAGGCCCAGGCCCCTTTAAAATATAGTACTATACCCTTCAGTTGGTGCAATTACCAACTAGACTGCTGAACTAAGATTTATAGAATTTTGCCAAGTTATGTCTCAGTCTGTATTTGAAGAGCTTTAAGATGATTTATCAAGTTAAATTATGTTCATAGTGACTCTAATCTATCAATGCCTACCTGCGTCTTTCTTATTTCCAGTCTTTAAATTGGCTCTGATAATATATCAACAGCATTCTTCTTTGAAAAAACATTTAATTATCACCTACTCACAGGAAATAACAGATTTAATTTAAAATAAAAGAACAGGACTGAAATATTGAAATAAATATAATACAATAAAAAATATATGATGTGACAGAATAAATGAATGGTTTATCGTATGAGGCGAATACTTACGTGGCTCAGGTGCAACTATACAAATTGTGGGTATTTTCTCCTTTCCTTCCATAAAGGAAGGTTCAATGTTTCCTATGCTTAAAGAGATAAGTTATGAAGCCCTGAAGCTCCTTTTCTTATTATTATTATTATTACCCTTCAGAATATTCAAAACCGCCTTTATTATGGCAGCTGCTGAAATACTTCTGGGTCATTTCACTCAGTTTGGAAAGTTCCTAAGCAAAATGTAAACGCTCCCCAGCAAAATGCAAAAACTGTCTTTTCATACAGGCCAATTTCATTACCTAAAATAAAAAGGTACCAAAGGGAATTATAATCCAAAAATAGTTTACATTTTTTTTGTATCTGTAAGCAGGGAAAGAGGTGTGATAAAATATTTTCCAACTTTTTCTTATAGCATCTTGCAAAAGAAGCTGTAGGGGTTTGATGACAATAACGACAACTGTACCGAGTCAGCAAATGTTATCTTTTTATATCTAATATTTAGTTGATGGTAGCTTATATAGTATTTCATCAAAAACACGCCATGTCAACACTGTGCTTCAGTTATTTCCAGGAACTAATACAATGAAGGTTCCGGAGCCTTTTCGTGACCAAAACGGGTTACCATTAAAATTCCTTCTTGATACTTCTGTCAGATATGTCAAACAGATGATTATTATGTTGCTAGACAGAGTTTGCCCGAACAAAAATATCACAGAATGGAACTGAACAAGGGCAGTGGAATCAACAGACACATCTCTCTGACAACCAACTAAAACATGTACTTATCTAAATACAAAGTCCATATGGAATTAGGACTTAAGAATTATAATTTTTTTCATAAAAACACTAACACTTATATTTAACCTTTTTCTAGTCATTAATCTGCAGATTATTTAGCCATGTAAGTCTTTTGATGTATTCAAATAAATCTGGAAACGTGGGAACATTGTTATCACAATATCCTTGTGCCTGAGCAAAGCAGCAAGAGACGGGAGAATTCATCTTAAATTTTTGAGATGCTTATATATAAATAGGATAGATGGAAAATCGACACAGGTTGTGGCACCTTCTTTAGATTAGGAATCAATATCAATGTCAGAGCGGAGAGTCTCTTCTGGCTGAGGTCAAAGAGAGCAACTGGACTCTTTGTGACAGCCGGCACTGTCAAAGAAACTCTTTAACTCATAAAGGAAGAAAATGCCTTTTGTAATCTGTAATTTACATTAACAAACAAGTGCAGGTATATTCAGAAGTATAATGTATAGCTTAAAAATAGCCTTTTTGTAAAGGTAATGCAAAGACTTGGTCACTGTAAGTCTTAATCTCAACCCTGGAACAGTTAAAAGACCAGCACATTGTGTCTGTAAGAAGTGAGGAGCTCTGTAATCAACAATGGCCAGAATTGGTGTTGGACACATTGACCTTGTATGTTCACGCACACATGACATGCACGCAACACACTAATAGACCTGACCTTTGGTAGGGTCACTTTTGTCCTCTCCTAAATCCTCTTGGGTGACCTCTGATTGGCTAATATCACTGTTTAACTCCAGTAGGTTGAATTTTTTGCGATAACCCTCCTGTTTCTGGAGACAATGAGAGGGAGGTAAGGAGGTGGAGGACAGGGGAGAGCCAAGGGGATTGATTGATACAACGATGGTTCGATGGGAGGAAGGTGAAAAGGGTGACTGGTTGGGAGTGTCAACTCACACACACACTTTGTTCCTCAAGGTGATTGTGGGCATAATGCACATCAACAAAGCCTCTATGCATCAAAAAGTGACTGATGTGTGAGTGTTTGCGTGTGTGCATAAGTGTGTGTGTGTTTTTGGGGTGATTCAGTTAATGCATCTTGGCTTGTGTGTGTGATATATGTGCATCTATTGTCTATCAGCATGACAGCAGAATACCCTGTTAGGCGCTAATCTCACCTATCCATCTCTCTCACACACACAAACACACACACTGCGTGTCAATGGCTATTCTCTCTCTACATCCCTCCTCACTCATTCAACCTCAGCTCATGCAAACTTTTATTTTTCCAAATAGAAAAACAAAATTAACAAGCATTTAAATAAATTGTCATCAAATTGTGTCACCTGTAGCCCTAACCTCATTAAGTTGAACCTATACTTTACAGTGTGGCAACATGATTAGAAAATCTGAATGGATTCCGTGCATATGATTTAGTAAATGTCCTTTTAATTTTTTTCATAATTGTACATTGACAACTAATATCATTAATAGCATGTTAGCATTTGTGACGCCTGTACATTGCCTGTCTAATAAGCATAGTTAAAGGTACCATGTGGTGTTTTTTATTTGTTATCAATAATAACACTTTAATTTTACAGGTACATCCATTTTTTTATTTGTATTGTGCAAAAATGAAAAAAGAATAATGATTTTAATACAACAAAAATGTAGAAAAAAGGAAATAAAATGTCCTCAACATGTTTCGTAGAGCTCAAGTATTTCAAGTATTGTGTTTTGGTGAGAGAGTAGATCATGAACAGTTATCAGTGTTTTCTTTTGCAAGGAAACCTAAACTTATTTGACCTGCTCCAAACATGTGACTGCAAACAACGGCTGTAACTCGAAAGAGTAAGGAACACACAGTCTGGACTGCAAGCTATTTGCACAGTGACACTTTATGTGCTCTTTGTTGCAGTATAGAAAGAACTGTGTGGGAGTTCAAGCTTATTTTTTACATAATTTTGTGGAAAATAGTTTTAGGCTAAAACCGCCTGAAGAATTTGATACATATAACATACTCATCCTTTCATCCCTGGTGATGGTCTCTCAGGTGTTTGCTTTAACCTCATCCAGCTCCTGCTTGTTGTTGGGTCTTTGTCTTAAGTCTACCCTCTGCAATCTCATTAAGACCTTGTTTCCAAAGCTTACTCAGGTAGATGCTTCTCCTTACAGTGGCATGGTCCTTCTGACAAATCTAGGTGAGGCTATTTGTCCAGACTGACTTTCCTGGAACACCATTACCCTGGCAGCCATCCTTATCTGTTCTCCTCATCACACACTGCCATAAGAATAATTGAGCACTGTCCTGAAGCAATTTCAAAAGTCACTCCTTGGGGTGCTTTTATTTGTACAGGTTTTACATCAGTGCCGCTGAGGCAATTGAAGAAGTTCCACAGAATTGCAAAGTCACTGATGATATTCTCTTGTAGTCCCAGTTGGGAAATCCCAGGGAATCAATGGCTTCTGAAGACACAAGCCATGCTTTGATGCAAGTAATCACACTCAAAGTCAAAACATACATCCATGCAGCACATCTTTGCACATAAACTGTAGGGGAGGATTTGCTCCATTAAGTTTTCCAAACAGTTTATAGACATTTAATGGGAATGCGAAAAGGTTTTTTTTCTTCTTTATGCAGAGTCCGCTCAATTCGTCCCATTGCCTGCTTGGACGTCTTCCAAAATGCACTCATTATTGTCTCCGACACACAGTTGATGGGACTGGAAGCACAGACTGATTAGTGTTTCTCTGCACCCACCACAATGAAGCCCCAGTCCATCTGTGCCTGTATCTAATTATCCATATCAAACAGCATCTCAGATGGTGTTGATCATACACTCACCAACCTCGTTGAGCTAAATTGGAAGAAACGTTTTTCTTGACACTGTTGTAAGCCTGACTCAGCTTCATTAGTGCACAAGCAAATGAGTGCTTTCACTCCGACTAATGCCTCAGACTCCTACACACATCTACACAGACTCCTGCAGTGCCACTCAATGCTCAAAACACTGCGGTATGAAGTTTGCTTTGATGCTTAGAAGAAGATGCTCCAAATGTCTGTCTGAATATAACCATTCTGTACAATGCTCACTCAGCACATGGGTAAAGTGTTCAAGATAATAGCTACAGACAGTTGTGGTGTACTTGTAAAGACATCAATGAGGTGACAATTCATTCAAACATTACGCGACTAAATGAGTGTTCTTCTCAAACTCAGCGCTTTTTTTTCACACTGAGTCTGTGAGAAATGGCACAGCACAGGGAAAGTTAAACCTTTATACACACCACATATGGACAGACAATATGGAGGCTAGGCTGGTCCAGATTTAATCTCTACGAGGTACATGATTGTGGGGCCTGACGTTTTCTGGTTTCAATTTATAGGACCAATCACGTTAGAGCAGACTTTGGTTGCCTGCAGGTTAACAGTCAGTGTGGAGAGGGGAAAGAGGCAGACCACATTTATTGAAATAAATCGGTCGTCTGCAACGTACACCATGAGCAGTCAGGTTACGACCAGACAAACAGACCTGAAAGTCTCCATCTCAAATGATTTACTCGGACACTGGTGGAATCTAACAACCACTTTACCCAGTGGATGCCACGGATCCTGAGCACATCTGTTTATTTCCTTAGTCAACAAAATACAAGACCGACCGAAAAGGGTCTGCTGACGTGTCACCTCACGTCTGAGGTGCTATAAGGCAGCTGTGGGCTAAGTTGGAACTGATTGCTCAAAATGAGCCAGAGTTAGACTGAAACAAGATGAACCGACCTTAACCCAGAACACATGTACACACATGCACATACACACACACACCCTGAACCCTGCAATTAGTTGGTGAAACACTTGTTTCACCTCTACGTTAATCATAAATTAACTTCATGTCCATGCTATAGCACATGGATCACATGGGACATAGGTTAAAAGACAGTTTCCTTGTATTGATCTAGTTTGTCATTTAGGCAGTAAACCTCTTTTTGATGTCAGAAATGAAGTGAGATAGATGATGATATAGACATTTATGAAAGTAACTGCATGATTAAGTTTGACACCGACAGATGCAGCTTCTGAACACACAACAGTGAGCTCTAAAAAGACTGTGTGGATTTATTTATAAGACTACTGGAATACCCCTGTTCTTGTGTGACGAAACTTTGGTGGGCAAGTATGATCCCTTGCAAAAAGTGCCTAACTGAATGATTTACTTCTTTTACACCAAAATTAGTTAGTATACATTCTTAACAAAAAAGGGCACCTTCCTCCAGCCCTGTTGCCAGTAGCAGACTTTGACTTTCTTTTTTGGTGTAAGTCATGTTTCATATCATACACTATCCAGAAACCGAAAAGCTCTCTCACCTTGCTTTCTGAATGTGAAATGTGACCATTCTCTTGTGAATCATTTTGTGTATCCCATTTGGGACACACACACACATACACTTTTTTCATGATGGCGGCTAAGTAGGGTCAAAGGCCTTAATATGAGGTCAACCCCCTTTTAATATCTGCCTGCAAATTAGTGTTGGGGAGGAACAGAGGTCAGTGTGTTTGCCCTCTCCGCTGATTGTTCTGGCTGCAGCACCTTCACCGTCAAACCCTCACCTCACTCCGTCTCAGCATTCCTCCATCGAAGGATCTGATGGAGGACGGGAGGACGGTATTAGAAAGATTAAAAAAACGAAAGAAAGGTAGAGGGAAAAGTGAGGTAATTCATTTTAGGCATGAATACACACACACATACACAAACAGTGTGTGCAGTAAAATGATGTGTGTATGCATTTGTGTACACCACCATCTCAGTGACATTTCCCCTATCCATCTCTTTCCTTCCCTTTCTCTTTTTTATCTTACCCATGCATCTCTTATCTCGTTCCCTTACTCCATCTCTCCTTCCTCAGTCATCCATCCAAGGTGAGGGGCGGCTGTAACGTCCCAGGCCGATCACCACATTTCATCACAACACATGGGCAGGGAGGAAAATTACATTCAGTCACAGTGCATGCGTGTGACTGGAGAAGGTAGAAGAGCCTTTGTGTCCATGGGATTCATTGAATGGAGCTGAAGTCGTGTCCACGCGGCACAATGAACAGCTGACTCACAACATAAGACATGTGGGATTTTAACATGCATGAATGCAAAACATGAAACTACATTCAAAGCCAATATACAGCTATAATTATTTTTCATTTTGTATTTTAGATTACTGAACATTTCATTTATCAATGTGTAATTTACTCACACACTTCCACATATCCACAATTTGTGAATTTAGATGTTAGTCGTATATGCTGACTGCACTCAAATCTAATGTACACAGTTGTGTAGTTTTTGAATTCCAGGATCAAATAAAAACAAGTTTCACCTGTCCGAATTTTCTTTGCCTACTTGATTAAAAAAAATGAAAAAAGGTTTTACGTTATTGATTGTTCCCCCTGTTTCAAACAAAGAGGAAATCATGCTGCTGGTGCCAATAACATTTGCACAAAATATATTGATGGTCTCTCCCCTTCAGCCATGCAGCCAATACTTGTAAGTACACACATTAAGACACAGCAACAGTGTAATTTAATATAAAGTACACTATAACACAGTCCCAAACAAACCAATATACACCTCTGAGTGCCGCTTTGTCTTTCACCACGGTAAAGAGTCAATCATCCATATTTATGAAATAACAATGTAGCAAATTACAATGTGAAAACAACATTGGAGTGAGAAGGGTTGATGGTTCTACACAGCTGCTGAGACTCTTTACAAAAAGTTCCTGCAGATTAAACACTGAATTCACAACTACTCCGGATCAGGGGGCAAATACACTCTTAAATATATATATATATAATAAATATATACATTTTAATTTATTCGATTTTTTTACTGACCTTACCAGTGAATATGAATTAATCTTGATGAATAAAAAAATCAGCCCTATTTAGATTTTCTATGAGCGTCTGCAATAAATTGTTTGTAAGTGTGTCCAATTTGGTGCAGCTTGATTGAATCTAGGGTAATGTTGGACCCTGGCGCATGTTGTCTGAGTTATGTGCTCTACTGAGGGCAATTCTACTGTTTTTACTGTGCGGATGTTACTTCTCTGCACTGTTGCTCATTCAATGTTAGTAGCTCTCCATTCTCTAACTGCTCTATTTTAGTGCTGCAGTTGTGCTCATGAAGACATAAACTTTACAACCATTTATTTATGGAGTAAGCCATGACAGCATCAGTATACTGTACTAAAGAGAAAGCTTTTTATGGTTTGAATGGAACTTAATGATACTGTTTATGCACCCGAAAACGGTAAGTTTCAGGTTTATGTGTAAAGAGGTGAAAACATGCAATGCAATGTTGATAATTATTCCTCTGAAACTCATGTTTGATTAAACTGTTGTCTCTTCCTGTATTCACTCGAGGCCGAACATTAGAAAAGGAGCATTACATTTTTTTTGACTTTTAACATGTAAAACTTGTGATCAGTCCGTGGCTCAGCGGCAGCAGGGTGTTAAATAGAGGAGTTACAGTCGCACCTAAAGCACTAATAGCCATATCACTCTGCCTCCAGCTCCCAGGCTCTGCTGCAGTCTCCTTCATTCACTTTCACCAGCGTCTTCCCCCTGTCAAACATACAGCCATAACTCTTTTACTATGCTGTCGGAGAAGGTCTAACACCCCGCGAACATATGCATTTTCTCTTTCCTTCTACAGTTTCACCTATTTGAATAGATCCAGTAAACTCTGCACTGATCCCCCTCTCTCACTCTCTTTCTTCCTCCCTCCCTCTTACTCTGTCTTCGCCGGTGCACCTTAGGTTTTTAAGATCTCGGGACTCGGAGGGTGATTTCATCCTTCACTAGGCCATGAAAGCTCTTTATAACCACGACGCCACCGCCAGCACATTAATCGCCTCGGCCATATTGATTTGGCTGCTCTGTTGTGCAACCCAGCCTGTGCTGGAGAGAGGGGGGAGGAAGAAAGGGAGACGGGGAGAAGTACAGCGGTGCGAGAGATGGAGAAAAGTTGGGGAAGGAAATAAAGAGAGCAATAGCAGCTGGTCATTAGATATTGTTTACGGTATAATGAGCTGGTTTAAAATGCAGGGTGAGAAAAATGAATGTATGCGTGTGAGTTTAGTCCTGAAAGTCAGAAACACATAAATTAATCTAAATAACCATCAAGATAAAACAGGAAATACAGCAATTAAAATTGAGCACCGAATCAGCACAAACCCAGACAGAGACAAAGCAATTTGAAAGGATAAATCAGTTGCCCAGCCTCACACACACACACATTATGTGATTATATAGGTTTCACTGTGAGATGACATATTCTGCAATTGGCTGTTACCCACAGTCAGCTTAGCATAAGAGCAACTAGATCCCCATGGTTGCAGCAGGACGATGGCTTGATATTTCTATATCTGCTCTCAGGCAGACACTGACCTCCTGATAATCTCCTGAAATTATCTGGAGGGGCTGTTTGTGAGGACGCAAATACCCGAGTCAGTTCTCTCCGGACATTCTCAGTATTTTCTCCTGCCAGCCCTGTGTGAATCTGCAGGAGATAATTCAGACTATTCACTTTTAGCAAGTTGATGATGTTTCTAGCGAGTGACAAATGCCCAGGAATACAAAAAAAAAGGAATACAAATATTTTGGGATGGAAAACAGAAACCATACATGTAGAAGAGGCAAACAAAGACGTGAAATTGGAAAGACGAATCAATTCAAGAGCCCTTGGTGGTACAGGCAGACATCAGTGTCAATGTGCTGTAAATAAAAACATGATCTCTGCAGTGGAATTATAATTTTACGTCCCAACGCATGGCTGAAACTAGACTCTTAATCTCCCCATGTCCACAGTGCACAAGAAGAACTATTGGATGTTTTGAGGAGCCTCTCAGAAATCCTGTTGTTATGAACACAAACACAATCTGACCAGTCACCAGCTGCCACTGGAGCTGAGTGGGAGAACTAATCAGCATCTCCCTGCAAAGAGAGGCTGAGGTTAGTCATACTGCTGCAGAAGAAACTCACTTTCTTTGTTTTCCTTTTCCCTAATGACTATATTCTAAAACTGAGCAGGATTGAGATACAATACAGTTCATCAATTAGCTTGTGTTTTACTCACACTTTAGTAATTAACTGTGAAGCAAAGTGTATTGATTTTGCTTAGCGCAGTGAGCACTGCCAGAGTGCCTGTGGTGCACAACAGTGGGGTGACTGCATCCAGTGAGGCTGCTGCAGTGTTTGTATTTACAGTGATGGTTCCAACACTGTGTCCACAGCAGCTGAGTCACATACAGGGGCTGACATCCAGCAGGGTGCTGTCTGGCTGTCAGGAGGTGGAGCTCAAACTCCTCCGAAACATTTGCATTAAAAAAATGGGCTCATGTTAACCAAACAAATATCGAGGCACGATCAATGTTTGGGCCGGCCTCTGCTGACACCAGGGAACTAAATGTATTGCCTTGTGATGTATTTTTCTATTTACCATGTATGTTTTACATGTTAAAAGCAATTTAGTTGTTATGTACCTACATAAAAATGACCAGAGAGTGCCGGTCCCTTTCTTCTGATTTATCAGATAACAGGATGCTTGGTGTGTCGCCAAATCTCGGCGCCCGTCCACTACTGTCCAGGGGCGTTTCTAGGTTTCTGAAAGATCCGGGGCTTAGCCCAGGGCCAAAACGTAACTGCGCATGCAATTTTTGAAAATAATAACAAATAACAAAATAAACAATGTATGCAGTTTATTAATACCAATGGTAAAAATATAGATTTTCACAAACTTCCCTTTGTCTTAACAAAAAAGTGCCTCATTCATAAGCACCAACATTAAACATTTAGATAATAAATGAGTCACATAGTCATATATGTATTCTTCACATATTTTTATTAGTTTCACAATAGTAAACAATGTCTGAAAAAGTATACAATGCAGAAATGCAGACAGATAAGATGTTTAAAAGGCAAGAGCCTTTTAAACATCTTATCTTTCTGTAGTCATGCGTTTGTCTTTGTTCATTTCTTTTCTTCTACAGTATATCTGTCTTTACTTTACACTTTCCATATTGTGTATACTTGTACATTTGTCTGTGTATTATTAACTGTTACTCTACATGTATTGTCTTTCTTTGTTCATTTCTTGTTTGTAGTGAACTTTTTATTTTCACTCGTTTCACTGTTTCTTGCTCCTTTCTTTGGACCTTTGTCCTTTGAGCACAAGTGGGTATCTCCTCGGTTTGACTTGGGCGAACCGGTCAATGACTTCACCATGGTCTAAGCCACAAAGCGCATCCTTCTCCACTGCCATAATAGCCAAATGATGTAGCCTCTCCTGGCCCATGGTCCTCCTCAGCCAGGTGTGGACACGGCGCAGTACACTGAACGACCGCTCACACGTGCAACTGCTGACAGGTATTGTCAAGGCTGCTTGGACAACTGAGCTCAAGGTTGGGAACATGTCTGGGTGAAGTAGCTTGTAAACACTCCCCATGTCAGAAACGGCACCTTCTCTCTTTCTTCTAGAAAGGACCTGCTTTGCCACCAGGATCTCCTCTTTTTTCAATGACATTTTATAATTCGTTGCAATCAGCTCTAGGGAATCCTCACAGAAGAAATCAACAGCCGCTGGGTTGCAAGCTTGAATGCCTCGCATTAGCTCTGCCCCCACATCAGAAAATCTGCTGTTTAGCTCAGTTACCATACGGTCAAGACATGGGTACAACAGAGTTTGTTTCAGCTGGTCTTCTGTGCCAAGATGAGCCCTTGTACCCAAGGTGGACTCTATTGTAAAGTCCTCCATCACCCTCTGCTTGTGCCTGCAACCACTGTGACTCTCACATATGTTGTTGGCATCATAGATGTGTTTTGCTTCATTGTAAAGCTTGTCTGCCATTTCATTGGTTCGGATGGATTTCAGTGTGTCAAGGACTGCATCTTTAAAGAGTGTTGCTTGGGCCAAGTCCACAGAATCCTTCTGAAGGTACAGGTGCAGCCCCTCTGTAGTTGACAGCATGCTCCGGAACATGACCAGCAGGTAGACATTTGAAAACCTGGACAGCTTTGACAGTAATCCGACTGCCAGAGGTGTTGCACTCTCTTCCAGGCACTTTAAAACAGCTGGCAGATTGTTGAGCATTGCTCTCACAGACTTCACCTGACATGCCCATCGGGTTTTTGACAGCTGGACAAGCTCACTCTTCTTCAAGCCCAGGAGCATCTGGACATCAGAATCTCTGATGGTTTACGATTGATACACTGAAGAAACAGTAGACACTCTCCAATGTCTCAAACAGGTCACTGGCTTCTGGAACAGCCCTGCACGTATGGCAGAGAACCAGGTTGAGCTCATGAGCATAGCAGTGTACGTACACTGCTTCTGGGTGTTTCTCACGAAAGCGAGCTTGAACTCCACTTACTGAACCACTCATAACGGAAGCTCCATCATAAGCCTGAGCGACACACAGGAGATTATTAAGGCCATTCGACTCCAATACATTTTCAATTGCGTCAGTGATGCACTGTGCATTCAATCCCTTAAGGGTGACAAGTTCAAGGAGACGCTCTTTGACTCCGCCGTCAGCTGTAACATAGCTCACACAAACAGCAAGCTGTTCAACGTGGCCATCTCTTGCCTCATCAGCCATCACTGCATACATTTCCGATGCCTTGATCTCTTCTACAATGGTTGCAGTCACTTCTTCAGCACAACATTCGATCATGCTGTTCTGCGAGGCAGGAGATAGATATGTTGAATGAGAAGGGGCCTGGTAGTTCTGGAGGAAGGGGTCAAAGGTTTCAAGGAGCTTCATTACTTCTAAAAAGTTTCCCTGATTCAGGGAGGAGCTGGTTTCATCATGACCACGGAAAGCAATGCCTTGTTTCCCTAAAAGGCTAGTGACGGCCACAATGCGCCGCAGGTATTCTCTCCTTTCACTAATCTGACTGGAATTTCCAACATTCATTTGGTCGACAACATCGCCTTCTGTTAGCGTAGCTCTGTAATTCTTCCAGGCCAGGATAGATGACTTGCGGACAGCACTTGCCTCATGCTCTCGGTAGCTATCCAAGGCCCTTTTCCAGTTATTAAAGCCCTCAGTGCTGAGGAGGGCATCTTTGCTGGCTCTAGGGTTGTGTTTCCCAAAGAGCTTGCATGAGAAACAGTGTTAAGAGTTTCTGCTCAAAGAATACTCCAGCCAGTCAAAAGATTCAAACCATTTGTACTGGAAAGACCGTTGCTGCTTTCCAAAAGTAGTGGAGGGGTACTGGACCCGTCTGGGTTGCTTTGGGCCTGTTTCTCGTGTCCTTAAATCATTCTTTCCTAACAGGTTCCCTGTGCTCCCTGACCCTGAGCCACCTGTATTTCCAAAAAGGGGAAAAAAGCGAAATAAAGCTATGGCCTCCTTCTCCCCCCTTTTTTAAACATGATTAAATACAACTCTGCTATCCACAACTTGCAATTAATGGGCACTGGCAAGGATGTATACTGGGATACACTGCTGAATTTTTTACAATTCTGGAATAGAGATATTGGTATAGATACTCCTCACATAGTCTACAGGTACCTGCACTTGCACTTGCACTGTCCTCACTCTGGTCAGCAGCATCATTGGCAGCTGCATCTATGTATGCTGACTCTGCCCTTATCTCTGAAAATGTATAAAAGAATAAATAAAAAAAAGTTAAGCTGTAGCCTACTGTAAACTTAAGATCAATATTCTATCAAATGATTGCATTTAGAAATTTTAATTTCAAACATTATAATTAGGTTACTAAAATATGTTAAATACTACATGTAAGTGGTGTCATTGTGTTGCTCGTCAGTATTGCTTCCTCCTGCTAGTTTGCCTTCATTGGTCTCGAAACCAGGTCCTCTGATTTGCAACCACAGTTGACCACCAAATAAACGTGTGTGCTATTAGTTATGCCAAGGACAAAACAACCTATTTTTTGGCGCAAGTGGGAGGTCTTTACTTCTTTTTATACTGAAAGGGAATTCACCAGGTCGACTCTGTTACATAGACACTCTTAACATAACCTACAGGTACCTGAACTTGCACTCTCCTACCTTTGGTCTCCTGCATGAACCCCGACTGCATCCTTATCTGCTATCATACCTGAAAATGAAGGATGTGCCATTATATGCTTAAAGAGTTCAACAAGAACAAGAACAACAAAAAAACCTTCTATTCCCATTACCTCCTTGGCTGCCAACCACTTTTGGAGCAAAAAACATTGAAATCCTTCTTTGTGACATTGTTGTTTGCAGGTCCCAGGGGGTTGGGACTCTACAGCAGATGTCGTTATAATTCTCTGTTAACAAACATAAATGAGTCAGTACACTTATGCAGCCGGTCTCATTCCCTGTTGCCATGAGAATCATGTATTAACATAAATATTTCTAACTGTTATTCTTTTAATTTCATATCATATCTTCATATTATTGTCATCAACTTTCATGTACAAAGCGGTCATTTAGACTACAGACGAAAAAATACTCACCTATTGTAAACAGTGAGAGACTGGCTGCTGAAGTGTACTGACGCACCTGTTGCTCTGTTCTCGTGCGGTATTGCCATATTGGTTCCTTGATGCTGGTAACGCGTAACTTAGTAACGCGCTACTCTAATCTAACGCGTAACTTAGATTAGAGTAGCGCGTTACTAAGTTACGTGTTACCAGCATCACTGTTGGTGAGGGACAAGATTTTGGGGCCTGAACTCTCCTGGTTTCTGTTTGTAGTTTGACTAAACATGTTAGAGCAGACTTTGGCTGCTGGCAGCCAAATGACAGTACATTACATGTCATTTGGCTGACGTTTTTGTCCAGAGCGACTCACAATTGGAACACTCAACATTCATGAGGGGTCATTAAGGGGTTCAGTATCTTGCCAAGGACACTTCGGCATGAAGATTGAGTGGGGTTTGAACTGGCAACCTTCTTGTTGAAGAACCACCGCTCTAACCACTAGGCCACACCGCCCCTTGCTAAACACTCCAATAGCATTGGCTATCTGCTTTGTAATTTGAATGCAGATATCTGTTTGTAGAGATTAGCCAAAGTGTTGTCTGCTGCTAAAACCTCCTATAATTTATCACTGTAGATTTCGTATTTCAACTCCAACTCCATGGCTGTGTCTTACTTTGAGACGTGGCCCTCCTATCTACTGTCTAAACTGGAAGCCCCATAATATTGTCGGTTTACCCCAGAGGCTAATTCACGATTGGGACAGTAGCAGTGGCGTCACTAGGCTGTTTTATTCTAAGGTCCTTGAACGCCCCTCATTTACCGCACGAGAACAGAGCAACAAGTGCGTCAGTACACTTCAGCAGCCAGTCTCTCACTGTTTACAATAGGTGAGTATTTTTTCGTCTGTAGTCTAAATGACCGCTTTGTACAAGAAAGTTGATGACAATAATATGAAGATATGATATGAAATTAAAAGAATAACAGTAAGAAATATTTATGTTAATACATGATTCTTATGGCAACAGGGAATGAGACCGGCTGCATAAGTGTACTGACTCATTTATGTTTGTTAACAGAGAATTATAACGACATCTGCTGTAGAGTCCCAACCCCCTGGGACCTGCAAACAACAATGTCACAAAGAAGGATTTCAATGTTTTTTGCTCCAAAAGTGGTTGGCAGCCAAGGAGGTAATGGGAATAGAAGGTTTTTTTGTTGTTCTTGTTCTTGTTGAACTCTTTAAGCATATAATGGCACATCCTTCATTTTCAGGTATGATAGCAGATAAGGATGCAGTCAGGGTTCATGCAGGAGACCAAAGGTAGGAGAGTGCAAGTTCAGGTACCTGTAGGCTATGTTAAGAGTGTCTATGTAACAAAGTCGACCTGGTGAATTCCCTCTCAGTATAAAAAGAAGTAAAGACATCCCACTTGCGGCAAAAAATAGGTTGTTTTGTCCTTGGCATAACTAAACGCGCTCCTCTAATCTAACGCGTTACTATTTCCAAACTAGTAATCAGATTAAAGTTACTTGTCCAAGTCACTGTGCGTTACTATTGTGGTATTTGTGGTTAAACTGCTGGGCACGTGCCGCGGCTGGGGCAGCAGCCGCCCCGTCGCCCTCCTCTCGCCTCAATGTTTTTTTTCGGGGGGGGGGGGGTCCTCGTCCGCTGGTGCGGGGGCTTTCCTTGTCTTGGGCCGCTGGGCGGTGTCCGTCTGCATTGCGAAAGGCGGGGACCGGTTGGAGGGGACCGGGTAGGGCGGTCGGCAGCCGCGACTCAGGACACGTGTGCCTTCTCGCGGATCACCTCAGCTACGGCGCCTGCTGGAGGAACCCTCCGTTCGTGCAGGGGCCCCCTCCGGCGGTTTCTAATAAAGTGGGTGTTGGCAAAACCGGTTGTCATTTTTATGTTGAGGCGGCAGGGGTGTTGTCGGCAGTTGCTGAATGTAACCAATACAGTAACTTGTAATCTAACTTAGTTACATTTACAATCAAGTAATCTATAAAGTAACTAAGTTACTTTTAAAATCAAGTAATCTGTAAAGTAAGTAACTGTGGCAACACTGATCACCAACAGACTCTACATATTCATATGCAAAATCTGGGACTGAATTTGACAAGTGAAGATGCAGACATTGGTATAAACTCCCCTGCTGTGTGGGTATATTATATTTGCCTTGCAGCTGGTCAAAGTTCACATGCAGCCATATTGGTTCCTTGTCTCTGTTTTCATTCTGACTGATACAGTGAATAGAATTGTTCCAAAGTGGAGTTATGGCTGATAGGAAAGGTGTTACAGTGAAGATGACCTTTCTTTTCAACACAATGACACATTGGTTAAAGGTTTAAGGAGCCATGATAAAGTCAGAAAAGAGTAGAGAGGATCAAGCTTTGACCCTGATTCTTCAGATCTCAACAGGATTACTGTTCAGGTAGCGTTTTCAGCAAAGCATCAATACTTTTCTCATCACCTCAGTCTTAGTGCATTTAAGATTGTTATCGTTCTTTATGTAAAAACAAAAAAATGTTGAGGCTTATTTCATGCTTTCCTTTTCACAGACCACCCTTCAGCATGTATAGATCACTCAGCAGAAGGGCGGATGAACAAAACCGGTCGATCCCAGTGATGGAAGCACGACAGCATATCTGTTGGAGTTTTAGCGGAGTTGAAATAAGATTTCACAGTGGATACTTGTTCACAAAGGCCACTGCTCTCCCTGTCAAAGTTTTCTCAGCTTTAAAATGCAATTTTGTTAATCTGCTACATCAATTCAACAGCAGCTGTCTTAAAATCCATATTTCCTCGAGCAGAGGGCTCAGAGAGTGCAAGTCGGAGATTTAGCTCTATTTTTGCTGTGGTGGCATTAAAAGTGCTGAACTATTCACTTAAAGGCGAATGAGACCAAACAGAAGTTTTTGAAATATAGCATTCCTTTTACCCTTTACAGGGGCATTACAGCTTAAATCACTCAGCAGACACTCGCCAGAGGGAAGAGGATGAAACATCAACCTCCAAATGAGGAACAAAGAAAGTGGAGGATTTACTGTAGCAGCACAAGCAATACTGGACCATTCACTGCAATGGTTTATGAGAAAATGGGCACTGCTTGATGGTACAAAAGATAAGTGGATTGGAAGAGTTGGTTAGAATTCAAACACAAACTATGGTTAGAGAAATTTTACATGGCAAACATAAAGATAAGTAAGATCATCGTGATTCAGTTGAAATGTTTACTTTATTTTAATTCCGTTCATTCATTTGGTTTCTTTGTCACTACTTTAGCTCTTACATATGTGGAAATCTTCCCATCAGATAATTGGCACTCAGTAGGGCACCGACAGTCCCCTTATTTAATTCAAAGCACATTTAAATTCATCACATCTGCATTTATATTTGGTTCTGCACTAAATGTTTTCAACTCAAATATTAGAACCCTAAACCTGTCTGTTTTCATCTAGATCCATGAATTATTCTCTGTGAAATCAATGAAATTGCTGAAAATCTCACTATGCTGAAGAAAGTGGGAAACATTTTCCTGGGTTCAATAACCCATTGTTTCTCTATCTGGACCTTCTTCAATTTAAATGGAATACCATTGTTATACCTAATATATATAAAAGGTACCTCTTATGGAAGGCTGTGTGTCTGACCTCTCACACTGAGGTTTCACCACAGGCCCCATTTGCATAGCCAAGCGATTTAGATAAGTGTGTCCCAAATATCCCAAAACAAATGTGAGACTTTTCCAGCAAACATGTGGTGCTCTCTGCAAAGTGTAATCTGGATGTGAACCTAAAGTGGCCCATGTGGTAAATGGTGATATGGACCAAATAGCAAAGTGCCTTCATTTGACCATATGGGTGACAGAGTGGCAGTGTGACAGTGTGGGACAAATCTGAGCCCAAACTATTTTGCTATGTGGGAGGGGTTCAGTTAACAGAAACTATTGATGCTTTTACTTTGAAACAGGCACAGGAAGAGTTTGAAATATTTATGTGACATATTAAACAGATATAGACATTGAAACTGAGGTGAAAAATCATTTTCATTGCCTGTTCTACTTTGAACTTTGCCAGACAAACAGAGAAAATAAACAAGACCTCAACTGTCTAGGGGAGAGGTAAACTATCCCTATCCCTTTAAGCAATAATGCAACAGCCAAAATGCACCCATTACGTATTGTTTTTCTGAAACACAATTATTTACAAAAAGCAACAATTTAGTTATATACAAATAATAATTTGGAGTTAAAACTTCTGTTTTTAACAACGTATATGTATGTGTGTGGGATGTCAGAAAGACATTAAAGTGCTCTGCAGAGCTACACGGAGGACCATTTATTTTGGTGGGGTCATAATTGTCTGTGGATCTCTAACTGTTATTGACCCTGTTCATGTTAAACACACTCAGTTGATCCATTGATCATATCAGAAATATTGATTAATGCAGCTTTAACGTTGCTGCAACTTGGATTTTCAATCTGCAGCCAAGACAAGAGAGTCTAGAGTGAATCACCCTGAAGGATACTCATGTGCAGTCACATTGTCATTAACCAGGACATATGAAACAAACATGCTGTGTTATGGGTTTATAATTATGAAGGGAAGAGTTTAGACAGCACTGGAAACCCCACAAACACCAACATCTCACAAAAGCAGAGCACATGCAGCCACCTTCAGCATCTCGCCACAATCACTCATCTAGATGGATACAACAAAGTATTTATTAAAAACACATTATGGATTTCAGTTTTAAGAACCCGACCCTCCTCTGTAAAGATTTCCCATTGAGTTGATCAGGCATCAGATCCCGGGTCCAGAGGGGGACAGCTTTGAAATGTTTGTGCAAGCTAGAGTTGAATATCACAGTTGATGGTGAATACACTCTCAAGGCCCACAACACTGCCGGTAGTGAAATTCAATAATGCTAACCTGACACATCAATTCAGCATCAGAGAATCTATACTTTCCCACAGCATCAGTCATGTCTGACAGCTGAGCCCGTAACTCCACAGCTGATGGTAAGAAGTGGCTGCTCTCAGTTCTGCCTTAGTGGCTATATAGTAAGCTGAGAAACAGAGAAATGTATATTCTTAACCAATGAAAGCCCACCAGACACACATGTTGAGGAATTTTTGACCATCATCACAAATTATCTGTACACCATTAGGAGAATAGTGCCATCTTACTCCACAGATAATCACTTCTCTCTCCAAGAAGTGAAAATGTCAGGTTATCGCTAAAGGCCCAAACAACAGATCATTGTACTCTTTTGCTATTTTTCTTATTACAAAGTATTTGTTTTTCGCTCTTGTTTTATTTAAAACATTCATTTTTCATTATTAATTCTGCCATTTTGGGCCTTCTTTTAAAAAAAAAAAAAAAAAAAATTCCCATTACACAGACTACATTTCTAAGTCCTCCTGAGAGTTTTTCTACCTAGCTCATCCGCTCTTCTACATCTAACTTTAACACACATGCACAACGATGATATTGTTGTATGCAACAACGACAATATTGTAGGGGGTCGCGGACCCCCTGCAATATCATCGTGGACCACCAGGGGGCCGTGGACATATGCATACTTTAGATTTAACTATCCAATAGGATGCGAACACCTACATGTAACTTAGAGAGTGACAGCAATTCTAGCCATTCATGGATGTGCTGTTAGAAGAGGGAGATATACTGGGATGTTGTGGGAAACATCTTCAGACTCTGGGGGTGACAATTGCTCATGTTGCTCTGTTAGCGTTTGTATATTGTTAAGTATACATTCAAATATTGTGCGTAAGACATCAGCTGCTGCCTGGGTTCTCCTTTCACCAGCTTCCACAATGTATAATAGATGTGTATGAAATGAAAGTGTGCACAGCGATTTCCATTGTCAGTCTGCCCATACACTTTAGATACAAACAGATGCATTGAATTTAGACCACTACACAACCTCTGCAGAGAATGAACTGCTGACAATTCTGTAGACATTGAGTTGTAAGAAAATAACATGAAATTAAATTGGTTCTTCAGCACGATTCATTACAGCCAACGCTCAAGGCCTTGTAGAGGAGGTTGACACAAAAGTACATGGAAGTAGAAAAATAAAGAAATTAAATATGAACTTGTTGTAGCTGATATTCAGAATAATTATGACGTAGCAAATGAAAAGCAGAAAGTAATGTAAGATTTACACTTGATGAAAGCAGTGCCCACAGTGTTTACATTATTTCATTCAACGTATGACACAGAGAGGCTGTGGGAGGGTTTGCCTTGACTCTCAGTAGGAGAATATTGCTTTGCAATCGCTGTGTTCAGGTGCTGCTGTTTTTCATTCACTGATAGATAGAAAAATAAAAACTTTCTTGGGTTAGTGGGTTTTTGGAGGCTTTTTCAATATGACTCATATGGATAGCGCCATCGAAAAACACTACAGGCATTGAACCCTCACAAGCAATCCCAATCACAGTTCTTGCAGTATCCCAGTATGTGCAAAGGCTCTGTGGTTGTACTGTGATTCTTTTAACTGATTTGGTTTGGATGTCCAGGTGGTAGACAGGGGCTTATAGCCAATCAGTTAACGCTGCCAACTCTTGAAATCTGTCTGATTTAGTTGCCCAATAAATATTTTTTAACCATAACCAATATTGGTTATTATATTTTATATCACAACCATATATCAGTTGTTGGGGCTTTGGTAGAACTACGATCTTTGCAAAATTTCAGCCATATTTTGGTTCAAAAACTTTCAAAAATGTCTATTATATACACTGTCCATTGGGAACACTGATTTAGTGATGGTGAAACAACACTAGCCTGTTCAGTAAAAGCAATAATCAATACCACACCTAAGACTGTAAATAACAAAATATATATGTCCGGTAAAAACTCAATTAACAGCAAAAAAGTAAATGGCATCACACAGTGAACCATCAATAAACAGGTATAGAGGCTCGTAACCTTTTGTAGGTTGTTTGACTAAACAGCAACAAAATTGCTGGTCTAAAAACACAATGTTCTTAGTAGAAAATAGTCTTGGGCGGCTGTGGCTGAGGAGTAGAGCGGTCATACTTCAAGCAGAAGTTTGGAAGTTCGATCCCAGTCTTCTCAATATGCATGCTGAAATGTCCTTGGGCAAGATGCTAAACCTTGAATTGTCCCTCATAGATTGTAGCTAATAGTGTAGGTTTGGTTAAGCAGGTGGACCCAGAAGCAGAGTTTTAAACAAAAAGTGTCCTTTTAATGATTAAAGTCTTCAACAGGCGAAAACAATAAACCCATCATCTCAAAAAGTGAAAACTGAAAAAAAGAAAAAAAAGCACACAGGCGAAAACACTGGAAGCTTACGAGATAAGAAGAGAAGAAAAGATGCAGAGGAAACAGGAAACAGAACACAGGGGAAGGGAAAACATGCGACACCAAAAAAACTCATATACAAACGACGATATTCATGAAACACCTGGAGGTAATAATTCAATTGTAAACACTCTTCACAAAGAGGCGGAAAAAAAACACTCAAAAATCAAAACCATTACAAATAGATGCACTGTATGAATGTTTGTGTGAATGGATGAATGGAAAACTGTACTGTAAAGCGCTTTGAGTGCTAAATAAAACCCATTTATATACATTGGCAGTTGTCAGACCCCAACCTCTAACAGCATTAGGAAGTTCTTTGGTCAGAGTTCACAACAGCAGGAGAATGTCTGAAGTCTTCAGGTGGATGGGCAGAACAGAATTTATATATTTATATATTCCGATGCAGAAATCCCATAATTTTGTTTATAGCCATCACACTGTCACTGGACCTGGTCGCCAAATGCTCTGGAATCTCGTCTGCCTAAGTTGACGTCTTCTTCAGTGTCTTCTACGTGTATGGCAATTTTTTCATCCTAAAATATTTGTGACTTAGAAATATCATCAAGCACACTCACTTCGTGTGAAACCTCAGGAGAATCTCCTGCTGTATTCTCACACTCGGACATTATCATGAGTTTTTACTATGGTTCTGAAGGTGTTACAGCTCAGTGCATGTCTGAAAGCAGCTATATTCAAGCAATTACAACCTTTTTTCTGTTACTCGCCATCACCAAAGCATAATTAAATAGGGCTGTTGTCAAAGCTTGTTTGGGCTTACTGTGTAATTAGTGTATGGGCTGACCCAAACCCATGGTCGCTCTGAAGGAAGACAACACTGTTGCAGATCTGAGAGCCCAGCGAGGGCTGACTCCTGGCAGCTTCCTTCCACATTCTGTCTGCTTTGTGTATGAGCACACATGGCTGGATGTGTCTGCTCTCAGTGTGTAGGTGGTCCTCAGCAAGGCTTTCTGTGTGTTACCGCCTGTTCATCTCCCCTCTCTCAGACTCCAGGTCAACACCATTCCTAAACCTGGCAGCGGATGCAGGTGCTGCTCTTATCGCTTTAAACGGTGCCACCTCATCATGTTTCTCTCCACATCATGCTTTTTTTAAATCTCTGTGCTACCCTGGAACATGCTGGGAAAGAAACACGATCAATACCACTCTCATATCTGGGTGCTAGTCTGGTGCTCCTGCCCAAAGATAGCATAGCCTACAAACCAGAGGCAGTGCGAACAGCTTGATTACTTCAGACCTTCAAAAGTGTCCTCCCCCAAGGAAGTTCTTTTTTCATCTGAGTTTGTTTGTCTATAGGTTACCTGCATTAAGCAAACACTACAGGACAGATTATCATATAACGAAGAATGTAGTGAGAGTCTGAGAAGAACCCATTCAATTTGGTACAGATCTGGATTAGGGGATGGATCAAGGATTGCGCATTCTCAACATTATCGTAGATCTTATCCGAGAATTATGTGTGAATCCTGAAAAGAAAGAAAAATAAAAACAACAGATTTCGGATTTACAGGAGATTTTCTAGTAGAGCGCTAGCTCCAAATCAAACACACACATATGATATTAACATTGATCTTTGCATCCTACGCTAGCTAAGGTGGCCCTGAGAGCTCAACGAACAGCAACTTAAGAAAACACTTTCTTTCAAGTAAACAAACATTCTTTATTGATTTGGGGGAAACATCCCTTTAACCTGGCACTTTAACCACAAAGGGGAGTTCTGGTATTTATCAATTAAGGTGTGTAAATGGAACTTACAAATACTATTGGAATTGTTCCAGTAGATAGTTATCCTGTGGGGAAAATTTGACAGTTCAAAGAATGTCCAATAATGATAATTTGTCTCACCACTAAATGTCTCAAATGTTTATTATAGGTCTATTCTAAGACTCTGGCAACGAGAATTCTCATTCCTCAAGTTTCATGAGGCTTGAGTTGATGTCAGACAGTGAGGTAGAGATATGAGTGAAAGAGTGGGCTACTCTTATGGCTGAATATGTCAATGGCTACAATGACTCCTACGAGTCAACAAGCAGCAGAGGGATGACTAGCTGCTTCATGGTTTTGTAGCTCCGGAAACTGGTGATGTTCCTGTGGCTGCGTGCCCATAGAGCAAGAAAGGGACATGTCAATGCCCGATATTGGTGCTCGTGATGTTTCCACAGACAATCCCTTGGACAGTACAGAACTCTTTGTGAACATGTCATGAAGATTTTCCCCTCCAATCAACTGAGCTGTGCAGGAGACATTCTTCCACATGCTCAAAGTAAACAGGAGGAGGTTACCGAGGGCATATTCACAATTTGAGTGTTTTATGAGTTAAAAAAATAGAGGCTACAGTTGCCCCATGAGATTACATTGGAGTCACTGCTGTCACAGTTTATAGTGGAGGCGATCCGCTGGACGCCCAACATGCACCCACATAAAAAAAAAAAAATAGGGCCTGGTCTGAAATACCAGAACACCCCTTAACTATATGCAGCAACTGGGCTTTTTTATCACCCTCTGCTTGGTACATTCATGATCTAATGCTCAGTATTGCTCCCCAAACAGCCTCAGAGTCAGTGTTTTTCAGAAGCCTGTTGCCAATAGACACATCAGCTGGATGATAGATGACATCTTCTGTTATTATGTTAGAAATGTCTCCTGGCAAAGTCCACGTGGTCCGATAAGCAGCTGATATGCAACGTTCCCCTGTAATAATCTTCCATTCATGAGCCACCTCCAAACACTAGTGTCTATCTCAGTTTATCTGACTTTGTTCCATCCTCATAACGATTTTGACTTTGAATAGATATTGATGTTACAGGCGGCAGTTACTTTCCAAGCAGCCTGCTGCCAGAATGGAAGCAGTGATGGCTTTTTACTCCGCTGTGTAACTGAGAAAAAGTGTTGTGTGTTTGGGTTGATCTCTGACCACTTGCTGCACATCACCACCAAACAGAGGCTTTCGGCAGATTGTAGTGAGGTGTGTGCATTCATCGCAGCACTGAAAGGAGCAGGTAGTGGTCTGAAGCCTCACTGTTACTTTGTGTGCTTTGGTGAATACAAATGAAGCAAGAGATCTGCTGTTACGAGCTCAGTGTGAGGTGCTGTGCCTGGGCACCGGCCGAGGATGTTTTCTGGAGGAAATCACTTTTTGTTTTACATAACTTGTGGTGTAAAAGGCCAAACAGGCGCTGTGACAGCGAGGGCACGGAGTAAATGTCAGCCTACTCTGCTGCATATCAATAACCTTTAACTACTGCAGTTAGCAGTCTGCTCTGTTACTGTAGCTGTGCTGATCTGGATGGGATTGATTTTTATATTACATACTCATTATTTTATTTCCACATTACATGTTTGCAGCATCTCAGTTTAGTTTAAGGGGAAACTCAATTTTCATAGATTCTAGTCTTTCTTCTGAATGCTAATTTTCCTTTTTTTATCTGGACCATCATGACTTTTCTTCTCTATTTAATTAGGCTCTGTCATACTACTAGTAGCTGTGGCTCATCCTTTCTCAGTTTCTGTGGTTGCTAGACATAAATCACATCCTTGTGGTAAACTGCAACAGTGGTGCTTGACGCGCATGTAAATTATGTTCCCTGTTCTATGTAATTCTTGAGAAAAAGGTTGTTATCGTCCATAAGAAACAATGTTTGGACAGCTAGTGTGAGTTCGCAATGATAAAGGCATCACTGCTGTTGGTAAAATATGCAGAATTTAGAGACTATGTTGATCCTGTGGCAGGGTGATCACCACAGACAGACAAAATTATTAAAATGATTCGTAAGAGAATATCTGACGGAGGACGATTGTAGAGTTGTGTGAGAGTTCTCAACGCTGTGAAAGAAACTGTGCTGAATGAGATAGAGCTGAGCTTTGGCCTAACTTTACCCTTCACAATCATATGCACTGAAAATACTGCGTTTTCCAAACCTCATTGAAAACATTTCCACACTGTAGTAGATAAATATAAAAAAGTCTGACCTTGAAATTCAGTTATTGTCTTTACTATTGATAAATGGTTGCTTTCATTCAAGCTATGGGACAAAGCGTCAGCAAAGCATAGCTTGTGTTTCATGAACACGAGAGATAAAGATATACTTGACAAGTGTAAATGTAAAAATATGTAAGAAACTTCTAATACCATCTATATATTTGTATTTTGTATCCATTATTAAAATGTGTGTGTTTAGAGCCTTGTTATCCTGCATAATCACATTAATAAATTGTTGAACGGATAGTTTACCAACATTTTTTAATTCACTCATTATCTACTCACCAGTATACTGGTATAAATTGTAAATGGACTGAATATATATAAAATGTTTCTATTTTTAACAACCACTACAAGCACTTTACATACAAGTCACATTAACCCACTCACACAGTGCTTCTAACTGAAGCAGGGTGCTTATTTTTTGTTCACAAACAAATATCATTCACAGCCATCAGGGAGGTCAGCATTTTGCCCAAGGACACCTCAGTATGTCGATGGGAAGTGCTGGGCATCGAACCTCCAACCCTGTTACAACACATCAATACTGATATGGGCCTGTATCACCAGATGTTGTTTTCCAAGTTAACAACTTCCTGGTGTCTACATGTAGGACTCCTCTTTTTCATCCTGAGAGATTTGCCTTCCTTCCGTTTAGTTTAGTATTCTTTTCCAGTTTTGCTACAGTCACATGTAAGAAACTGATTTCATCAATGTGCCCACTTTCTCTTGTTGAATCCTCCGCATCATTTCCTGCTGTATTTTCACATGGGCTCATGTAGACATTACTCCACGTTTTTAAAAGGAGTTCAGTGCATGTCCAGGACAGCTTATGTAAATCTATTTATTTGATATGGTCAGCAAAGGATCTTATAAACCGAAATGGGTCTTGATAGGAAAAAGATTCCTCTCCCGTGATTTACAGAATGCTCACATTGGGAGCCAGCTGCCCTGTTACTTCAGCTGCTATGCACATTCATTTGTCAGAGTTATCAATCTACAAAATTAAAGTCTTTGCTCAATAAATGTGAGGTGCTGGTCAGGTGGTTATAAGATTGGCTGAAAATGTTTTGCTTTTTAAAAACTCCAACACAGTAACAGCTATGTGTCAATGAACAAACAACCATTTGCTAATTTACTGAACGTTATTTTTAAGCCTTGTGGTGATAATCAAGAAAAAATTATCAGAAGAAGACAAAACTGTCAAAGAATGAATACAAAGGTTAAACTGTATAAAGCTTCAAGCGTCTTGGTGCAGGCAGTTGTGCATTCTGACCAATGAATTAGCATAAAATATATGGCTATTTGTTGTTTTGAGCCCTCAACTATTTCTAACACAATTTTAAACATGAAAAAGCCAAACTCCAGTGACCCCTGAGTCACAGGATGGCAACACAATCCACACCTATGTTTAAATGTTGTGTGGATCTGCACCAAGTTCCACAGAGTTATAAATATATGTCCTTTAAACATGCCTGAGGTTCTTCATCAAGATCATGAATTATTCAGAGAAATCAAGGAACATGTTGAAAAATCTCCTATCTCACACTGATGAAGAAACCACAGCCTTCCACCCCACTTGGTGGTAATCAGCAGAGTTTCTTTTGAGTAATCCTACTAGCTAACACAGAGACTAACAAGAGGGTAGCTAATGTTTACTGCCTTTGAAGGAGGACATTTGAGCAGGGAAGTTACAGACTCTTTATGTTCCAAGTATTAATAATGACCCTGTTTCTACACCTGAATGTGATTGGACAATGACGACCCAATCAGAGTAAAGATCAAACCTCAAAGGCAACCGCTTTATGAGGTTTATTTGAGACCACACAAAACCCTGGGCAATTTAAGATATATCAGGAGGGTAAATTCAATTATGCAACTAAAAGTAAACTAACCATACACAATTCTTAAATTTGCTAAACCCAGTTTTTTACTGGTACCAACCAGAACAACACTACTACCTTTTGATTTGTACATAATTTTAAATAGAATTTCTAACAAGTTTTGTCCTGTCAGTTGGACCAAGTAAGATATTGGAAAATATCATGATTTATAGTCAAAGTTGTGATGTTCACTTTTCATGTGTTGACCTTCACAATACTAAAAAGTCTATTATTAAAATGAAATATGACATAGAGATGGATAGAGAGTTCAAGTAAATATTAGTAGTAGCCCTAGTAGTGGCATAAAGGTGTTCAGAGTTGTGTGGCTGTATTATATCCCATGCAAACTGAAAGTTCTGTACATTTAGGGAGTTTCATTTAATCTCAACAGTAAAGCTGCTGTAAATTCATCTTGCTGGGAACAGGAATGTCTGCAGCAGAGGGAGGAGAAACAATAAAGAGGTGGTGATAAATGAAAAAAATACACAAAGGAGAGAGAAGGGCACAAAAGCATTAAGTAGGAACAAACATTATCATCTTTTCATTTGGACTCGCATGCAGTCGGAGCAATCATCATTTAGCTCTTGGAGCAACAGCCTTCACTGTACAACACACACACACAGGCTGCTCAGGCCCATGAATTGACATATTGTGTATTCACCATAGTGGGTCTGGTCTGATGATACCCCTACTGATAGCAGGGTGGTAGTCCAATATATCACTCTGTGTGTGTGTGCCTCAATGATAAGATTACCTCTCGCTGCACTTTGTGTAAGTGGAACATGGCGCACACATACACACACACACACACACACACACACACACACACCTCCAAGTGAAACACAGATGGCTTTCCACACATTTCCACAGGAGCTGGATGTAAACATTGGGGAGGATATGGGACACAGGGGCTGGATGCACAGAATGACAATAAGAGAGTTGGGCTGGGCAAAGAATGATAAGTAAGGCTCTGGTTAGACATTATTCTCCATTTGTCCCATTAGTCACTGTTCCATTTTTTTCTGTATTTCATATCTAGATGTGAGAGACATGGGAGGTCCTATACATTCCTTGAGTCAATTCTTAGCTACAAATTCTCACAAACTTTTCTTTTAATTTTAGCAGCCATTTTAAGTTTATTTGTATCTTTAGGCAGCAGAAGCCACTTGTGTCTGTGACCAACAAATTCCTGGTCTGACGTCAAAGTTGACGTATTTCCCTGTAACAGTGTGAGCGAATACATGTACACTGTGGTTGCTGCACACACAGATGGTCAGTGCGAGCGTGAGTTTCCTCTGCAGAGAAAATCTTCTCTTTTACTACTTTGCAAAGTAGCTAATTGAGTAACACACAAGAAAAAACCTGCAAAGCTGCCAGCGCCCTTTACAGAAACACGATGGAAGAACTGCTGTCGGCTGCATTGGGGCTCCCCTGACAGGTGGAAGGTGTCACACTGTTGCAAATACAAGTGGCATTTAGAACAGATTGCACTCCATGCACATTGGTACACATTTTTTAAAAGCTGAAGGAAAAATGCCAAAATTTGGTGCGACAATGAAGAATAATGTTACAGGATTTTACACATATGATGCATTGTTTAATTTGTAAACTAACAACTAAAATAATGTAAAACATCAGATACAATATCTATACAAGATATTTGTAATTATGCTATCATTTTTCACACAGCAAAGATCGAGTTTTCAACTGGGGCCCCACTGGGATGCGTGTGCTTCATGTGATAGCTTCACTGCTGATATTCTGCATCTGTTGTTCACACAGGAAGAGCGTGTCTGCAGCACCTATACAGGAAATGTTACAAATATTTATGTTTGTGACATATTTGACAAATAAACACTGAACCTATGGTGAAAGATCATTTTCAAAATCTACTTTTGTGTGAACCACACACAGACACACACAGAGAAAATAGGCGAGAGCCAGACTCTCTGGCAGAGCAGTATGGCCCACACGGAGGAGAGTATCAGAACAGATAACAAATATGAGTCAGACTGAACTGCATCACTCTGCTCTCCATTTGCATTTCCTCGAGGTTGATTTGTAATTCTGAGACAAGTTGTAAAAGGTTTATAGCCTGATTAGTCTGTTGCTCAGTGTATAATGACAACAAAGCCCACTTTGCTCTGATTGGCCAGCTGTCCCACTCTGTTTTGATTGGTACAACTCTGAATGTAGACAATGTCGGCCTCCACTCTCACTTTACCTGAAGTTGTTTGGAAGTGATGGCTGGAGGTACTGACTACTGACAATGTGTTTCAGGATCTTCAAAAGCAGTGTATTCACTTTCATAAAGACAACTTATATAACAAACCAAAGGAGGAATCGAAAACTGAAAAAGCCTTGTAGGTGCCCTTAAGTGCCATTATGCGAATTGTGGTTAGGCTTATATTTAGAGTAGTATCCTCTTATAACCCCCTCTTTCTGTCTGCAGACAGACCCTTCATCTATTTCCAATGTAAATTTGAATGCTTTATCATTGTCATAGTCCACAACACATGGCACCAAAGTTTCTAAAATCACTCTGCAGACGGATGTCTACTTGGTTAGATGCATTTTCTAATATCAGTACATAACAATTTTATACAAATTTTGCCTCCACTTGCACATCACCATCTGTAAACAATTTTCGTTAAGCGCACCCAACTGCTTTAAACACCAAAGTATTGGTAAATAGAAAGTAGAGGGTAAATTTCATAGAGTCACAGCATGACAAAACATCTAACTTTTAAGAAGTGATTTGAATGTTATTATGACATTATCTGTGGATAATTAGCCTACACCCCCAATGCAGGTTGTTTATTAATTAGAATAAAAAAATGCAAAGCAGAAGGTGTTTACCTGACACCTTGAAAGTGACCCCTGAGTCACAGGATGGCAACACAATCCACCTCCTGCCTCCTTGTTATGCAAGAAAACTTTGACGATTTTCCAAGGTAACTTTGCAGGTGAGAGGGTCAAGTGCTTGTAAGTGCACAATAAAAAATACACTTAAAAAATTAGAAGCCATTATTCGTACTAAACTTTTTTTTTCTATCAGCTTCATGGTTTGCTTCATAAATGGTTCTTTTTAACTTAATTAAAAAAATTCAGTGAAAGGATTCAGACACCTGTATTTATCTCAAAATGTTTTTCACAAAAACATGTCCCATTCAGAAGTTTAGAATCATTTTTCAAAGTTATTGAAAAAAAATCAAATATGACCCTAGCATATGTATTCAGACTTTGCTTTGACAGTTGACATTTAGTTCAGGTATAGGTACCATTTCTCTTGATCATGTTTGAGATGTTTCTTCATCTTGACTGGCCATGATTTTGAAAAACGCATATCACAGCTAATAATGTAAATATGAGCCAAACTCCAGACATGAGATCAAATAAACCGCAGACTAAGGTCAATGTTATATGCTAGTATGTTTATAGTTAAAAACAAAGTATGAAAACTCATAACTTCAATCAAGACGTGCAGAGATAGAGATGTTAGGGAACCACGTAGAGACTCACATCTGCTTCCCTGTAGTATAGATGCAGCCTTACGATTGTGTCAAGGCACAAATAAGAGTTTGCAAAAAATGATACATTTACATTGAAGGTTCCACAGTGTTCCCCATAATTCTTACATGAGAGAACTTCGGACAAACCAGGACTCTTCCTGGAGCTGCCCCCTGGGGAGCAGGGGCTCAGGCTGAGCTGCAGAGATCCAGTGTGAGGAGGAGACAGACTTCCACAGTGACAACATTGTCTTTGCATCCTGTCCGGTTTCCTCCAGATATGATGCTTAGAATTGAGGCCAAGTAGCTCAATCTTGTTTTCATCAGAGCGGAGAATTGTGTTTGTCACAGTCTGAGAATCCTTTACGTGCTCTCATATGTATCACTGCAGAGAGGAGAGACATCCGTGCGGTCACCCGGCCATAAGGCCCATATCAGCAAAGTGCTGCAGGGATGGTTATAGAGTATCTGGAGCAATAATGTTGTTTTTGAACTAATATTTTGATGCATGAGCACTTAGACTGAAAAACTGCAGGTTGAATTCAAGTAATTTCCGACTTCGATTTATTTTTCCGGGTGGTATGGTTAAAATGGCTAATAACTATATTCATACTTTTTATTTAAGCTAAAGTGGCAGCTTGGTTTCAGGTGTGGTCCTGCTGATAGAGAGATATAAAGGAATAAAAAGCTCCATTAAACTAGATGACAGCAATAAGAGGTCTAAATGCAATGGCAAAATGAGGTGGGTTGCACACATAACATAAATATATCATTATAAATTAAATTAACTAACCCCGAACATTAAAGGGCCAGTTTGCACTATTAGGAAGGCTGGGATGGAGGGATGTGAAAAAGGTGGAATGATCACAAAACTGTTAAACTATGAATAAACCTCAACTGCAACACTAATATTAGCTTTTTCGCAGCAAGCTCTAGTGACTGAAACTAGAACACACGCAAGATGGCTGCTTCATCACTTGGAACCACTTTCAACAGAGCAGACAAATCTAACAGAAAAACTTGGCCTATTCAATAGATTTGTTAAGGCACACTTCAATGGAAGACAAGTGGTTGGCGAAAGAAAACAAAAAACAGAAGCAAATTTAGACAAAAACAACAGGAATATGGTATTTTTCCTCAGGTGGAGTTATGTGTCTGGAATCCATATTTATATATAACCATGTTAATAATACATTAAGGGGACTCAAAACCTATTAAAAAGTATTGCCATTATGGTTAAGCATACCTAGTAATTTGGCCTGAGAACTCACTCAGTCTCTATCAAAATCAAACAAAACACATTTCAAAACTATTTAACAAGTCTTAAATTGGATAAAGTGAGCAAAACAATAACTTTCTGTTAAACAGTTGCATTGTGTAATTATGCTTTTAAACATTGTTATTATTTTCAAAAAGTAATCTTACCAAATCAAACACCAAACAAAAACTACAATAACTAAAGGAGCAATAATTGAACAAAAGGGTGGGTGGATGAACAACAAAGAAGAACAGAGAAAATCAACCCCCTACTGGATTTACATCATAAGATATAGTCAGAGTCAGAGTTGAAACACAATGTTTTTTCAGATCATTTAGGATCATGTGGTCAAACCTCATGAACAAATTTTATTATATAATTTTATCAACTGCCACAAAATTTAGACAATGATCTTCCAATATCTAGAAATGTGTAAAGCCCTGTAAAAAGCTCCAGCACAGTGTGTGGTGTCTTAAAAACAAGGCAGCTGACACACCTTCCTTGTTTGGCTCTGACTTTTTGGTTTGATCCTGCTCAGACTCGAGGACCAACATTTGGTGTGAACAATAGAGATGGTCTGGAGCCTTTTCTGATGGCTCGGACTTGACACCAATTGCAGGAGGTTGGCTTGTCACACAATAAAAAGGAATATCAGAAAAAAAGCAAAGCAAAAATGAGTCAAGGCAGCACATGTGAGAAGGAGGTGACAAGATATTCAGTCGCTATTATTTGGGACGTGAAAATCTAAAGTAAATGAGCAAAAAGCCATCAAATCAATCAATAAAATGTTAGTTGTAAAGCACATCTTCATGAATCACAATATGCCTCATAGGGCTTAACAAGATGTGTCATCCACTGCCCTTAATCTTTCATTAGAATCAAGAAATCACAAAAAAAAAAACACACAGAAGTGCATTATATGTTGCATGACACAGGGCCCATCCACAAACAACGTAATCAACATTAAAAATACATTTCTAAAGAATGAATGAAAGGAAATGCTTGTTTTTAAAACAGTCACTGTCAAGTATAAGGAACCACAGCATGTGATGTATGTCAGGCAAAGTTCTTTAGCGTTCAATGCTCCCTTGAAATAAACTCAACAACTTTAAACCTGTGTCTTAACCTTGACATTAAATGAGCTTTTTTTTTTTTCAGGTGAATGCTGAAAAAGTTGAAAATAATAACGTGAGCTAATTGTATGCTAATGTAGGCGAAGGTGCCTGGAGGGTAAACGAGTACACAAAAGACGTGTCAGGGGGCGAGGTGCGGAAATCGGAACACATCTGCTGCAGCACTTTGGAGGCCACGGACGTGAACACCCTGGACAAGAAAGGACAGCTGCTGGAGGTCAGAGACACGGGGCAGAGAGCATCTGTATTTGTATCGGAAGAGAGCTGTGTTACGTGTGTGTGTGCGTCGGAGGGACAGATGCTGGCATAGCGGGCGCACCGTCCCCTGACAGGTGACAACTCCAACTGCTTTGAAAACCTTATGGCCAACCGAGCAGGGTCACAATGTTAGTTAAATACTTTGTGATCCTCCAGGGGAGCTCACTTTAACCTGAGTGACGTGCCGCAGGGACACTGTTAAATAGGTTCTTTAGGAAGTGCTGCCAGGGCCTGCGTTTTGTCCATGATAAAGTGCCAACCTTTTGAGGCCTAAATTCCCTCAGGTTTGCTCTGACTTCTGCTCATAACAACTCAATCTATTCATGTGAAAATACGGTAAAGCGTGCACACAGTTTAAACACTGAAGCAGCAGTTTGTTGGTGAGAAATCGTCGTGTAAGCTGAAAGTGTATTGTTGCGGAGGTGCAGTTGAAAAGGTTGAGGGACTCAAGCATCAATTTGTTAACTTTTTTCCAACCTTTGTCAACAGAAGAGATGAAATGGCAGGAAAAGCAGGTCTCAACTGTAGCTCTAATAACAAAGTCTTTATATTTTTATGGACGACTAAATGCAAGGAATACAATGTGATCATTAAAACATGTTTAAACGTTTAATCAATTGTTAAACGTTTAAACGTTTAACAATTGTTTTCTCCTCAAATTGTCAGTCATCAGTCGCTGTGCTTGAAAACAACCCCCAGCCGGACTGAAGACCACAGCCCAGGTTCGCTGGGAAACAAAAGGATAAGTGCCCGAAATTTGAAAGTCAATTCCTTTTTTCACCTCGGCTGGTAAAGACCAGGTTTATTTTCCCCCCGGTCCACTGGGTGCCACTTTGTCTAGCACTCACTGCAAGACGATTCCCCCTGTAAAACAAGGTAGATGTGCCTGGCTCATATTAACCATTCACACTCCAGTAATGTTTGCTCTTGAAATCAGCGGGGGAGCAGCCGAACACACGCTGCAGAGCCAGAAAGGAGCTTAGCACTGCCAACGCTGAAAGATAAAGTGTGGAGATAGTTGCTTGCTTCAACAAGAGTCAAGACTACATTATTTAAAGCCTCCATTTCTCCTATAATTTAAATTTCTCATTAGTGTATCACTGTCCTTGGACAGACAAGCTGCAGACGCCTTAACAGACAGGAACTTACTGAACTTTATCAGCTGGGGGAATAGTTTGATATTTTTAGAATCGTGTTGGCAAGAGTTAGATGACAAGATTAATAACACTTTTATGTGGGCCTGTTAAACATGAAGCCGTGGACAGAAGTGGGGTTATCTTAGCTTGGCAGGAAGACTGGAACAGCAAGTCTGGCTCTGTCCAAACTGAATATGCCCAGCCAGCACTGCCGAAGTGGGTTATTAAAACATTTTAATTCTTCGCTGTGCAAAAGTGTAGATGAAACAAGTTGTGGGCTTTATAGTGTAATGTGCTGGGCTGCTTCAGAGTGGTAGTGAGGTGAATTGTCTCTTAACTTATTTTAATTTGGACAGAGCCAGGCAAGGAATGCTAAACTCAGCATGTGTACCTGACATGTTGTGCCCTACTGTAGCAGTTTTAGGAAAAGTGACTTAGAAACAGCTATTTGAATATTTATAAAATATATTTTTTTCCCATGTTTTGAATAAGTTAGTGGCACAAAGCTGGATAAATGGCTACTCAGAATTAGTCTCCCACAACTATTCCCAGTCAATATTCTAGGCTACTTAGATCAACACAATGGGTTTATAATCCTGTAACAGCTACAGCAAAAGCAGGCATCGCTTTGAAAATATGCAACCGAAACATTCCCCCTCCTTCCAAAACACATGAAAGTGCACTGACAACTGCTAGAAGCCGACTCGCTGGCTTTCGGACGCTCATCTTCTCTGCTTCTTCAGAGTGAGTCTCTCCGGATGAAGACTCACACTGCACACAGGCAGGCGGATCGGGTTATTGGATATAATTTTTTCCAGAGTCCTATGAAGTATAAAGACACGGGCTTTGTTACTTTCAGACACTTTTATTTGTTGATGCCATTTTGGACATGAAGAGGATTTCAACAAATGATATGAAAAGGGTTTCAGAAACAATATAGCGACCCTACCTTTAACTGGAAACACAGCCATGAAGTACAACAGCTACATTATGCTGTGGGTCCAAAGCTCTGGGACTCTACTATACATCTGTGCATGTGTCTCTAGCCCAGCATGGTTAACTATTGTGTGGTTTGGTTTTTGTACAACCCACAGAGCTAAACCGACCTGCGGTAAAAAAGTGTTGTGACGTATATTCGAAATGCTCTGTATGCGTCCATTTCCAAAATAATAACGTATCACCACATAACTTCAGTGGAAAATACTAAATTCAGAATCAGCCCGAAATAGGAATCAAATGGACTTTGCTGTTTAAATTACTTTAAAAATTGTGAATCTGGTCTGAAAAATAGTGGAATAGAATTGTGCAAGCCAATGTATGTGATACTGTCACGGATATGGTGAGGACCCAAAAGCAGCACAGGCAGACGAAATACCAGTCGGTAATGACCTTTACTGTTCACTGCAGTCTTCAACAGTTCAAACAGTGGCAGGGTGAAAAGTCTTGGCTCACACTGATCATCTGCAAGATCTGAGCAGGAGCGAGCCTGGTGTCGCTGACTGAAGGTAAAGTCAACAGCTGATGGGTGACCTAGCTGGCAGACAGGTCCAGTGTTGAGCTGTGTAGCCACAGAGCCGAGCAGGAGCGTAACCAGGAGGGAAAAGGCGAAACTCGTGGTCGAAGACAGAAGGCTGAGGTAACATCCAGGGCAGAGACGAGGCAGGCAGGTCGGCAACAGGTGATCAGTCCGGGGAAAGAACGCTGGAAAGTCAGGCATGACACAAGAACAATCTGGCACTGAAGCAGAGACAGGAGCAGGCTTAAATGCAGCCAGGGCTGACACAGGTGTGGAGAGTTGGCCTGATGAGGAGGTGTGGCTGACTGGCAGAGTGGAGCAGAGACAGGTGAGAGGAAAAATACCAGCAGACAGGAGATGAGCAGACTGTGACAGATACATGTCGATGTTGATAGCATCTCCATCACTAAAGTAACTGCTGATATCTGGGAATGGGATTGTTGATATAATACTGTTGGTCCAACCAGCACTCAGATGCCGCATGAGGTTGCAAACAAGTTTCAAATGAATATGAACAGAAAAGGAAAGTTAACCCATTTAGACATTAGATGTCGAATAAAAATTCTGTAAGTATTGTTTCTAAAGAGCGGACAGAATTGCCAGTGTTTAAGCTGAATGAGTAAAATCTTCATAGCTCAGAATTCATTCTTAGATTCACCCCCCCATGGCTCTTCTCATCCTCTCCCTCTCTCACTCTCTCTTGTGCTGACATGCACCGAAACACAAACAGTTAAAAAAAAGACCTTTCCGCACAAGCCCACAATTCAGAAGATCATCTCTGGGTGTGAACTGAAAGGAGGGATGTGGCACAGACGTCAGCAGTGTGTGTGTGTGTGTGTGTGTGTGTGTGTGTGTGTGTGTGTGTGTGTGTATGTGTGTGTGTGTGTGTGTGTGTGTGGTCATGACAGCTAATCTGTGAGCAGGTGTGGTTTTTAAACACACACAGTAAATCAGTTAAGTCTAGCTGTCTGTGGATGATGCATGACGCTACTAGAGGCACATCACTCACACTGTCATGACAAAAATTTTAGCCAAGTAGAAATTTCTACTCTAAACCCCCCCCCCCGCAGATGAAATGAGATGCCTCTGAACTTGCTCTGTGGTTGTTGTGCATGTCAACATTCAATCCAACTTGATCAATAATTAGTAGAAACTTCTAAAGGAATGATAGTTAGCATGAAAAGCTGTAAAAGGGAAAAATTGAAGATTTCAATTCTGAGTTATCACTCACAGAAAACAACAGCACACACACAAACACACATCATCACACACACACACACACACATCAACACACATCATCACACATACGCACGAACGCACGCACACACGCACACGCACACACCCCTCAGTGATGTATTGAGAACTCACAGTGGGTAATAACATGATTTGGTCTTCATGGATAGAAATGACACACGTGTTAATTTGCATATAGAGCAGGGATGTGAAATCCGATCACGAGTGGTCACAGGTGACAAATTCCGGATTTATTTTATTTTCATCACTTGTGATCACATCTCTCAGGACAGGCGTTAATAGCAGGTCTTCCCCATGATTCTGTGTACGGATCTGGATGCTTGCCCTTGAGGTTCGCAAATCTTTTCGTCATCGTTGTCGACCTGTTGCCGCATGTTATTGCGGTTGTTTTGTGTGTGTGTCTTCCTCCAGTTGCATTTGATGTCAGATCACAACACTTTTAGGGTTATTGTGCTTCACCCATTATTTACAAATAGTTATGACATCTATGGCACCAATAGCACTGTAAAAAGTGCATTGTTTTCATAACTCCTGAATGGACCCCACCTGGTTGTTTTGCTTAACCTTGAGCGCCATTTTTCTTGTTGGAATTTTCTAAGATTGAAAGAATGTGATTAAATATGTGGATCAAATAGGTTTTTGGCTAATCAGCACTGAGTTTTCCTCTATTGACCTTTTTTTTTTTTTTTACTTTTCTGTTTTTATTGCGTGTATGTTCATAATCTAACGGGTCTCGTCTTCTGTGGACAAATACAAAAATGCACGGAATGGAGGTGAAACAATTGAAAGATTGATAATATATTTTTTTAAATATTAAATCTAGAATAACAAATTAAATTCACCCTTTAATATCTATGAAATGATATTCTTCATAGAGAAAGGATAACAACTCTCTGCAGGACTGTTTTAGATGACCTTCAAAATGTGTGCTGCTCTCTCAGTCTTCTGTGGTCTGTGTCCCCCCCTGATGTCCTGCTATGTAAGGTGGAGGTGGAGCTGTCAGTGCCCGACATGGTCTGTGGGTTATCAGTGCTGGGAGCTGCTATCCAGTGTCGGACAGGAAAGTTAAGCAGACGGGCCGACAGGCTGACAGGTGTCAGCTCTACGGGATCCAGACCTCGCACTTGCCAGTGTTCCAGGAACAGGTAGCGCACACTGATATATCATACACATGCGAGGTCTGTTCATGCTCAAGCACACACACACACTATGAGAAAAACACACTACCTCCGAAACATGGATGCATGTACAGACGATCATGTATAGTCATACAGGTACTGGTGCATACCATGTGGTGCATATAGTCAAATGCAAGTGGTGCACAAATCACAGAAGGGAATGTGTAGTAATCCCAGCAGGAATAAAAACACATTCAAAGTAGCACATGCGCTTACAGACCAATAAATCCATCAACAAAATTTTAGTTAAATAACACAACCTTTACAAGCACTTTGATACTTCCGCATCCACTTAAAAAATAGTAAGTGCATAACAAATGAAAAGCCCAAGGGCTCATATAAATACCGTAAAAATGAAGAAAAAAAATGTTTAACTAAAGTGGCAGTAGAAAGTAATGACAATAATATGGAAGGAAGTAAAATGGAAGAAATATTGCAGATGATATTATATAAGTAATATTGTTAATAAGTAATATTGAACATGAAAAAGAAACAAAGTAATATTGCAAATAGTGTTGTTGATACATAACATATTAAGATATTAATACTAACATAATAATGTAATAATTTATGGGCTTTGCATATAGTTGCCGTATAAAATATATTAGTGTGGGACTATTCATCACTTTTAAAAGACAGCTTGGAATATGTAATTCAAAGCAGCATTGTGGTCCCATAAGTAAAAAGCTGTAATAATGAAGTTACTGGTTGAATTGTTTATTGATAACATTTGTATTCCTTGGTATACAGGCTCTGGACACTCTTAATGTATTATAGAGTATGTTGATGTACTGCACACTAGCAGTCACATAGGAGGCAGAACCCAAAAGCAGACAGACGATAGGTAAAGTTAGTTCTAGTTTTTAAATAAAAGGATTTAGAGAGGAATGTGGTGGCTGGCAAGTGAAGTCTGGGAAAGTGGTTGGCTGGCAGGCGGCAGGCAAGGATGTTCCTCTGAATTCAGGCACAACCATCCGGCAGAGACTAGCAGTTGGAGAAGGCTTCTTTGGTTTGGACTCCTGCACTTGGCAGTTAGAACTTGGCAAGTTCACCTCAGATGTCCTGTTTAACAAGCACAGGAGGACTATTTGCAATTGGAGCAGCAGCTTGACACTGGAGATTACACTTCAACACAAGTGTACCTGACAGAAGTGTGACATAGTAACAATTTCCAAACAGTGGTTGTTTATAGAAACTGACCACATATTTACTTTAATACATTAATACTTTAATACCAATAGGCTATTAATGCATATATGCGTTGATTACGTTACATAACATGTCATTTAGCTGACGCTTTTGTCCAAAGCGACTTACATTTTTAGTACACTCAACATTTATAAGGGGCCACTAAGGGGTTCAGTATCTTGCCAAGGACACTTTGGCATGCAGATGGGGAAGAGTGGGGTTTGAACCGGCAACTTTCATGTTGGACAACGTCCGCTCTACCTCCTTGGCCACACCGCCTTGATGTTGACCCGTTGATGATACCAATGTTGTTTTTTTTACCGTTAAAAACAATTTACACTGCTAGAAACCATCTCAAATTGATCTCACAGCCCTCAAGTGAGTTTACATAAATATTTGAGGTTCTGTATCGATATGGCTGGCAGTTATTGTATTGATTTTTATAAGGTGAGTGGCAGTAATGCTTCTGTAAGCGTTGGACTTCAGACAATGAGGATGTGGCTATTTCCTGGAGGCAGTACATACCGTGGTGAACTTGATTCATAATAAAATCACAAAGATACCAGCAGAAAAGATTAGTTCAATAATGTTGGGCCATTCCTCCCAAACAACGCCTGCTACAGGCGATTAGACTTATTTCCTTTTTCTTCATATTTGAAGAAAAGCTCACTGAACACATGGGCATTGCTGGTAATGCTACCATAAATTAATTTCTTCACACTAGTAGGTTTGGGGGACTAACCGTTATTATAAAAATTGGTTTTATCCAATCGTAAATTATCACAGTTTGAAAAAGGTCACTCTGACCTTCAACGACTGACATCCAATCAGTTGTTTTTGAATCCAAGGTGGTCACAATTTGAAGAAATTCCTTAAAGGCAAACTTGAGATATCATGTTCCAGAGGTTTTGTGAAGCCATGATCTTCTATCACTTAAAATCGAATCAAATTAGAGGAAATTCACTCAAGGCTTTCTTGAAATATTGCGGTTACAAGAATGGGAAAGACGGATGGATGGACAAACAACCCCAAAACATAATGCCGTTGTCGTTTACAAATGGTACCCTAAGCTTGGGGACAAAGCATTATTTTCTGTCCGTACTGTCATTATTATACACGCTGACAAGGTTTTGCTATTTTTAGTCCCAACCTCAAAGATGTCTCTGTCTCTCAAAAATGCATTATACTGAAACATACACTTCCTCCATACATCTGTTAACCAAACACAGCAGGATGACAAGCAGCATTGAAAACTCAGAAAACCGCTGAAATAAAATGCTATGTCTCATCACACTCACTGTCTTCAATGTACTTATTGTGATGTTTAGTGTCATTTAAGAGGAAGAAGGGAATAAACGGTTTTCTGGAAGACTCGTCGGCCAAAAATAGACCAGTAATTGGATGCAATCTAGTGGAAAGAGATGGAATATAAACAAAGAAGGGGGAGGATTGTCAGGAAACATGGAAGACAGAGATGACAAGGTATAACATTGTGCAGTGGAGAGAGGACAAGACAAATGCCCCCATTGAAAGTGGTAAACAATCAGTGGGGATCCATTCAGCTTCTGTAGGATTACCTCATTTAATAGACCTGGTGTTATCTATGTCTATTCTACAGCAGCATGGCTGTACAAAGGATGCAGAAAGGCTGTGCTCACACTGGACGTGGAACAGCTGAAAATCAGCATGGCCCTTTGTACAAGGAAAGTATGTCCACACCTCAGCAGCTATAACCAACTGGGAAAAAAACTCTGCCTTTTGTAAATGTTCACAACAAAAGTTCCCTCACTCTTTTACAGGCTACATTCAAGACAGCCAGAATAGGATACATCACTTTTGTGATGACTAAGGAACCTCACAGATATCATTAATAGAGCAGGGCTGTGGAAGAATATCTGCCAGAACCTGACCCTGCTGGGCAACATTTAAAGTGGCCAGTGTTCCTGGCTCTGTACCTGTACCTTCGCCTCACCAAGGTGGAAGGAGATAAGTAGCATGGTTTTCCTGCTGTCCCTCAGCTACAGCCAACCAAGTCACTACCTTCCTCACCAGCCAGACTGCTCAGACAGCGGCAGCCAGCAACAACAATGCACTGCTTTCCACCTCTACGTCCCCAGTCACAGTTCAGCCTGGGACTCTCCCTTCTGAGCTCGTTGAGTTGATAATTTGGAAAAGCTATGGTTATTAGCTTGGCCCTTTCTTCAGCAACGGTGGAGAGCAGGCAAATGCATGTTAAAGTCTTACATTTTTCAGTAAGTTTAGTTTTAATTAGTTGTGTGATGATATAGAAAGGAGTAAAACATGATGAATTATAGCTGAGACTGGTCGAGCCCTCCAACGGCAGCGTACACTTCGGCCAAAACGAAACTTCCTATTTGCTTGTCCCTTCATTACAGTCTTTGCCTAGCAACAAAACTATGGACAATAACAGTCTTTGGTTGATTATAAATTGTAACTTGTAACATTACAAAAATAGCATGTAGAGCGTCTAAATGTATGTCATTTAAAATTGAATTCTCCTGACATTTTCTACATGTTCTACAACATCACACCTGATAAGAACATATTCACATGCAGAATCTTATTGCCTTGTCCTGATGACATCTTTCACGACACTGACACAACCAGTTAAATGTAAAATGTATTATAAATTATGAATTGTGTTAATTTGCTGCACGGTAACTTACATTTTTAAATATGACTGAATGTTTTTCTCCTCCATTTATTGACAATTTGTGAGGGTTATGGTGTAAAGTAATACATTTTTAAACCCACGTTTGTAGCACTGAACTGAAATGACGATAGTTCTGGTTGGTATTATCACAATCTGACTTATATTGTTAAATGATGTCTCTCATGGTGTTTTTCTTTGTTTGCAAACATCAACAGATCATTTCTTACTTTGAAGAGCCAATTCCTGTCCACGGTTTTAGGATTTATTTTTTTTAAACGGGAAAGAAACAGACGACTGAGGTGATAGTGGGAAGAGGTTGGCACGACAAAAAAGAAACAGGGACAGCTTTGTCACTTCATGAGAATAAATGGATCCTGTTCCTTGGATCATTTTAACGCATCATAAACTCTCTCGCTTTACCCCTTACCTTTCCTTTTCTTTCTGCTTCTCTGTCTCTGGTTTCATTTGAAAGGTGCATGCCTCACAGGTTTGAGTAATATACCCAACTGGCTGTCAGATTTCATATGAGGCAGCTTTTCTCCCTCACTAACGCAGCACCCGACCATTGGCCTTTGTTAAAGGGAAGAGTGGCACCTCAAAGAGATGCAGTATTAGAGGAAAGCATTTTTTGGACAGCAGAGAAAGAGAGCGGTCACAAAAGAGTGGCGATAAATACAAAGTATGAGAATGAGCTTTATAGAAACACAACTGTTTCAATCACCTTCTCATTAACTCAGACAGCTTACACAAATTAAACTCATGATTGTGGAATCCTGTCTCTGGCTCATGCGTACAAAGTTGTTGATAAGCTGGTGGACACATGAGCATTTAGCAGCAACATTACCCGATATTTCTCAGCAGTTGGTTGAGACCGACACAAGTTTGGAAGGAGAGTGAATACTGAAAAAAATGATATTGTTAGATATGTACATTGTAAGTTTTAAAAGTTGATGAAATGGCAGTTTTATTTTTATTTGGCCAAAGTTAAAGCTGATTTCATCACTGAAAAACTCAACCAATAACAAGTGTGAACAAGTTCTAACACAGATTGACGACATGAGGAAAGTAAAGTCAAAACCTCTGGCTCGCCCCCTGATGACAGGCTGTGGCTTAGGTCTAGAATCCTGCTTCCTCCATGTCAGCAGATGGGACATGGACCACACACAAAGAAAGTCAAAATGCATTTTTCTAAAAGGAGGTTTCTGTCATTTTAGGTAGTTCTCACACTGATTTCATTCTGACGCCAAATTTACTTCTGCACTAGTATCACACAATACTTAGAGCTAAGTAACCTTTGGATACAGTTTCTAGTTGCAGGCAGAGTTTGGTAACATTCACTGCCACAGTTTGGTTGACAGACTTTTTTGTCAGAAGAATTCACTGTGGTACTTGGTGAGGATGTCTGATCCATCAGTCGCACCGGTGCTGTGTCAACACTGTGCTTGAAGAATGTAGCCTGTGAGTGTAATGGAATAGGTATGAAAAGGTTTGAACAATTTCCTCAGGGTGATGAAAATTGGGAGGTTTTAATTACCCTAAAAGTTGTAGTGGTACTGTCAGTGTCCAAAATTACATTGGAGCCGTACTTTCTTGATAAGCAAAAGTTTTAGAAAAAAAACTATAGCCAAAGTACCTCTACATTGAGCACTACCCTCAGTTAATCTGCTTGTCTGAGAGCATATAAACTCTGTAGCAGCCATTTGCCCATCTTCTCAGTCAATGATGTCAATTTACAGAGTGAGAGGCAAACACCTTGTGACACTCAAACAGAACATATTATGCTGAGTGGTTTAAACACCAAATTTCTCCTTTTCTGTCAGGAGGTGGTCTAAAAATGGAGCAAAGATTACTGTTGTGAGTTGTCATAGACAAAGATGACATGAGAAAACCTTAAAAGAGAGCCCGGATTCCATTGAAGAATTAAAAATACAGCTGATGGATGAACTGTCGTTGCAGTACGACTTTAAACTGCAATATGAAGATCAAGGCTTCAATAATACTCTCTGCAATTTGACTCAAACAAAAGATTTGCATATAAGAGCTACCCTGAAAGTAATCCATCTCCTGACTCTTCATTTACCAACCAGTAAGTTTTGGCTAAAAGATCCAGGCTTTTTCTGCAGGAAGTGTCAGCAGCTGTAGCCACACTCTATATGGCATTGTCATATGGGCATAACCTCCTTGTTTTCAGACCTTTCCTTAAAACAGACACAACAAGAATCACAGTGTAGAAAGAAGAGGTAGAAAGGGAAAGAGACAGACTGAGAGCTTGCAGTCCACCAGCCAGTCAGTATTCTGTAATTTGAACTAAAAAGGTCAGAGCTGCTGATGGCTCCATCCATCTAAAATGGCAGCTGACCTGTGAGAGTGGGTGTGGGGTCAGGGTGGATTAGAGTGAGAGCGAGAGATACACAACAGCTTCACATCAATGTAGAACATATAGAGGTAAATCCAGTGTTTCTGCTGTTTGTGTTAAATTTCTCACACAAAGGCGTGTCCCTCTTCACTTTTTACATTTCATTAGGCCGACGGCGTTTTGTAACAGCTCTCCTTCATCTCATCTCCAGTGAGAAGTCACAGCAGGCTGTCCGATGGCTCACTCCATCTAGAATTGCAGCTGACCCTCTGTGAGTGTGTAACAAAAGGGTGAGGTGGGAATAAGAGGCAAGAAAACACAGATGCAGAAGACATGTTGATGATGGAGAGAAAGAAGAACATGTATGGTTTTGTATGAGAAAACATTGGGAAGAATCACTAAAAGAAGACTCAGCCAGATGGGATAGTAAATCAAAGTTGGTGGTTTGGACTGGAGATGTGTGGATTTTGAAATTTGTTTGAAGGTCTGTGTCCTGTAGCTCCATCATATCTAATACCCCTCTCCACCACAGGCTGTCTGCTGATGGCTCCATCCATCTCACATGACAACCAACCTCTGAGAATTGCTTTGGGGGGTCACGATGGGTCAAAGCCAGAGAAACAAAGAAAGAAAGAATTACAAAGAGAAAGACAACAAGAAAGACAGGTCCATTGCTCTGTAATACAGAGCTGATCATGAATCATCCAATCAATATAAGTCTATGTAAAATCTTGCAGGGGTTAAATGAATTCCTCCTTTCAAAAGATACTTCTAGTTCACCAGTTTATAAATTGCATGGACATCTTGTTCAATGCTGGAAACATAAACATAAACATACATTTGTTCATGTAATCATTCAATATCAATAATTCTTATACGATGAGGGCCGTGGCGGGACCAGGAGCCGATCTGGAAGCCAAATACCCTCACACACTCAGGAAGCAAACTGGGATTTGAACTGGGAACCATCTTACTGTGAGACGACTAAGATAACAACTGCACCCATTGTTGACCTTGATATACGTTTTTGATATAGGACTTCTCCACAACTCAAATAGTTAGGGATGTATATGGGAAGTGTTTTGGGCCATCAGCAGAGATTTTATTGTAATGTAATTATACAGTGAACATTGTATGTTATCTTGGTTAACAATACATCTTAAGTATGGTTATGAGTGCTATATATTTGCAATATTTCTTTCATATTCATAATATAATTTATTATACTTAACATATGTTGCATTAATATATTGATTATATTCCATTTGATTCAATTGAACTCACAGATTATTGCAAGAAAGTGAGCAGCCACCCATTCAAACCATCACTGCTTTTCACCGGCTGTATAGATGCATGTACGACACTAGAGGTGACTTATTTATGATCGTCTGACAGGAATTTCACTCAATTTCTTCTGTGGGCCTTTTCACCGCTGCCCATGATTCAATTATTAAAGGCTTCATAATTAATCTAAATAATGCATCTGACCCTCTCAGTGTAGCTGCAGGCTGTGGTTAACACAGCTTAATTTAGAATGAGGTGAGAGTTCAAATGATTTGAACTTTGTCACCTCACAGCAAAGTGCCTCTGGGATCACAGCTTGTCCAACGCCTCACTGTGTGGAGTTTGCATGTTCTTGTTGTGCCTATATGGATTTTCTGTGGGCACTCCAGTTCCCTGCCACAGTCCAATGACAAGGGGGTTAACAGACACATGGCCAGTATGTGTGAATAATTGTCTCCCCTATTGCAACATTGCCCAGATGCGGCCCACATAGTGATTGGAATAGTTGCACTTGGGCGGTCCAATCCTGTTTGCTGGATCTGGGCCACAGGTAAGCCATAGCAATACCCCATAACCAAAGGTGCCAAATGTGTCCCGAATTGGTTTTGTGCTATTTGACCCGTCTACCACATGGGCCTCTTTAGCTCCACATCCAGATTACACCTTGCCTAGAGCAAGAAAATGTACTGTAAAGTGCTTTGAGTTGTGATCAAGAGAAGAACATTGCTGTAAAAATACAGGTCACACCAAAAAAATAGACTATATACGGAAGTGACAGGATGCTTATACTTACTAGTAAACAGGGTCTTTAGGAGCCTATGATTCTAAGTAGATACAAGCAAAAGTTCAAAGAAAGGTGAAGTTAGTCTAAAGTTTTAAGACTTCCAATTTCGATTTTAGACCTTTTATTGGACTATGTATTCATTTAGGATAAAAGAGGCATAATAACTTTTCTTCTTTTCAACAGCTGAAGATCCATTTAATATTATTAGATTATATGTTTACTGCTATAAGTTTAATGAGAAGTTCAGCTGGAGTTAATATGATTCAAACACTAATGAGTTTTGAGGGAAAACCAGTCTAAAACCTTCATTCATGATGTCATTTAGGAAACAGACACAGCAGATTACAGTAAAATGAAAACCCATGCCCTTTGGGCGGCTCTTCAGCACCTCTGCAGTGGCTCCCTGTTCAGTGCATGTTGCGCATATTTTTCGCGAACGGTGAACTTAACGAATCAGTTCTTTCATATGATGAACGTGAGTGAACGTCACGTTCATTTTTTAAATAATCATTGTATCAGGCCATCATGAAATATCAGGAGCGGGTGAATGTGTGTGTGTGTGTGTATGAGTGTGTACGTGCTCCCAGATAGCCGACACACACACACAGAGCCTGGGCTCCGCCCCCCCCCCGCCCTGAGCCCCGCTCACTCGCTCAGAGAGACACATTGAGAGTGACTGACTGGCTGCTTCTCAACAGTGGAAACAGTGAAAACAACGAGTTTCTCTGGTCTCAGCTCATGGATAAATCCCAGCAAAGAAAAGTCTGGGAGGGAAATAGAGTTTAATTCTTCGTGGACAGATTAATTTGCTTTCACTGCCAACAATGCTGTCTTATATGTATGTTTGATATGTGGCGAGGAATTAGCAAACAATAAGAAACGTAATGTTGTAAAATATTTCAAGAGCAAGCACACAGCATCTTCTGAAAAGTACCAAGCTGGAGATGAGTAAAAAAAGCTGAGTTCTGTGTTTAATTTATTCCAAAGTAACAGGTTTTGTAACAGGTAGAAATAGCACTTCAATGTCAACAGTTTTTTTTATTGTCTTTCTATTATTTAATAAATACAACAAACTATAGTTTTTATATATATTGTATAACTATATATATATAAATATAACTTTATAACCTGTGTTATCAAATATGTTGTGCGGCTCCAGACAGATTTAATTTGGGGGAAGACGGGGCGAAATGGCTCTTTCGATAGTAAAGGTTGCCTACCCCTGCCCTAGGCTCTGCGACATGCCGACTTATAGTTAGAAAAATCTGAGGTGTAAGAAGAGCTCTCCGAGGTGCTCGGAGAGTGCATTCCCATGTGTTCGTCTCCGTCAAAACGGAGTAGCATTTATCGGCCTTTAGGGGTAGAGAGAAGGGGCTAAATGGGATTTGGCCTAAATGTGCCAGACTGACCAGTCTATATTAGCTATACATGTCAGCTGCCAAATAACAATAAATAGAAGTATACAGACATAATTCAGCATATCATAGTAGAGAGGAGAGAAGAGAAGGTCCATGGGAACCCATCATTTTCGTTAAATACAGCTATAAAATATATGACACATTAAAATGAAAATAAATCGCTTTTAGCACATAGAATACTGTAGGGCATTAACAATTTGGAATTGTCTGTCCCATCTGTGTGTCCCTTCACAGTTGTGGTTCAATGTACTCTCCTTATTTGGACTAAAGGAAGATAGAGTCGAGAGAAAAATCAGTGGGTACATTCTGGAGAGAGAGAAGTGGAAGCAGGATGGTTACTTAATGTCCCAGGAGAGTGCGGTCGGTGGATTGGAGGAGATGACAGACATCTTGGAGGAGCGTTTTCAGTCCGTATGTTGCCTGTCAGCCAATAAAGCGTCGCTCTGTTGCACACAAACCCAGGAGAAAGACGTTTATAATGGAGCTGTAGTGAACATGGAGAGCAAAAGCATGGGTACACACACATTGACAGACTCACAAACCCTCACTAATGCATGGAAAAGCACACACACAGGGAGAGGGGAGGAGGGATTTGCACTGAAATGTTGTAAACATGGTGCCACCTGTGAAACACACACACGCACAAACACACGCACACACACGCACACACACACACACACACACACACACACACACACACACACACACACACACACACACACACACACACACACACACACACACACACACACACACACACACACACACACACACACACACACGCACACACACACACACACCTGATTTAGAATCCATAGTGCTGTAAAACCCTGAAGCCATTTCAAACACTCATTTCTTGCAGCATGCAGCCTGGCTCTCTTCTCCTGCAGCCATTACAGGCTGTCGAGGAACACATTTGATCCTTCAATGAAACAAGGGAATTACTTTAACAGTTTTATGAGATTGTGTGGTTTTTCATTCAACTGTGATTTATCCAGAGAATAGAGGATGAGGTGAGGAGGACGACTGTCAGTCATGACAGAATCACAAACACATTTAAGATCCTTGGAATACACAGTTTGTCTGATAATAGACTAAATCTATCTCTTCAATTTGTTGTTGTTTTGTTCTAATATGTCTATATTTATCAAAAAACATGCAAAATAACAAGGATGTGGAAAAGTGGTTTGACAGGATAATAAATTGCAAACTGATTTTAAACATTCAAACAATATTCAACGTTAAAATTGCGGTTACAATTTCCTAAAAAATTTACAGATAAAGAACTTTTAAAAATACATACTGTAAACCTAGAAAATATTCGGTGAGTAAACCAAACAACAACAGCTTTTGGCTGCTCTCCTCCTGCAGTGTCTTAACAATTAAGACAGCTTCTTAAAAAAGGCTTATGCTTTTTTGTTGTTGCTTTTGAGTAAAAACACCAGAGGGTGTCTTGTTCCACACATCGGTGTTAGCTTAAGCTTTATGAGCTAACTCTCTAACTCACTAGGTAGTTAGGGAGTTGTTGAACGTAAATTGTCAATAGCCAACTGCCGAAATACTTGTGGGTAAAATGGACGAATCAAACGCACCCAATAAGTTGCCATATTGGAAGGAGCAGAGGATGAGTTTCACTCAGAGCTCAAGGTCACTGCACATCCACCTGCACCCATTGGACGATACTAGCTGTCAATCACAAAGTATCCATGCACCAATGCATATACTGTGCTTTATCGTCTATTTTACCCTAAATCTGACCATGATTTACTAAATATATATCATTCTGAAGAAGACTAGGAACTAGTGATTGTGACCATGAACTCCTAATGAAAATGTTTACTGACTTCATAAATCAGGAGAAAGTAAACTCATTTTCTCATAGACTTCCATAGAAACAGAATTATTTTTAGGAACCACAGGGGCTGCCCTCTGCTGGTCATTCAAGAGAATACAGATGTCAGGAACTTGCTTTCCTTCCTGGACATGGCGTATACATGTCAATTTGTATATACAGTTTATATACATGGTTAAATGTAAGGTGTGAGTCTGTGTTTTAGCTGGTGGGTGAAACATCTGACCTCACTGTCCAGTTTAAAAATCTGCAGCACATCACAAGCTCATTGGGAAGAAACTGCACTGATAGGTACAACACGCAACCACAACTTAATTTTTCTGTGTCTTTAACCGACAACAAACATTGTCTCCATATCAAGTTTCAGAAGTGTTGGTTGGTGTATTTTCTAACTTTGGAGAGAGTATATATGACCCTAAACTCAAACAACAGCCATCTTACTTGATTCCCTGCACTTCTTTCCCTGAGTGGAATAATGTAGGACTGTTTTCTTAAAGTGTATCACCTTAAAGCTCTTAATGAGGACCTCTGAGATTCTGGGTAAAATCCATCCCTTAATTTGGTCATTATTTTCAACAAAGAAATAAGTCAGAAGTAGATTTTTAGACTAGATTGACCCAGTGAGGACAATTTTTTTATTTTCAATTTCTTTTAAAAATAAGGTTATTTAGAAGCAATTTCTCGACTCTATAAGTGACACATCTTATAAATCATATAAAAGACATTAAATACAGGCCTTCAGTTATACCATCAGACTTGGTTGATCTGTAGTTCGGATGAGTCAAGCATATGTGTGGATTAGGATGATGGTAACACACTTTTAGCTCTGCCCTTGCAGTAATTGGAAGTTTGCAAGGATATTGAATTGTGGAGTGAATCTTTCTACGCCCCTAGGTGCCTGTTAAATAACCCTCAAATCCAAGACTCCACTGCAGGAGCCTCAATGGGCTGTCAAAGCTCACTTTTTATCCTTCAACTGTGAATCATGTCACTCTGCTACAGGCGTTAGGTTTGCTGCATTAAAATTAAACGATTTTGCTAATTAGACTACTTATACTAATAATGTGTAATATAACATGAACAGGGTCATAAATTTAATTACAGTAGACTGAAGAACTGAGCCTTCAGGAAAAAATACTGTTAAACATTAAATATCTTCTAAATCGCCTGGGAACATTCAGCCTCTTTCACTTAGCACTGAAGAAAACTGCTGCACATACGCAGACATTGTCAAGACAAGCTAGAAGCTATTTGGTTTCAAATTACAGAATTAAAAATAAACAAATGAAATATATAATATATGGAGGGAAGGTAGAAAGTCTGGTCAAAATATTAAAATATAAACGTATTAACGATTAAATTTAAGCTCTGAATGTTGATATATTAGATATGGAGGCTGCAGTATCTTTTGACATGCGCCACGCATCATCACACAGAGGCCCTAATATGGGGGATTATTAATTGATAAAATGAGTTTGATACTGGTTTGATGGATGTGCAGTACAGCGCACAAGGCAGACCTTATCACTCTGGGCCTAAATGGATTCATTATGACGAGCAGCGTGACACGCTGCTTCTGCTGCTACTGCAATGCAGAGAGAAAGGCAGGGGGTGAAGGGGGGAGTTGACTGGAAGACTAATATAGCGCAATGACAGCAATAAAATCAGCTTTTGCTTTACGACAGGACATTACGCTGAGCTCAGAGTGGAGTACAGTGAGGGAGAGGCAGCAAGTGCAGCTTTTATATAGACCCTCAGGCTTTTCATGGTGATGGCCTGCATGTAGATGGAGCTAATTAGCAGTTTATCTGAACGTTACATCTGCTGTGTGTTACTGTAACAGGTAAAGTACATGTAGCTCTTAACAAATAGCACAGTGCGTAGACCGTGTGGTACAAAATGTGACAATATTCAGACACTCCACATGGGAGATCATCACCACATCAGCATAATGTAGCACTAACATTCTGATCCTGTATTAAAATCAAATTAGCTTTGACATATGGCGCCCACCTTCAGCCATTTACCTCTAATTTGCCCACTGTCATAAAGAACAACAGTACGTGTGTGTCAGATTTCTTTTCTGGTCTTACAAATCTCTGTACTTGCCATAAATTGACTTTTCCATGACTTGTGACTATATGGTTGAAATCTGCCAAATGTGTTTATTTGTCTTCTTTAGATACAAAAAAGGGAAAATAATATTATGTTTGTTTTCTAAATATGAAGCTGCAGGTGGGAGGTGATTTGATAGCAAATGAAAATAAAAAAGTTGTTTAAAAGGTTAAAAAAAATCATCCTGAACTTATCAGGGGGTTCAAACTTTACAGAAATACAGGAAGCTTTAGGCTTTTTAGCGCTGAACAAGCCCGATTTGTCGACTGCAGAGGACGGTAACCAACGACCCAAACAGTCCAGCTTTTACGTAAGTCAGCGGTATTTAAGTTAAGTAAATGTGATTTTTGGCACGGAAAACAAAATTAAAATTAATTCATCACAGTATTCAGATACCAAGTTTGAGTAATTGTTTGCACTTATACGCACACACACACAAACGCGAGAGAGAGAGAGATAAAAGATTCAAACTAAACTTTAGGTATGACCACGATAGTGTGATAGGTTCAGACCAAGACCAAGCTGAGGTGGCTGTCAGTGAATGCAACACATACTTTTTTAAAGTCATAGGATGGAGTGAGGAGGAAGAAGAGAGCCATGAAGCAGAACAAAAACATACAGCTGAAAAGAGTAGAAGAGAGAGTGGAGCGGTGGGTAGTTGTTCACACTATTATTTTATCTCAGTACTGAGAGATGCCTGGTTTTTGGAGCATCAGGTCTGGGACCAGCTCCCACTGAGACATCTGCTCAAAGTGTTGTGTGTATGTATGCATAAATGGTTCATTCAACATTCACAGCACTGTCAACAGTGAGAGGACAGGTGTCAAAACATGCTGACCTGGGTTTGACTTTCCCCAGCACTTCGAGTTGCAGGTCTTCTGAGAGACAGGTCAGATTTGTAGTGAGCTGCTCGTGTCAGAGGGCTTCAGTTTACAAAGCTGTTTTTTCAGAACAGAAAACAACACAGCAAAGTCTAATATGGTTTAAAGCTAGTGTGTGTTTGTGTTCTTGTTTACCTTGCAATGTTATACCTGTGTCAGAGTTGGAAAAAACTCATGAATCTGGTTCATTTTAAGTTCAGCGGCTTCACCTGATTTCAACCTGTCAACAGTGTACATGTGTGTGAGCCTCCATGTTTATATTGTGAATGGCAGGGAGATAACACACAAAGTCACTGCAAATATGTTAAATTTGCAGCACTGTAGAGGCCAATCTGGATGACGGGCTTCTCCAGCATTTCCACACAAGGTACAGCACAACAAGAGTACTGGGAGTTAACACAGATATAGATTAACAATATAGATTGCCTCCTTGTTAAAATGAAAAAAAAAAACATGATCTATACTTTTTATGTAATGATATTCTACTTCAAGAACATATTATAATATAAAACTATTTATCTAACAATGTACAATTTAACAATATACTCATACGTTCACAATGATAATATTGTGAATATTATAGGCAGTTTCAGACTTTAAATGCGACTCTGTATTTATTGTGACTCTGTAAAATAGACTGAAGAATAAAGATAGTTTAAAGTGCACAATGATTATTTATTTTCCATAGGGATTCCTCTCAGGGGTATTCTTTCATCCTATCATTGCATGTCAATGTAACATGATGACACTAAAACACACAAATATTTCCCAAAATTTTACTGAAACACTTAGACCTCATCAGATATTTAATGGTTTTTAACCAGATTTGGCAGCAGAAGCAGTGTGATTTTTTTTAACTGTTTTATGTATATCACTGTTAATCATCTGAAAAAAAGAAAAAGTACTGTATAATTCCTACACTTCATCATACTAAAATTGGTGTTCTAAATCCACAATATCAAATTGCCCTGCACATCTAATTTCATATAGTTCATGCAGGACATGGAGGCATGTGCTCAGCTGTCATAAGCACTCAGCAACTGCTCCTCCACCAACCAATCACAGCCCATTATTTAACCAAAGCGGCCCTTTTAAATAGGACCTCATCCTCACAGATCCCTGATCAGCAACACTGACACTCGCGCACTGCTGCCTCCGTTCGTTATACCAGATATTCATCTTGGCCAAATGTATCTTGCCTGCTACGCCCACCGGGGGGTTCTGCACATGTCCCCTGTTTTATTTTAGCATGCTGCTTGGCTTATCAAGGAAATGTCCAAAGAATGGAACCAGCCGCGCCAATCATAACTGTAGTCCCATTGTGCAGTAAATGGGTAAATCATGACAAAGTGTTCCTGCCAATGATTGTTTTGATGACGATACTTGTAATTGACAATTCAAAGCATCAGATGTTTCAATACCGATCCCAGATCCTCTGCTCGTCCTTTTGTGTGCGTGCAAGTGTGTCTCTCACATACACACTCAGCTGACATGTCTGAGCCGCTATAGGTTAAACCTGACACCACAATATTAACAGTGTTTTATAACATATATCAGTGCTTATATGTGAGATTCTATACTTTTCTGAGATGAGCAAACTCTTTCTTTAGAGCTGCATGCGCTTTCAACTGAATTTGCCGCTCTGTGTTTTGAAATTGGAGCGGACTTGGATTCTGTAAGCTAACTGTCTATCACTGGGAGTGAATCAAATCCATCAATCACTCTACATATGTCTACATATTTATAAATAAAACACATTTGCGCGGCAGGTTGACGCCCCCACCAGGGTATATAGATAAGAGGGGTTTACAGTGGACTTGGTCATTCACCATGGCTTACTGGACGATGGTGTGGACATAGGGAGCTCAATAGTAGTGCATCTGCCCTCCCATATCCACCGCGAGTGGAGTGACCGACACATCACGCCATCTCTGCAGCTGTCCTGGATCGGGAGAGGAGGTCGGTGGTGGGATGACCTCCTGCCGTGTGTAAATATTATGTCATTCTTTGTCGTATCTAGTCATCAATGATATCTACCCAGCAGTAATTCTCTGTAATGTCCTTTTCTGGTTCCTGTGTCCAGCATCTTCAAGACAGGCTCATCACAATTTTCTTATTACATTTATTATTTGGGATTAGAGGGAAGTATTAAATTAGATTGGGTTAAGGTTAGGTTAGATATGTAGTAGGGTTGTAGTTATAAAGCCTCAATATTTATTGTTTAAAGCATTTGCAAATTCATAATATTGAAATTAACATATTTTGTGAATTTCTCTGTTTAGGCATCCTTCACAGCAAGTTAGAATAGAAAAGATCAGGTACTACACAAAGAATGTTAAATGGGGAAATCACACCTGTCAGTCAGGTTACACAAACGCTTAACTTGTACCTGAAATTGCAGGCCGGCGTGTGACGAACAAGACCAAGGCAGGCTAACGTGTGACGAGGAAGGCAAGCATCCGGTAAAATATTTTTATCTTGGTGAGTATGTTGGCTGCATAGATTTATAACTATCCACCTTGCTGTACTATTCTGCTCCTTACATAACTACTTTTCTGTTCTCACTGTGATCATCATCTACTGGACACAGACACGACAAACTTGTTTGAAGGTATTTCAAATAATAAAATATCATTCTTCATTAAGACTGACATTTCTCCAGCCCCACTCAGCCCACCAGTTCTTGATTGCCAGGTAACTAAACAATAAATTAAGTTGAGTTTGATGTGATTGTCCTAATGCAGGGCAGTCCAAACTGTATTTCCCGGGGGCCATATACAGAAAAATAAACAAGGACTGAGCCCCTCACTAGACGTGAGGTATACTGCCTCACTTCTAATTCACTAAGATTGGCAAGATCAATCAAATGCAGGTAAATAACGTCATTCACCCAGTGACAACCTCAGGATGGTTGTCAGGGTGCTGACCCACCTTCATTGCTCTGTATGGAGGGGGAGACAATAAGATAAATGGCGGATGTGGATATTTCAAGCTTATTGCACAAATAAATGATTGGTCTTGTCTACAAATTGTCATCAACTTTAATTGACTGAATTTATTAAGTTATTAGGCTCGTTAACAAATGAAAGCTGTGTGTATTTTTAACTCACCTGTATTGGGGACAATGTTGCACTAAGTGGGAGCAGCAACAACGAGGGAATACGTTTCAACACGATCCACCTTGACAGAGTGCTTGAACAGGGAGATTCACTCTATGTTGGAATAAAACGAAAGCTTCTATTGGACCAAAGCTACATCTGTGACCATCTGACGGTAGAGGAAATGACAGAAATGACAGAATTTCGGTTTAAGAAACTGCATGCTATGAGAAGTAAATATACCAAAGACTACCATTAACGTAAACAAAGGCTGTTGTCATCCAAACAAGATTATCGTGATCCTCGTGTTAAAGGCAAAAATATATCTTACACTGTCTAAAGATACAAGACAAATCCTGAATTTCAGTGCAGACGGAAAAAATACATGGCCCAGAGATATCACACAGATTCTGATATCAGAGAGAGTAAGAAAACGTAAATCAGATCCAGATATGCACGTGACCAGGATTACAGGCAACAACATGGTAAAACCAGTTATCACAGTGACCCAGTATGAATCACATCCTGCGCTGTACTCGCCACAATAGAGACAAGCTGGATACCAATGCTGAATTTCTAATTCATCACAAGTAGCAGCGTACACTGAGAATAAGAAGAAAATACAGACTGATTGTAATCCACAAAACTCCACAGCCTGTAGTGAAACCCCAGCCGGAGATCAACCCGGTGCTGCAAGCTGCAATGACTTTGTTCCGTGAAAAGGTGGCCCAACCTATATCTGTACAGTTCAAGTTTAATCAAGTTGTGCATTGCAACCAGTCCAAATTTGTCAAAAAACCTCATGTGGTAGCAGATTGCTTAACAGGAAGATATGTTCTTGTTTGTGACTCTGAATGTTTGCCTATCTGTACTGTCCCTAAAGAAAGACAGCAGGAATGGATTTGCCATGTGTGCAACAGCCACCTGAGAAGAGGAAGAATGCCACCCATTGCAGTGGCAAATTAATTAGAACTTTCACCCATCCCACCAGAGTTGAGTGAAAAGCGTTGCCTTTTGCCAAAATTGTTGCATTACCAAAAGGACAGCAAAGAGCAGTACATGGCGCCGTTGTGTGTGTGTGTGTGTGTCATCAGAGGTAAATGCAACAGTGAACTGTCTCCCAAGACCCAGCGGTGAAGCCCAGCAGTTGCAGGCCAAACTATAAAGGAACATCAAGTACAAAGGACATCAGTACTTCTATACTGTCAATATGAAAAAATGTAATGGCAGGACTAGCAACACTTAAAGAGATGCACTCAGAATATAAAGATATTACAATTGATGAGAGTGCCAAATTCAACGCAGACGATCAGCCAGTGGAGCCTGATAAATCCTAATTAGACCCAGAGGAAATTAGACATTAAGATGAGACACAACGGGCTGAGCAGTCCAAGAACCCAGAAATTGAAACCAACAAAGCTGCAAACGGTGAACAGGCCGATCAGTCCAAATCAGACCCAGAGAAGGAAAAGGAGGAACTTAGACCTGGTCTGGCCCTGGACACCGGCATGCAGCCACCTGACATTGCCCAGGAACTTTTATCATACAGTTATCATCCATCCCTATCCCCCTTCCCCAGAATCCCTTTGCTTCATCAACCGCGGATCCAGGGCCTCTGTGGCCGCACCATGGATTGCGGTTTGTGGATCGCAGTGGTGGATCCAGTGTGGCGTATTCTGTGTCGTGTTGGCTGATCGTTGTGGCGGACCCTGTGTCGCGTTGGCATTGGGTACAGGCGTTGGACCAGGACCGCAGTGGTGGCTCGTGGCCCCTGGTGGACAGTGACTGAGGACTGGAGTGGCGTCTGGTCTGGATGATGGAACATGGTCCTGCTGGTTGCTGTACATGGACTGTGATTGCAGCGGGACTGCTTGGCCAAACCAACCGGATGCTCCAAAATAATTACGAGGTGCAAAAACTGATAAACAAGGACCAATTTGATTCATGCAACCTCTCCGAGGTGTGGGAAAACCTGACATCATCAGATTTACCCGCTTCTCGGAAAAGAAAGAACCAGAGAAGTTTTACTGCAGATTGCTCAAACTGTACTTGCCACACAGATGCAACGATGACCTTAAAACCAAACATCACCCTACATATGAGAAGTACTACAAATGTGCTATCACATCAGACTACGTAGTAAAAGAAGTGGTCGATGCCATGAAGAAGCTATATGAAGGACATGGCAGAAAAATGCCCTGGATGATCAGAAGGCCCTGGAAAAGGTGTCTGAAACTGGTCCACTTTCAAATGCATGGAGGGCTTGTGCACCAGAGGTCGAACTGGAACGTTTGGAGTGCATGGCCGAGCTACCAGCATCAGACCCCAATGAGGAGAAAGAGAGAACCAATGTGCCAGACTACGAATTTGCACTTGATAGCGTTGGAGCTGTACCAGTAATAGAGGCACCAAAGCTGAGCCCAGACTTTGTGATAAAGTTGTACCAAAGTCTCAATGAAACCCAGGCATCAATATTCTACACTGTGCGTGAGTGGCGTCTGGGGTCACTATCCAGAACAGTTCTTCTACTTTGTCACCAGGGGAGCTGGCTATGGAAATTCCCATGTCATCCAAGTGCATCTATGAGGAGGCCACCAAGATTTTGCGAAAACTCCCCTGATTCCGCGACCAAGCAGACATGTACTTGGAAATGCACTGGATGAAATGAGAGCAACGCAGACACTCATAATAGATGAAATATCCATGGTTTTAAAAGAGCTGTTTTAATATGTCCACTGGAGATTTCCGCAGATCAAAGGAGACGAGAAACCTTTCGGAGGGATGTCTGTCCTGGCAGTGGGAGACGTCTACCAACTGCCGCCCCTTGGTCGAGCCAAACCACTCTGTGTCTACGAGGGGTCTGTGCTTGACCTCTGGAAAGACCAGTTTCTAATGGTAAACCTGACACAGATCATGCGTCAAAAAGATGATCACGTGTTTGCAGAGCTCCTGAAAAGGATATAGGGTTAAGCAAAACTAAGAATAACTCTGTGACAGCGACAAAGCTTTGCTCAACCAGGTTGTCACTGACATCATAGACTGTCCACCCAAAGTCTTGCATATATTTGGAACAAACAAAAGGGTTGATGCCCACAATTGTGCAAACGTAACTGCCCTCCACCCTGACTATCTAAACATTAAGGCAGAGGACTATCTAAAGAACCCCACCACCAGTCAAATGATCCAGATAGGAACTGTCAAAGGAAACAAAAGAGAGTTACTGGACAACATACAAGCTGCGAACAGCATACGTGTTATGCTCATCAGGAATCTGGATGTGGAAGATGGGCTTGTTAATGGCACATTCTGCACCATTGCCAACATAGTGACAACTGAGAAAAGTGGACAAACCACAGTGAAACTGGTTGGACTTCATTTGGACAATCCAACAGACGGACGCAAATTCTGCAAAAAGATAAAAGGGGCATCAGATGACTTGGTGTACATAGAGACGCGTGAGGAAAACAGCAGCAGAAAATGAATGGTTAGAAGGCAGTTCCCAATGAAGCTGGCCTTTGCCTGCACAGCTCACAAAGTGCAAGGCATGACAATGCAGTCTGCAGTGGTGGGCTTGAAGCGTGTGTTTTAGCCTGGAATGTTGCCCTCAGCCGGACAACTTCCCTGCAAGGACTTAACATCACTGACCTCAACGAAAAGACGAGGACTGCTGAGCGGACTACATGGCACTCTCCACAGCCATTCAAGCCAGTAGTCATTGGATTTATTTTAAGCCTTTTGTGTTTGTTTTTTATTTTTGTTTGTTGTTTTGCTTGCTGTCTGGATTGGCTCCCAAGGGTGCAATTCAGGCGGCAGCACATTTTTAGAAGGCGACGAGGTATGAGGAGGACTGCTGAGCGGGCTAAACGGCAGACTGTACACTGCCATACAAGCCAGTAGTCGGACCAATATATCTCTTAACCTTTGTAAGTGTTTTGAGTTATAGTGGCACAGTGGTATGTATTGGCTGGACAAAGTATTAACATTACATCTGAAATGACTCAACCAAACCAGCGGGCACACACTCTTACTTGAAAAAAACAAACAAATGGACGTAAAGAAATGAGACACGGATGAAGAAGCAGCTCAACTAAGGACAACAGCAGTGCAGTTGCGGAGATCCAGATGCAGAGAGGATATTCAGGTTAGTGTGTTAAGATAACTATAAAGCACATACTTGTATGTGTTCATTCAGTCAAGTGATCATCCAAGTATTGTTTGGAATATAATGCCCTTTAGTATTATTGTTTGGAATTCATTCAGACAGATCTGTATGTTTTGCAGGTTATGCTCAGTATGCTGATGTTTGTATTGCTTTTCCATAGCCACCAACAGTGAAGACTGTTACAGCAACAAAGACACAGTCCGAAAGGTGTCAGCATGTCAGAAGGAAGAAATTAGGTAAATGTTGCATTGCACACGACTGTTGGTAATATGACAATTCAACTTTTTCCTTTTTTTTATATAAGATCATCTTGCCTTCAATATTTTTTCTTGAGATAGCTGCTCAAATTATGCCCAGTGCCTAATCGTGCTTTTGTTTTCTCACGACTTGACACCCACATGAGGTCCTGCCTGACTACATCATTATTGTATGCAGATTAACACCGTAAAGTTAAGTACTCTTGTTCTTCAACGTAATCGAAATGTGTTTTTTCTCTTTGGTCTGAAACATCATATTAATGCAGTTATGTTTTTCCGGTCTTCTCTGTAAAATCACTGCCATAACCGTGACAATGGTGAGAGACTTTAATGAGGACAGCCAAACTTCCACCTGCACTTAGTGCTTACATGTGGCTCTCTCTGAGGATTCTACATTTTTACCCCGTCAATAGGGTTTTTATGTGTAGTTTTTCCTTACTCTTTTGAGGGTTATGGACAGAGGATGTCACACTTTTTTATTCATTGTATATTTTTATAAATATTACCAATGTAGGGAAAGCCATTGACAGTGAGATCTCTCTCTCTCAAATTGACACAGTCTGTCTAGCTTCCCCCCCCCCCAAAAAAGCCTCTCTTTTCGACCCAGATTCAGAAGGCAGCCATTCGAAATTTCTCAGCAGTAGGAATTCTCTAGTCTGTGTTTGTCATCATCCAGTTTGTTCTGCAATTAATTCACCTTGTATACATGAAACATGTGTGGGAGGGGGATTTGCACGAACAATTTCACTGCACGAGAGAGCTCCCTACTACTCCATGGACTTGTATTTGAGTTCAGTGGGACACGTACATATTACAACTGATGGCGTATTCTCCTCACGCTTGTGAGGAGAATACTTGCGAAAGCGCAGAATGCAACTTAGAACCATTTTTTTTTTTTTTTGCATTTAAATTAAAAACACAAAAACTCAAAGAAACAAACTGAAAATAAAATCAAAAACTGAAAACACGTGATGGTGTCACTGTGTTCCGTGCCTCCTGACAACAACTTCAACAGGTCTTACTAGGCACGTGAAAGAGCAAAATATATCTATCTGAGCTGTGAGGTCCTTCCACTTCAACATTCAGAGCAAGAGTGAGTGAGGAAACTGAGGGCTCCTCTACTGCCTCTCACAGAGATGTGCTCCACTGTGATCATTTATTATATAACTGAATACAAAAAAAATTATATATATATATATATATATATATATATATTATCATTCATGATACCATGTATCTATGAATATATTATATTGGACTTAAATGATATACTTATTTATTTATATTCTATTTAAAATAAAATTGTGACTTTAAACGAATTTCGTATCGATAAACTGTTTTAACTCACATATCAAATGACATGTTATTAATTTGAGTTGTCTACATGCATGGATTGTAATAAATTGTTGTTATTACTTCTTCGTAACATCCACAAATTTTCTGTGATTTGTGAGTTTCTTTCTTGTTCTTGTGAGTAAATCAACATACATGTGTGTATTTATTATTTTATATTGTGTAATTTAGAGAATATGTTGTACAGAATATCTGGACTAAACACTTGTTCTCAAGTTAGAAGGTTTAGGCAAAGGTCCATAGTGGTTAGGGTCCTCGGTTGGCTCTTCGCTTTTAAATATTGTTTTTGTCTATTTATATTTTTATTATTGTGTAAATCATTTAAAACGCTGTGAACGACAGGTATGGTTTTTAAATATATGGGTTTGTTAAGCTTTTTTGTAATATGAAGTATTCTCTAATTGCCTATGGGCCCCCATAAGATATTGATCCCTTCCTAATATTAAAACAAAACACCCCTTATCAGCGGGTTTAATAACAATGTTTTTATTATGACTTAATTGTCTAATAGCTTTCACTTTTTCATTTTCTTTTTGAATTATAAAATTAACTTGTGGTGGTACTTTGTCAGCTGGTGGCGTGGACGCATACTCCAACATAGAGTGGTTTACCTGGATGTTAAAATCGGAGTTTCCATTATGATCACAAACAGAAAATATCTGACTGCTATGTATCATGGCGCTTGGCATCAACACTTTACTACACATCTTTTTAGTTAGCTAAGTTCCCAAAAAGGCTAATTGCAAGCGTTGCTGTGTGGCTAAAGTGGCTCACATTCTTAATTTCACACTGAATACTTACAATTTTTGCAATGGCGCTGATGACTGAGAAGCAGAACCACACGGGCCAGTCTGCAGGTCTTCTCTGTTGTTCTCTGTAGGGACAAGTCCGGTGCACGTTCAATTTGCCACTTAAACGAAAGTTGACCGTTAGAACAGGAGGTGAACGCTTGAACAAAATAAAATCGTGTACCTGTGTGCTACCTGTAGAAGCAATATTTTTTATTTTATTAACATGTAATAAGTTACACAACGCTGCAACTGTCATGACTCTGAGTTCTATTTTACTAAATAAGTTTTGGATTTTGTTGGATACTTTTTAATTCTGGAAATGTTTCTTTTCCCCCGCATTCTCCTTATCCTGTTCTATTTTCAAATGATGCTCCTTGTGTGCTTCCAGCTTCATTTCCTGTATTTGTCCTGTTCCCGCTCATGTGATTGTTTTCACCTGTTCCTAATGCGTTTCACCTGTGTCCAGTCATCCTGCCTCCCTGTGATAGGTCATCTTGCTCCCCTCCTTCCTCTCAGTTCTACTACTGTCAGGCGTGTTGGTTTATCCTAAATATGAGAAAATGAGCCCAACTCGGTTTGTTCAATCAAGTATTTATTTAGAAAGCAATGAAAGGTATCAATCAGCAAAGCAATGGGCATCCAACAAGTCGCATCAGAACACAATCCCATCAGAACGCATCAAACAGCCGGGGCCTGTCTATTTTATAACAGTAGATCTTGGTTCTTCCTCCTCGAAAGTGCGCAGGCGTAGGCCATCCTCTTGGTATTGGAATAAGGAAGTGACAAGGAGCCACTCCCAAGACCTTCACACAGCTGATGGCATGTGGGCCAATGGTGTTGACAATTGGAGAAAATATTATTGTGTTCTTGCTATATCAAAACAATATTCTGTTTGTACAGACATTCCAAACAATTTAACCAAAACAACGGAACACAACTATAACGCAGACACATTCTAATTTTCAAGTTTACACAATAGGAAGGAAAAGGTTATTTATTAATCATTTGTATAGAAGGCATTATATCTGACTCAAACTGCTTCTATCTTTATTCATTTAGAGTTGAGTCAGACACAGAATATAGCTAAAATATTGAAATCCTAACACTACTCAGTCGGTTCTCTGTGTTTCTCTACATGGTTATTATTGGACCGTGTACAATGTTTCTAGTCAGCCTTAATTAAAGGACATTTTTTATTTTCCACCGTTACCTGGCTCCTTCGTCAAAACTATCTATTTATTGATTTCACTATGCACTATTTACTTATTATTTAAATTATGTTGAAACTGTAGATGTCTAGGGCAGGGGTCTTCAACGTTTTTCAGGCCAAGGACTCCAAAATGGTGGAAAGATGGAGCGGGGACCCCTACTATATATATATTGTATAAAATTGTGATTTATATTAAACTGGGCCTAGTGCCATGTATAAACATAGCTACCCTGTTATTGTGCATTCAGTACTAAGCTATTCAAATATTACACGGTTCATATGTTCATGTTTTTAATTTAAACATGTGCAAGATATAGGGTGGCCATGCCACTGCCATTTATAAACATATACATCTTGCATACAACACTGAGCTATTAAAGTAATTCACAGATTTATGTTTTTATTTTAAACATGCATGTAGAAGAGACAGTGAATCCTGAAGCCATCTGTGGATGGCACACATACTCCCACATTAGTGAGATGTCGGACCCTGATGGATAGCTAACAATTTATCTAACCTTGGACAGATGGATGTTGTCAAACAGAGGGTCAAATCAGCCTCACAATATGATGGATTCATGTTAATGTGTATTTAAAGACATTTAAATTTGTGGGGGGAAAATTGGTTCAAAAATTATAACAAATTAAAAAAATTGTCTAATCAACCAAAGAATTTGCGACCCCCCTGCAGTACCTTCGCGGACCCCCTAGGGGTCGCGGACCCCCTGTTGAAGACCTCTGGTCTAGCGTATGAGGGACAAACAATTAAAAAATAAACCGGGCCAAAAACCAGAAAACAATAGAATGCTTTTTAAATGAAACAAGTATTTATTAACTATTGGGTTGACACAAAAATGCCCTTCCCAAAACGTTAAGGGAAAAAGAAACACAGAAAACCTAACGAGGAACAATGTCCATGACTTCAAAAAGAACTTTGTTAAGGCCAAATTATAGTCAGGTTGCACGCATGCACGCAAGACAAGCAACGCGCCCCTTTCGTGCCCTCTGGCGGCTTGCGTGCGTCTGCCAATTTTTCTAACTACACGACAAAGCGACGCGAGCCTCACGCAGCCCGCAAGACTTGTGATTGGTCTGCTTACTACATCCCGTCCGGAGTCTAGTTTCCGCATTCATGCCCCACAATACGTGGAAATCACGGAAGATTTAGAAGAACGAATATGGACCAAATAGAAGAGCACTTGGCATAAGAGATCCGAAAGTATGACTACTTGTATAACCCGTCACTGGCTGGCCGATTTGTCCGCCAGAAATAGCCGAGTAGCGATGTAAATAAACAGTCGACGAAGAAGAAGACATCACTTCTTTGTGTGTTTTGTCTTCGAAAAAAAACCTTTAATCCGCCTAGTGTTCTGGCGGTGAATTGCGTTGCAACACGCGCAGCATGTTAGAGAAGTATAAACCAAAACGAGTCCGTCGATGCAACTGCGTGGCCTTGTAAATACTTACAATGGACATCAGCATCGCCATCGACTACATCTCAACCGGCCCCAAGTGACCAAGGTGAACCAACTTCTCCATCTACTTTGCAATTCGATTCTGAAGAAACACCAAGCTCTCTGGCTAATTCCACTTTTACTAGTGCTGTAGAGGACCCTAGCTGCTGATATGCATCCACAGTGCCACCAGTTGCTACTTCTGAATCTACCCCTGCTGTTGGTGAGCCTGTCAAACCACCACCAATGGATCCTGCAGACATCCCTGCCCTCTCTGATAATGTTAGGACAGAATTAATCATCAGACAACCTTATAAGGTTGAGAGAGATTATATTTTCCTTACAAGAGAGGATGGACGGAGTTGCCATTGTCATTACTTTCACTCAACATTAGTCAGTGGTGAGAAAGTCAGTAGAAGCTGGCTTATCTACTCCAAAAAAAACAAAAAAGTCTAGTTTGCTTTGCTGCAAGTTGTTCTCACAGAAAAATTTAAACTGGTTAGTGAAGCACTTAATGATTGAAAGAATGCCACACAGCTTTTAAAATCCCATGAAAATAGCCCTAAGCATCAGCAAGGTATGAAGATGTGGAAAGATTTGGATATTCGCCTTGAAACTGGACAAGCAAGGGACAACCAGGCAATGGCACTCATTGAAACAGAGAGGAAGAGGTGGCAATGGTAACTTCTTGAAAGAAGTGGAGCTAATGGCCAAATTGCCATTACTGGAAAGATCATGGCGGCAATTGTAGGGGAGATCAACTCAGCAAGTATTTCTCAATAATACTGGATTGCACCACAGTCATAAGCAATACCGAGCAACTCTCAGTTATCATCAGGATTTCTGTCTGTGGAGAACAAGCCACATGTGAAGGAAAGCCAAGCGCCTCCCATCCACCTCCGTGTTAAAGCTTTTTGTGGTTCACGCTGGACACTGAAGCGCCGCGCCAAGGCTACCTCGCTCCGTGCAGCGATCTTTCGACGTCAAGTCTATTTTTTCCGCTCGCTGTGAGTGTATCGCGCCAGGAAACAATCTGAAAAATCGATTTTAAACGATATTGTAACCCTATTATTATTAAATGTCCCCCTCTGCTCATTCACTTCAGCCACACAAGCAGTCATAAAGATAAAAAGAGAGGGGGGATGGAAAACGAATATATACGATTACGTAATTTAACCCCGACACCCGACACTGAACTTGGGTTCACAGTGAATGAAGGAGGACATGAGAGACCAGTGTGGTTTTAGGTCTGAAAACTCTGGCAGCTGACAGTAAGAGACCCAACAAATTAAGAAGATGCTTTCTTTTTGGTTGATTATTATCATCATTGTAACAAAGTGATTATAATTTAATTTTTTCTCTATTTTTGAAAAAGTACAGGCCGATGGAGGAATGTAGTGATAAATGTCACCAAACGTGCTTCAATTAAGTTGAATTTAAGCAAAGTTTAAACAGATTAACAGAAATAAATGTTGCATGTTTTAATATGTTTCCTACTATCATTGTTGTGGAAATCAGTGTTAATAATTATTGTGAGAAATAATTAAAATGTGTTATCAGACATTCTCTTCACATATATTATTATTATTATTAAAAGGTGATCTGTGCAACTTTGTTATTCATGAAGTTTGTATCAAACAAGTAGCCCTTCGTACTACTCAGAACCTTTGGGGTAGCTCTGTTTCAAAAAGGTTGGTGACCCCTGCCGTAGACAATCAGTTCACAAACTGTGGAACTGGGTACACAAAGTGGTTCAGGGGGTATGCAGTGGTGTGCACGGAGCTCTTGGGGGCTGGAATCCCACCTCAGCCGGCGCGCGACCGGCCCTCAGCTTTCAATTTAAATGCGTGCATCAAACTCCAAGGTCTGTGTTCCAAGACAGGTCGGACCCCTTCGTTATGTTGGTTTCATGTTGGTATCCGCCACCGCCACACCCTGAGCGACGAGATGTCATCCAGGGCGGAGGGGCATGGCACCAGCAGTGAAAAAATCCGGGGGGTAAGAAGCTATAATGCTTAAATTTTACCGGTCTGGACCACTTGAGATCGAAGTGGGCAGTATGTGGCCCCATAACTAAAATGAGTTTGACCCCCCAGCTCTAGAGAGAACAAGACTACTGTGGAGATATACACATGGAGGACAGAGATTAAAAAAGACCCAAAAAACAGTGAAATCAATTAAAAAAATATTTTTATTTATTAAACGATAAGGATTAACAATAAATAAGAATATAAAGTAACAGGAGTGTGGTGTAAATCAGTAAGTGGAAGGGAAACAAAAGTGTGCCGCAAAGATCAGTCCTTTAAAACAAGGGGAGGGGAGCACAAACACATCCTCTGACCTGATCCTCTTCCGTATAATGTACATGACCTCAAGCAGTGATTGACTGACACTCGTTGATGCCTGGCGAATGACCCACTCTGCCGCCATAACGACCCTCACTGTGCCCTCTGATGGAATCACCAGGCCTCCATTGTTTTTTAGAGAAAGCAGGTGGTAGCTCTGGTCCTTGATGGCAGATGCAGCGTCTGTCACCAGGCTGGCACGGCATGCATCACAGGACAGCTTCTTCAGAGCCCGTCGCAAAACAAATCCTGAAATTTAAATTAGTATTATAATATCATAACTTATAATAATACTAATTAATAAGCATGGGGAAATTAAGGGGACCTTTCTCTTTCTGTACTATTGTCAGATTGTTTTCCCACAGATGTGACTATTGGCTCTATCGGTTATAGGCAAAATAGACATTCAGTCAGCCTTTACCTGAAATGTACACAAGAGTGTTGTCCACAAGACCATCGAAGCAGAGGGGAAGGTAGCTGTGGGCATGTACTAGGGCAGGAATGTCAGCAATCAGGGATGGAAGATCTGCCTCTGCATGGTTTACCAACTCCACACCGGGCCATCAGCTTTCTAAAAATGTACTTGAACTGGTTGGCATTAGGGTTGTTATTCCAGCCACCTTAAAAAAACACAAGATATACAAGTATATCACATAGATATTTATTATATGTGACATAATAGAACAAGCGAACCCTGACTGATCTTTCCACATAAATTAAGTTGAATGACATTATCAAACAATTCAGACTGTATCAGTGGTGATAAATTCTGCAAACAGATTTTTCTAAATACTCAAAATAGTTTGTGACACTCCCGGGTAATGTGGCTGTCTTCTGAAAACACATTTTTACCAAAAAAAATTAAAAAAAACAAACACATGGACCGACAAACTGAAAACAATACAAACATTTGCTGAAACTTTGTGTCACTTTGTATATGCTCTGGTATATACAAATAGGCCCTATATGTACTTTAAGAATAAGATAACCACTCTAAAAACAATGAAAAGGTGTCAAAAAGAAACCTTCAGTGATTGTGTCAACAAACATATTCTTAAAAGCCTTTTGCGAACAACAATCTAGCAATACTATTATGTCATAGCTCCGCTTTTCCTGTACATACATCCACTAAGTAACTAACGATTATCCTAAAAATATATCATAATATTGTAATATACTACAGGTGAAAGGTGATCCCAGGGGTTCTCGTTTCGAGACAACGGCGATTAGAGATTACGTAGGCTGCACAAGTCATCAATTTCCTGTAGAAATCATAATGTAAGATGTTTTTAACAAACTAACCCGATTGGAAATGATGTGCAACTTAAATTATATTGAAAAAAAATAATTCTGCCTCTCCCATTGATTTAAAATTACTGGGGAGTAGCCTAGTCGTGATACACTACTAAGCTGCACAATTAAGTGTTTTTTCAAAGAGAAAAGCTGCAATTTCAACATGTTCAAGCATCAAGAATTCTAACCAGGTTAATAATACTTGTAAGAAACCAAACCATTTGTAAATCCGTCAAGATTTCAGGGAGATGAGAGTATTAGCGTTTGTGCGGACACTGACCTTACCTCGGGTACCACATATCCTGCCAGAAAGCTTGCCAGAGGCAAGATGGCTGCCGTAAGACATCTAGCCTTTATATATATCTATGGGTTGTTCATCCAATTTTTCCAGTATTGGCCAAGCCTGTCAGGAATCCTCTCATCCCAAGTGAGCTTTTCTTTGCAAGGCTGTTGCAAGAGGATTTTAGCCGGGAGAACAACTGGGGCGAGGATACCCAGTGGGTCATGTATCGAGCTTACACATGATAAAACTCCTCTTCTTCGTTTTTAACGCCATCTTTTCAAGTCCTGTACTTTGTCTTTAACACACTCTCCATTTCCTCCTTTTGAAGTGAATCTTACAAATAATTCCAGGCTTTGTGTCCTCCAGATAACTTTGATCGATTAATATTTCCCCCTCATCCTTTTTTTGAAATTTATTTAATTTTTTACCAAAATGGTCTTGGATTATTGCCGGGTTGTTAGCTTGTTCGTTTTTCTTCGCAAGTTTATGACTTTGAGTGTCCGAGCTGTGTCGATGGCATAATCTCGCCTCTCACGTTTACACCTTTGAATCTTCCGCGATATATGAAATTTATTAGCTTTGGGACGAAGTTCTGCTTTTTGATGCTTTTGGGGTTCTGCTTGCTCTTTAGCACTTGGCATTTCTTTAAGCTGCACCTAATTTTTAAAAGAAAAAATAAATTGTATGTAACACTAGTTGCAGTTAAGTAGGTAAACAGTACCAGAGTCTAGGTTCGTAGGAGCAGTAAAATAGTTAAACAATGGAAATATACATATAGTGAACAAACCACAGACCATATAAATAGTTGAAATGGCTACGTTGTGCAGTTCATAAATTCCACTTGAGGTGGATACAGTCTGTAGATCTGCGATGTTCACTCTTACCACGAAATCCTATGTTCACACAAACTTTTAGTCGAAGTAGTGAAGGTTCCTGTCAGTCCTTAGCCTGGATGCCAGACGAACTTAGCCCCGCCCACAACATTTTTGGTCGGGCAGTTCGGTCTGGAGTCGCTCCGTTGGGAAAAAATTATGCCCGACCGGGCCAATCAGATTGTCAGGGCGGGCTTTATACAATGATTGACAGGTGATCAACGGTATGGTAATCAACCACGTCTACATACATACTTAAAATATTCACTATAGCTGCATCATTTGTCTCTACTGAGATTCAGTTAATTGTGACTGGCTGCTTGTCATCGTCGTCCAAAGCACTGTCCCTGCATTTCTCTGAGCGGACCATTAACAGTCCAACAAAGAATCGTTTTCACAGCATGTGGCCCATTGCTTTGACTGTGGGTAACCTTCCATGGCTCGGAAGCTTCATTCACATCATTTCAAATGAGGAGCCCTATGTCAGCATTGATGTGTGGCAGCCTGAAGTTATGGAGATATGGCCATGCTTGTTTGTCCTCATGCATGGGAATATGGTCCTTTTTTTACTGGAAGGCTCACCTCCAAATCTCTAAGAAGGCAACTTTTCACTTCCTTTGTTGAACCCATTGTGGTTAATATCAGCTCAGTTCCTTTTCCCTGAAGATTGAACTGCCTTGCTAATGGGTCTGTGCAAAAGGTTGCTGAGCTTCTGATTGTTCTTCTCTGTGTTCTTTAGATCTAGCTCCACCTGCAGTCAACATCCACTCAGGGGTATTTTCATACCTGAGGGGGTTGTGGGCTTGACGGTGTCCTGCTTCTGGCTGGGCAAGTTCCTTCTTTAAATGTGTGCGACAGGTTTACAGCATCGACATACTCGTTCATAGCATCACCTTTAACAGGGGAATCATATCCTTCAAAGATTTTCCATTAATATATCCATTTTGTTTGACTTGGTTGAAAACGTTCTTAATTTTCCTCTCCTGGCATTGATGTGATGCTGGATTATTTCCTCCATTGATTTTTCTGTGCACTTGACTTCCCTCTTGTGGCCGTGGTCCACAACTGCTTCAATATCATCTTTTTCATCCACCATTACGTATTGCTGATTCAACGTCTCACTGTGACTTTGCCAACAGTCGCACTTAGAGTCCCACAACCTTACCGACAGGCACAAGTTGCTGTCCGTGTTCAATCATCCAATTCCTGCGTAATTTCTGCGGCAGGTCCTTTCACAATCACACTGGCACTTTCCCGTGCTTCCAGGTAATAGTCCAGTCCCTCCTCGTCACGATAGCTGCGCAGTCCGCTGCGATTATAAGTTTTGACTTATTGTAGTGGACATTCAGCTCAGTTCCATATTACAATGGCCACTTGTTTGTGTCTGAGGAGTATTTCTTATAGCTGACTTGTGTCCAACAAACAGACCCCGTCCCGTAGTGTTAACCCAATGTTACACAAATGCAGGAGGCGGGTTACACTTTGTAGCATAGGTTTTCTAAATTGAAAAAATAAAAGAGTTGGGCGCCAGACAGGGAGTCTTCACCAGTCAAAAATGTATATATCTCCAAGTACAAGAGTTAACCCGGATAGCTTATTTACCTAAATACAAAAGGCATTAAAGAAACTAAATCACAAACAATCAATTCGATCAATATAATCAATATATATTCAATTGAATTATTCAATCAAGTTAACAATCAAATCAAATAGTTATGATGGATAAACAGACAAAGAACTAATTTTGACCAAAATATCCAGTAATCAATGCAAACAAATTAATTTCCAAATAAGAACAATTAACCGTCCATTCAACAAACATATGATAGTAGCTACCATTAAGAGTTCATGATGAGTATAGTTTGAGTTCAGATCAAGTCTGAGTTTGTGTGTGTGTGTGGGGGGGGGGGGGGTGTTGGAGAGGGGAGATAAAGTCCAATGGAAAGGTAAAGTAAGGGAAATGTTGGTTCTTTTTGGTGGTCCTTTAATCTCCAGGTAGAGGGAAGGTGAGGGGTGAATTTTCCAGAGGCAAAGAGAACTCGAATCCAGGAAAGTTTCAGGAGGGGGACTTCATCCAGGACAGAGGGAATCACGTTCCAATCCGAGCAGGTTAGATGGGGTTTTTACATCCACTTCAGGCTCCAGGGATCAGCTTTTTTTCCTCATGGTCCAGGACGATTGTGCAATAAATCCAGCCGGCTCTTGGATCAATGTTCCAGAAACTAGTTTATCTGTTTTGTGATCTCCTTCCTACAGTAACTCTCACTTCACATGTTTCCACTTCATGCTGCCTTTGTTTGAGTTTTCCCTCCTCTTTTTTCTCACAGGCGTGTCACCTTTATTATCTCTCTCTCCCCTCCTTTTCCTGTTGGGGAGTAAAGGGCCATTCTTTCCTTTTAGTTTTCTCCTTTCTGCTATACCTTGAAGTGAGGGATTTTATTTTCCTTTCCAGCACATTTAAGACACACCGCTTAAACCAGGGATGTCAAACTCATTTTAGTTATGGGACCACATACTGCCTACTTTGATCTCAAGTGGGTCAGACCAGTAAAATCATAGCATAATAGCTTCTTATATTTTGAAATTTGTTATGTTTTATTCCCAAAAGGTTGCCCGTATATATTGTACCTTATCTAAAGTACACATATCTGGTAAAAGAACCGTACATTTTTATGTTGTATTTTCAGAATGTTGGAACATTTTTCCTCTCCCAAAAATTGTCACTTCCAAAACATAGTAATTCACTATTGTAAAAAAGTATTAATATTAACCTGTTAAGATTGTGTTTCCTTTCTTTCTCTGAAGAGTAATTTTACAAATATTTCTTGAAGGTTTTTACAATTAAATCAATTAAAAAGAAATGTTTACCAAATTCAAAGTTCAATTTATACAATTCATCAAAATCTAAATGCAATATTTCTTTGTAAAATGCATAATACTGATCATATTGATTCCAGATTTGATGATTGATGAAACTCAACATACATTAAACCAATCAGTACCATAACATTTTAGTTGATAACTCAATATACTTTATTTTTAACAAAACATCCAGTGTTTCCGTAATGGTATTAATAACACAAATGTTTTGCGGTCAATAGAATAATTATTTTCTTGAGGACATAACAATTGTTCATCCAGAACCATTTAAAGTACAAACGTTACCCAAGTGCGTTCAGTAAAAGAGAAAAAGAAAACATTGACAAATAACTGCTATTATGTTGTACTATATGTTTAAGGGGGTTCAGTGTCAGACACCATCACAAATTTATTTTTTCACGTACTGTGGTGAACACTCTTGGGGTGATCTGGACCTGCCTCTGTGTGACACACACAACACAGCAGACAGCACAACTCCTCTGCGACTTATCTCAAGCTCGGTGAGTTAATAATGCCAAGGTGCTTCAGCCAGTCTGCTTTCATTTGGGCATTGTCATGCAGTTTGCAGACACATGTCTCTCTGTTGTTGATGTTTGGGGCAACAATCCAAAAAGGTTTTGTCCTGCAGAAAAGTGATAAGGACACCTGCAGATGAGGCATCTCCAGCATCAACTTCTGAAATTCAGCATTGTGTCAGAGAGGAACCTCTTTTGTTTCTTCTTTTTTAATCTTGTGATTGTTTCATTCTTCCCCGCTGATGCCCGTCTATTGTCATCTCGACTTAAGAACATTTTGACTATGTTCATGGTCTTTTTATTATCACTTCTCTGATAGGTGAACCTATGCTGTGGCTTGTCCACCATTTCCAGCATCCATGTTATCAACAATCACTTTCCCGTCATCTTCAAGTAAATGTCACGTACATTTCACAGACTCCTCACTCACCACAATCTTCTTGCTCCATACTAACAACACGCGCTGGCTCCACCACTCACCTATATGAAGAAGCACCTTACGGCCTCATCAAACTGTTGCAAAAAAGACGCAAACACCGCCCAAAACAGAATATACTTGAATATAGAAAACACGCTACAAAACTTAAACTACAAATCTGGATAATATAAGAAATTATAAAACCAACATAAATATTTAACTATACAAACAGGCTGCATAGTGGCTCTTACACTTCCATTCTGTTCCATTATGTATGTTTTTAGCGTTTCAGATGTCTAATCAGGTTACATTTTGTTTCTCATTAACGCTTAATCATTCACCAACAAACGGCCACTACCTTCCACAACTCTTTTCCCGCCACTGGCTTCTTGTATGTAGGGGTGCAACGATTAATCAACATAGGTTTACCGCCCATGTCCACCACAAAATGTTTGTCTCCTGTCTTCAAAACACGGAATGGGCCCTCGTAGGGCGGGCGTAGCGGTCCCCTGTGAGCGTCGTGGCGGATAAAAACATATTCAGCCGTCTGAAGCCCAGCGGGGATGTGCGACTGAGGGAGGCAGTGCTGGGAAGTAGGAACAGGTGCGACAAGCCTCACGTTTTCCAATAGCGTGGAACACTGGAGAGCTTTAGACCAAGGAGCGGTGGAGGTAGGAACAAAATCCCCTGGAACCCGCAGTGGCTGGCCATAGACAAGCTCCGCGGATGAGGATTGTAGGTCTTCCTTTGGTGCAGTCCTGATGCCCAGCATTACCCATGGGAGCTGGTTGATCCAGTTGCAGTCTTTGAGGCCAGCAAGAAGAGAAGCCTAAATCGACCTATGAAACCGCTCACTTTAGCCTGCGGGTGATAGGCAGTCGTGCGGTGGAAAATCAGCGGCTTGTGGTCGACAAAAGCAGTGAAGTGACGACCTTCCAGCAGGAAACGGAAGTGTCTGATGGCAAAGTAGAGACCCAGCAGCTCCCGGTCGAAAGAACTGTATTTACGCTTGTTGGAGCGCAGTTGGCGGCGGAAGAAAGCAAGCGGCTTCCAGGCCCCCCCTACCCACTGCTCATAGACGGCACCGACAGCGTAGTCCGAGGCGTCCGAAGTTATGGCGATGGAAGCTGTGGCAGAAGGATGTGCCAGCATGGTGGCGTGCGAGAGGGCTGTCTTTGTGTCAGCAAAAGCCCTGACTCTGTCCTCAGTCCAGTCCAGAGTGTGCGTTGGTTTGTCTTTTAAGGCCTCGTGCAGGGGCTGCATGAGCAGAGCGGCTCGAGGATGAAACGATGGTAAAAATTCACCATGCCAAGGAACTCCTGCAGGGCTTTCACGGTGAGCGGGCGTGGAAACTGTGTGACCGCCTCCCCCTTTGATGGGGGAGGGACCGCGCCGTCCTTGGTGACTCTGTGTCCCAGTAAATAAATGGTGGAGAGACCAAACTGGCACTTGGCAGGGTTGACAATCAGGCCATGTTGGTTGAGCTGCTCGAAAAGTGTTCGGAGGTGCGACAGGTGCTGAGATTTGAACATGCTTGCCACCAGGTTGTCGTTACGTAAAACAGAGTCCATGAGGCGTTGAAAAGATTGGGCTGAGTTTTTAAGTCCGAAAGGCATCCGTAAGAACTCAAAAAGGCTGAACGGCGTAATCACTGCTGTTTTGGGAATGTCCAGTGAGTGCATATGCACCTGATGATAGCCCCGGAAGAAAATCACCATACCGGCCAGGTGTGATGAAAAATCCTGTATGTTTGGGACTGGGTATCGTCAGGTGTTGTTGCTTCATTAAGCCGCCGGTAGTCACCACATGGACGCCAGCCGCCACCAGGCTTGGGGACAATGTGAAGGGGTGACGCCCACGGGCTGTCGGATTGGCGGATTATTCCAAGACGTTCCATGTTTGAAAACTCAGCCTTAGCAACGGCGAGCTTAGTCGGGTTGAGGCGCCGAGCAGGTAGACGGGTGGACCAGTAGTAGCGACATGATGCTCCACACCATGCTTCAAGGTGGACGTGGAGAAAGTGGGCTGAGTGAACGTGGAGAGCATGCTGGACAGTCGTATGGAGGCAGCCCCGCTGAGTGTGCACGTATAAGAACAGAACGTGACGGCGTCGATCAACGGCAGTTCTTTACATCTACCTACAGTCTGTGCGCACACAAAAAATCTGCCCCAAGGAGGGGAACGGCGACCTTTGCCGTGACAAAATCCCAGTCAAACCGATGCCTGCCGAAACACAACTCAATGTACCTCAGTCCATACGTTGGGATGGGGGTCCCATTAGCCGCTTCCATAGGGGGGCCGTGGCTGTCCGTCACCCTATCCAAACTGGATGCAGGCAGGACGCTTTGCTGTGCACCCCTGTCGCACAGGAAACGTCGTCCGGAGATGCTGTCCCGGATAAAAAGCAGCCTGCCGACGTGGCCGATACTCATGGCCACTACTGAGCGCCGGCCCGGGCGTTTCCCAACCCGTCCAAACTTCTCATGGGAAAAGCACAAGCCTGAAGAAGACTGCTGGGGGCCTGAAGACTGCTGCCAACGAGAAGAGGTTGCCACGCCGAGGATGGAATCCTCCATTGTCACCGCAGCGACGTGCGTGGGAAGAAACGCTGCCATGACACGGTGCTCTTGACCCGCCAGGAAAAATGTATCAGCCTCTGCAGCCAGTTGTTGACAGTCAGTGATTGTGGTGTTGGCCAACGCAGCTCTGACTTGGGAAGGCAGCTGAAGCAGGAACAGATGGATGAAAAGAAAATCGGGACTGTGCCCGCCCAGGAGATCCAGCATATGGTCCATGAGCTCAGAAGGTTTACTATCACCCAGTCCATGGAGGGAGAAAAGCCTGTAGGCGCTCTCCGCGTCGGACAGTTCAAAAGTCTTTAACAGGTGGGCTTTGAGCGCTGCATACTTCTCAGTAGCTGGAGGGTGTGTAAGGAGACTCATCACTCGGGAAGCTGTTGAATTTCCGAGAGCTGACACAACATAGTAGTAACGTGTTGTATCAGCATGTATCTCCCGCAATGCAAACTGCGCTTCAGTCTTGGCAAACCATGCCGACGCAGATGATTCCTAGAATTCCGGGAGTTTGAGGGCAACAGCGGTTTATTTGATTCTGTGTGGTGTTTATAAGTTTATGTGTGGTGATATTGTGTTTATAAGTTATTCGAAAGTAAGGTTAGTTTGTAATGATGTTCACAGGATCTCTGTGACCCTTACATTGTCTGACTTAACATTTACAAAGACCCACGCATATCTCTACACCTTGTTATCTCCTCCTTCACTTCAGAAGAAAATTGTGGGGGGCGGGGGGGGGGCTGCTAACTTTCGGGTGGTCAGCAGCCATTTTGAAAGCATGCTGAGGAAGGTGTGAACGTTTGGCCAACCGCCATTTTGAGAGCAGTCCGTTTTACATTTTTTTCCTTCATTAGTCTTTACACATTTCATTGATTAACTCTGCAGTATATCAGAGGCTGGTACAACTGGACAGTGTAGAACATATGCTTATATTTGTTAAAAGATTTAATGCAATATATATATTTAACACCCTGACTATTGTGGCATCTTTGGAGAATATAATTTATTACGTATATATTTAATGCAGAGGAAAAAGTTTGGAACTCAGGGCCGAGTCTGTACCCTGCCACAGTACAGATGTCTTTTTAAAAGACTGCTGCTATAGATTATAAATCAGATAATATTAGCATTTGGGATTTGAAATATAATGCAGGAGCAGCCAAGAGGAAAATCTACTACTTTTATTACAAATAATGAAGTCTGTCAAGTCAGGAGCTGTGTTTGCAATGCAACTTCCTAGAGTTTGGTGATTCAAACCCAGTGAGAGGTTCTCTGTACTTCAAAATATCCCCAGTGAAAAAAGATAGAGTGGACAGATGAAAGTGGACAGTCTTGGATGAAGACATCTCCCAATTCTCTCAGATGCTGCTTGAAGTCAGCTGAAGAAAACAGGGAGCTGATTAACCTGTCTAATACCAATTATTACTTGAGGCGAGGCCCACACACTGGATGGGCACGGAACAAACTTTTCTTAGTGCTGCGCGGTTGTGCAAGGGGTAAACCAGCAGCTAGCTACAGCCTTAAAAGGCGAAGCCTATATGAAATAGAACAGTATCTCGACAAGGTATACATGCAGGTCATTGATGTAAACCTTATATTTGCCCTGAGACTGACAAAATGAACCCACTTTAACAAGAAACATAGATTAGGTGTAGCTCGTAATGACCAATTATCTCCATGTTTGATTTTATTTGTCAACACATTTTCAGTCATTTTCATTAATACCCACGCAGACTCACTAATGACTTATGGTGGCCCCACAGTGGAGCGAAGCTGCTCCTCTGGTGAAATGTACCAATACAATTTACAAAGTGAGCAATAATGGATGAGTAGTTTTTACTGGGTGATTAGGCTAATGTGCTTTTAATTGGCAGGAGGGAGCTTCTTTTGTTAAGGTATGCAGAATTAATGCAGTGGAGTAGACAGGAGGTATTGAGCACCGTGCTTTTCAAAAACTTTAATGAAAAGACACCATGCAATCGCTGCAGACACACATCAATGTGGATTTTAGAAAGTCATTATTTTTAATGATTCTTTCCATCAGTTGAAAATTCTCATAAGGTTTGTAGCAGAAAATGCTGTTCACATATCTTTCTATTAATGTGTGTACAAGTACATTACACTTCCACCTTCCAACGAGCTCCCACACAGTTCAGATTCAATATGTGAAGCATCACATTAACATGCACATTGCCTAACCCGATAGCCTGAAGTGATTGGCTGAACCTGTTTAAGTAAGCAGGAGCAGTTGAGGTATTGACCTCATTTAATTAAGGTACGTGACACCAGCCAAGGCAAACCCATAAGAGAACAGGTGTGTTCACATGATCAGAAAAACAAAAAAAAGTTTACAGAGTTAACCTGCATTTGTTCCATCGGCAAGAGAAGGTATGTGACCCTGGATGCAAAGTACGGAAGGTTCCAAGGCCCCTTGATTCACACTTGACCAATGAAAGCCTAAACAGCTAAATTCGGGGGGGGTCTGCAAAATTATTATTTGTCACTTCTGCTTGTCATTAATGTCTTTAGAAAATTATTTTTTAATTAAATAGAGCCGCTGATTTGTGCTCTTATTAAGATGTTGACAATTGACAACACTTATCTGAAGTTATTAGGATCGGAAAAGTACAGATGATTTCTTTCATTTGTTGAATTTGCTCTTGAGTTTATGAGACACGTTTTTAAACTAGGGCTGGGCAATGATTAAAAGGTTTAATCGGGATTAATCGCATGATTTCCCTGATTAATCACGATTAATAGCATTTGTGTATGCAAACGAATTCTAAAGTAGTGTATAGCGCACTTTTATTTAAAATGTTCTGCAATATGAAGAAGTGCCATAACATTTGTTGGGCAAACACTTTTAACATCAGCATTTTAATACAGTAGCAGTTAAATAAAATATTCAGTGTAAATCTCATCTTAAAAAATGTTATCAAAGCAAATACAAAATTAAAATTCATTGCCAGTGCCAGGTTATTAATGTTATCCTGTTCATTATGAAAAATAAAAAAAACTGGCAACAAAATCCTGAGCCACAATCATATCATTAAAACCATTTCTGACGTAACAGCAGAAACATTTTACGTTCTTCAGCGAGCAGAATAACCAGTCTAGTACCAAATGTCCCTGTTAGAGTGAGACACCAGAAAACAATTTCAGTGCAGTTTGTCAATTCCTAGAACTTGACACTGTTATTTGAAATGTACTGCCATATGAACTAAAGTGCCACAACATTTGTTGTGCAAACAAACACTTTAACATCAGCATTGTTATATAGTAGCAGTTAAATAAAATAAATACCCTGTGTAAATCTCAACTTAAATAATGTTTAACACAATCACAAAACTAAAGCTTATTCCAACTTCCAGGGCATTAATGTTAGAGTGTGGTGAAGCACCAAAAAGTTCACTGCTGGCATTTACTGTGCAGAGGACTAGTCTGTAAAGTCCATGTTTATACTGGATTGCCTTTGGTCAAAAAAGAAGCGGAAAACACTTTAAGTGCAGTTTGTGGATTCCTAAAACTTCTCTGCACTAAGCCAGTTGCTACGGCACACCAGATTATTTACATTTTCAGATGATAAAGAAGCTCTCTTCTTCTGGACAATACGACCAGCAAGAGAAAACAACCTTTCGCAGGGGACAGAGGTTGCCGGTGTGGCCAAGTACTTCTGTTCACAGGGGTCCAGACTGCTGTGGGAGCCTGCATGTTTGGACCACCACTCTAATGGACAGGAATCTGAACTGATGGCGGGCTCTGCTCTGTATCGATGCACACTGTTCTCAATTGAGTCTTATTTCTATTCAGAATCAGATGAAACAGCCAATAGGGTTAACTTTTTCTTTGGTGGCTCTGAGTTTTTTTCTTCCCTAGGTTTCTCTGCAATAACCCTCTGTTCATTGACTAATACAAGAGGCTGGAAACAACAAAGTTATCTACATGTATTTAATAAGGGGCTTTCTGCAGAAAGGATCAACACAGGGAAACCACAAGGGTCTCAGAGTGAGGATGAAGAACAGTCAAAAACACAGATCTTATATAGGAGGATTTAGGGCTGTCCTTCTGAACCAATCCAGGAAGGATACATGGGTGAGGGAAAGAGAGGAATCTAAACATTAGCAGCTGATTCACATGTGTTTCTTTAGGTGATAAGAAGACATCCACTCCTTCCTTTGATGGGTAATTAAGTAACAAATGGTCTCACCGTATTTCAACACTAACAGTGCCGACCATAAAACAGCTCAAGTCTTAAACATTTGGTGTATGCAAATACAAGTCATAAATGTCTCTTACAAAGCTGCAAAAACTTACTATCCAAATACAAAATAGTTTGTTAAGCATCTTTAGTTAATTTTTCTACTACAGCGGCCCCTTCAATTTTTCTGATGGCGATAATATTATAAACCACAGAGAAAAATTATGGACCGGGAATTTCAGTTTTTGTTCGAACATAATTAAAGCCCTATTGTTGTCTGATTCAGTTCAGTGTTAATTTTGGCAGCTATTTTGGATTTAGTCTTAGTCTTAGTCTTTTGACGAAAATGCATATTAGTTTTAGTCACATTTAGTAATTTTTATCCTTCTTATTTTTAGTCTAGTTTTCGTCGACGAAAACTAATTCCATTTTAGTCTAGTTTTAGTCACATTTAATAGCCACATTAATCTCCTTTTCTATAAAAACATATAGCTGCAGCCTAATAGCTTAAAAATATATAGTTAGTTTTAAATGTGAAAACAAAAAGTGAGAGCAGGTCAGACTGGAGGCGAACACAGAAACTGCAGCTCGGAACAAACCAACTGCAGCTTCTGCTCTGATCAAGAAGCTGCAGCGCTGATCTCTGAGCAGCTGAGACCAGAGAAACTCTGTGTTTTCACTGTTTTCATAGTTAAGAAGCAGTCGGTCACTGAGAGGCTGCTCCACGAGAACGCGCTCTGCTTTCACTGTGTCTCTCTGAGCAGGGGCGGGGGGGCGGAGCTACGGACCTGTGCGCCATCTGGGAGCGCACAGGCACACACACACACACACACACACACAGAGACTCACTCGCCCGCTCCTGATACTTCATGGCGGCCTGATACGATGTTTTAAAAATTATTGTGACTTAGTCAACCACCAACATTTTCGTCTTGTCTCGTCAACGAAAGTTAAAATAGTTTTTATTTTCAAAGATCCGTTTTCGTTACGTCTTCGTCATGAAATAAAGTTCGTTAACAAATATTTTTAAGGACATTTTAAGGACATTATTGGTGGGCATGTGAGTGTGTCGCTTCTGATTTGTTGGACATTTTATGCGAGAGCTACAAAGATATTCATGATAGTAACCTTTGCTAGGAAAGCTCAAGCTCGCAGCGTAGCTATGGCTTAAGGCAGACCTATTCCACTCTGGACCACCATAGTTCTCCACCATACTAATACCCACTCAGAGGATGATGAGGGTTAACATCCTCGACTCCAAAAGATCCCTTTGTTGCGTGAGGATGTCACTTAAAGTAACAAGGTCACTAAACTACATGTGTATTTGTATGTGATTACCCTTAACAAGTGCAGGAATGCATAAGCAAGTTGCTCTAGTATTGATATTTTTATATTATATATATTGTATGTCTAGTTTTGATATACTGTAATGACAAATAATCACTCCTTGTAATAGACTGGAATTATCCTTTAGGAAATGACAGAACCATGGGTCTTAAAGATGCGTCTCCCTTTTCACAGAGTCAGTCTCCCAATCAAAGAGCCAGAGCGGATAACATGAGAAACGTTGTGAGCCGGAGTCTCAACTCCTTCTCTTTTGAATATGTGATGTCGTTTGCGCTGTAATCTACTGAGCAGCCAGGACATCCCTGAGCTGATCAAATGTCCTAACTAAGCAATAATGGATGAGGAGTTTTTACTGGATGATTAGACTAATGTGACTTTAATTGGTAGAGGGGAGCTGATAGTGTTGAGGTCTGCAGGTTTGAAAGGTAGAATCTCTACAGGTCCACCACATAGACACCAATGTTTTAGCATCATTATCAAGGTATGTTTCTCCAAACATGTGCTTCGACATGCACAATCACGAGTGTGCAAACAACCACTGACTTCCTTGAAATGTATGCATGAAATATTTATAATGTCCCGAGGAGAAGAGATGTGGATTTGTTTATTGTTTTGTTTTTTATAAGTGAAAGTCAATAAGTCACCTATCAGGCTGCAGCTCTGAGTTAACTGGTTACTGATTCTACTTTCATCACTACAAGAACAAGTCAACAAACCAACAAAAAGTTATGAACACACACAGCTTAACAGGGTTTTCATATTACTTCTCAATGTGTCAAATAGAGTGAGAAAAGTTACCGTCAATGTGAAGAAGCTGAAACTCTTCAAAGAGGTGTAGTTTAAATCAAGGCTACAATTTTTGGTGTGATAACAGCAGGCATCTCTCACGCACAATTCAATTCAACTGCACCACACTTCCTCCAAATTGATCATACAGTTGAACCCTCACATATGTTTAAATCCAGAACCTTTGAATTTTTTCAAAGCTTATATCACAACATTCAACCACCACCCTATAGTTAGCATACACAGGTAGAAGCAGCTATAAATGGGTTCTCTATGAATTATTATGCCATGTCCGTGACATATAGGAAATAAGACTTAAAGACTTGTTGTTTTAAAGATTAACTACATTTCTCCTAATTTCAGATTCAAATTTTGTTTAAATTAATTAAACACAGAATGAAATTTAAAGATATTATTGCATTTTTTGTCCCCTTGTCTTATGATGAAAAAACTGGCTTGAGTGGTGGTGCAGCAGCCAGTAGCAGGAGTCAACTCCAAATTGCACTGCATAGATCCCATGCTTTGGTTTGCAGCATATCAACTCCTAATTTGGCTCTCTTGAAAAAAAAAAAAAAATGTTTCTTTGTTCTTTCCTTTTGTTTTGGCCACCAACTGACATTCGCCATGTTCAGATAATTATTTTAATTCACAACGACATCACACTGTTCAACTTTTATAGTTGTTTATCCTTTAGTTTCTCATGTTCTTCAGACTGTTTTGATTATGCAGGCTAATTTCTTAAATTGGTTCAACAACAGGGAGCAGGGCACTGTAAGTAGCTGACTTTATATGAAGTCACGTTAGGGTTCACACAAATCCAGCCATGAAGAGCTGGTGAGCACACCCTCTGCACACTGATGCTTTTGGTCGAAACAACCTTGTCTGGGTTTTGGCACGAGGACATCAGTGGGAACAGTCCAGCATACACCACATCTGCTTACCTCCCAGCCTTGGACAGGGCACACCATCCTCTGAACAAACCACTGCTCCTTTCAAAAGAGGAAGTGTCACGACACTGCTAGCAGAAGGACATCAAACTGAAACTAGCGAGGCAGCTCACAGGTTCATGGCAGGAGACAGCTGCCACCCTGGGGCTAAGCAGGACATGCGGTCTGTCTGGAAGGAAACATTTACCTTGTGGAGGATTCTGTCATTGTTGGGTTTGACTCAGATGTAGAGAGAGCTGACATGATTGGGATCAAGACCGCAGATGTTTTATCTGAGAAAAAAGCAAAGCTGTATAAGGTCTCTTGTAAAGATGATTTCATGAAGATGACCTCCATGCTGAAACCACAGATCTCTTTACAACAAAGGATGTGTGCTAGGACAAACCCGAAAGAAACACTCTACTTGTTTGTCTTAGTGTGAAAGACAAAAGGAAATGTGTGTGTGTTTCATCAGAGGATGATTGAGTGCTTATTAAAAAGAGAGAGAAAATGCCCAACACCAAATGTCCTTTAAGTTAACCTTTAATATAATTACAGCCTACGAACAAAATGTCAAGAAACTACACATGAAGCTGTGCATTTTCCAGCTGTGCAATAATTACAATAAATACTAAGTTTAGATGGAGACGGGAAAGTGCTTTTACTTTGAAACAGGTAAAGGAAGCGTTGCAGTTTATGTTGTGACATTCTCCACGGATATGAACATTGAAACTGTTGTGAAAGATCATGTTCACAGTATATTTTGCAATGAATCGCACTTGGTACACTGGGAAAATAGACTAAGAACATACCCATCCCTTAAACTTCCAGGGCAGCCGGTTCTTTACACTGCACGGAAAACCACATTTTCATTATTCACTGCAGTTACTGAAGACTATACATGTATTCATGTGATAAGTGATGTTATATGTTGTACATATTGTAAAAAAACAAAAACATTTACTAGGTAGATTTATTTACATACAGTACAAATAGTGTTAAAAAAACAAACTTGCCTAGCCAGTGAAAACAAATCAGGTGAAGCTTGAAATGTCTCTTTGCAGCCTCTGGGTCATATGTTCTTTGTGGGACTCAGAATCTGCCCCAGTGTGTAGACGTCTGTGGTGTGTAGCTGTGAGATCCAGTGTTCTTCTAGTCTTATTTACAGTGAGGCACACAGGTCGGTGAGCTCCTGGCTGTGGAAGGATGGATTCATCTGTCCCGCTTCAATCAGCTGTAAACACAATCAGTACAATCAGCACAGTTCAATGACAACATACACCTATATGTGTAGCCGAAAGCGATCTCACGGCTGACATGCTTTATGGGAAGCAAAGTGTTTTGGTGTCGCAGAAATACTTCTTAGAAAACGGTGCAGTGGTGCCACTCTCTCCATTCCAACGGGTTTTCTTGGATGAGCTTGACAGGCATGCAAAGTTAACCACCTATCCTCAGATGTACCCTGAAAATGGTATCACTGATAACACTCATAAAAGCATACTTGCTTATATAATGCTACAGATTATGTTTCTATAATTATACTACGCCTGATGTATTTAGTCTGCGTTTTATCCAGTTACTGAAGGACTGCAACACAACTAAAGCTGCACTGTGTCACCATCTGAGGAAAGAAAGTGTAAAATCTGTGACACTCTTTTAAGATGCACATGGGGTGATATACAGTAGCAAGATTTAAAAGTGAAAGCAAGAGAGTAACATGACCATATTTGGGCAGAGATTTGTTTTGGCGCTAAACGCCTACATCAATATGCTAACACATTCACAGTGATTATGGTGATCAAAATTTAGCACATGATGTCTACATGCTCACCACCCTACTCACATTTGCTGAATAAACCTGACCTGAGGCTGTCAACAATTCATAGAAAACTTTCTGAAAATCCATGTGGCAATTGTCAAAGCCTTTTTTTTTTTAATGACAATATTTGTTTATCAGGTTTATTTTAATAAATTGACTTCACCTTGAACAAATACAAAAAATCCAGTGTGACAGATTCGCACAGAAAGAAGAAGAAATATACAAACACACAGAAAATGAAAACTGCACTGCAACAAATGACATGCACAGTTTGTGTGTGTCTGTGTGTGTGGGCATGGGTGACTACGAGTGTGTCTGGAGCAGGGCCTGAGGTGACGATGGTGCTGAGGGATTGGTAAATGACCCTGTCTCACTCTTGCTGGCAGAGAAATAAGTACTTACTACTGACTTTCACCATGCAGCCATAGCAGGGAAATGTTTGTGTGTGTGTGTCCTACTGGACTACCTGGGGGAGTAATGGGATTTCTGCCTTTGTGTCTGCAAAGAAAAAGACCAATTGTGTGGACTTGCCCTTGACTGCCACTGCTGCCGCACTGCTGCTTGAAATATAGCTGTGTTAGGCAAGTGTGTGTGTCTGTTTGTGTGTGCTTAGCCAAGGAGTTGAGAGAATTACACTTTATTGTGTCTGTATATACAGTGGCTTCAGAAGGATTTCGTATTCAGCTCTCTTCCGTTTTTGTGTTGAAGATTTGATTAAAAATGGAAAATAATATTATCTGTTTTTCACAACAATCTACACTCAATAGCCCATAATGATAAGGTAAATTTTTTATTTTATATCTGCAAATTGATAACTATTTTTACCCTGACTTTTGTATAAATCCTTTCAGCAGCCTGTTCAAGATGTATTTCATTCTTCCTGGTAGATTTTCTCAATGGAAAGGAGGCGAACTGACAACTGACCTCGTCTCTCCCCAGATGTTCAACAGGGATTAAGTCTAACCTTTAGCTGGGCCACTCTTGAAGCCACTCCGGAATGCTTCAGGTTAATGTCATGCTGAGAGGTGAACGGTTGCCTCTTGTTCTTACAAAATCGACAGTATATGGACTGATTTTATTTTCTTAACCCGCAGGTTCTGTGTGGTTCTTCACAACTGAAATAAAAACAGCTCCGTGGCTCACAGACGACAATACTGTGACAAAGTGTGGAACAGTTTGTAATCATTACGATTAAATCTATCAAACAGTATGATGATCCATAAGCACCAATTCCCCTTAGTAACAGTGAAGTTAAACAGTGACAGTAATGCTGCCTTAAAATTAAAAAAACTCCTGTTGTCCATATTCAGCTCAAGAATAATATAGATATTATATACAACTAAAATGTAAATTAGGATTTCATTGTTGTTAGCATGTGAGTTGGTAATTATCTTCCAGACCTTATAATTAATAAGGAAAACACACATCACGTGACCAATCATGTACACTGGACATGTGGATCCTGTTGGATAAAAGAATGGTCTCAGTTTGCTTGAATTCTTTTCTCGAATGATAGCTTGTCTAGTTCGTCTATAAGCAGTTGTTTCATTGTAAAATGCATAATTTAACTGCGTATGAGCAAAAGAGGTTCAGCAATGTTTGTAATTGATCGTTCATGATGCATTCTACACTGGCAGCTGAGGCGACTGCGAGTTGTTTTCTTTAAGAATGCGGTCATGTGACAGGAAACTGACAAATCAGCAAAGGCTACGTTTTGCTCACTTAAGCCTGAAACATGCTTCTGCGTTTTCACGGGCCTGTAAGCGCAAGAGCCCTTCCGGGTCCCTTACGTGCTTATGTATCCCTTCTTACGTGCTTACAGGCGTCGCCCGATTTTTCTAAAATTGACGGCAAAGCTCCGCATGCTCACTCAAGCCCGCAAGGCTGTGATTGGTCTGCTCTACATCCCTTCTGGATCTGCATTTCCGGTTTCATGCCCCATAATACAGGCAGAAACAACGGAAGATTTTAAAAAGAAGAATGGAAAACCGCGAAGAACTCCTGTCGGAAGAGGTCCGAAAATATGAGCACCTTTATAACCCGTCGATGTCCGAGTACAAGGACACTGAGATGGCTTCCAATTCGTGGAAGGAGATCTCGGCTAATGCGGTCTGCCGGTCGAGGAGTGCACGAAGCTCTGGAGAAGGATCAGGGACAAATATGTCCGACAGAGGAAGATGATGAGGTGCAGCAGTGGCGATGCTGCAGATAAGAAGGTCCCTGCCATGTATTTATATCTGTCATGGTTGGGACAACACATAAAACACCGGGTGACGACGTCAAACTATGACAAGGTAAATATGTAGTTGCTGGTTTTTGAACAGCCTCTGTGTGTGCGAGCTACTACGTTAGCAGTGTAGTCAGCGAGAGGGAGTTCACATGGTTGGTTGGAGGATGCTTCAACATATTGCAAACGGGATAAATGGTGGAAAAGAGCCTGCCGTGTAGATGTACTGCACTTGCCTGTAACCTTTGTCATTGTAGCTACAGGCTGTTTTCATATCACTAAAGAAATGTGGGCAAGTGCATACAAACGTTTTCTAACTCGCCATTGCCACTAGTAATTAGTAATGTATTCCATTAAAAGAATGCTGGTCATAGACTCTAAATATATGGACAAAGAGCAACTGTTTATTGTTTAAGTGCCCACAGTGTTGATGCAAGGAATGCATTTATGTTACTTTCACAATTGTAGCCATATGCGATTTCCATGTTTTTAACAGACCAAATATATGTTCTTTTGTTGTCATGAACAGCCCACAACTACAGACAAAGAACCATCGCCTTCCACTTCCTCATCAACTGAGGTCTCCCCCGAGCCATCCACCTCTTCATCACCTCAGGCAGCCCCAGAGCCATTCACCCCCGCACAGAAGGCCTTCACCCAGGCAACAAATCCAGTGGCGCCATGTCCTCTGTCCACGTCAGCAAAAAAAAGGAAAAGAGGGACGGTGCTGACTAACTCAAGCTTTGCCTGTGAGAGGGGCGAATTGCAGAATCGCCGGGATGAGCTGACAGCACGCCCAGGCTATGATGAATTTGCCAGAGCTGGCCTATCTCTGGGGGACATGGTGAGGGCCAGGCCGGAAAAAACTCGGCGTGCTTTGTTGGAGCGCCTTTTTACGTTTGTGCTGGTCGACAACAAAGAAGTCCCAGAAGTGTGAACTTTGTAGTTTTGAATAGTTTGTTTGTATTTTGTACCTTTCACTTTTGCACGTTTTATTACTTATTTTGCACCTTGCACTTGACTTTTTGCACATGTACCTTGTACTTTTCTTCTTTTATTACTTTGCTGTGATTTAAATTAAACACTGAATACGTTTTGAAACAACCGTGTTGTGTGTGCCCTGATGCCGTATGAGCGGTTGCACACGACGAACAAGATCATCAAATCGGCCAACCGACATGCGAAAATACCTGAAGTGCATATCTTTGTCCATATCCCTCATAGGTCGGACAAGGGATGCATATTCACCCGTCCTTGGCCTTGGTTGATTTAATGGCCGTACAGACCACCTACGCCTCAGTCTCCTCTCCAGTCGCTTTTCCTGATGACTAATTATAAGAAGTTGCTCTTCAATGTCCAGCAGCTCCATCTCAATCAATTTTTGTTCGGTTGGAATCGTGAATACACTTTCTGCCATGGTTCACCATATGTTTGTAATGGAGAACACGACTGGTATAAGATAAATAAACAGTCAACAACGATTGCCACATCCACAAAGAAGGCGTCTCTCAGGTCGTCTTCAACAAAAAGCATTACTCCGCCTAGTGTTCTGGCGCGGAATTGCTTTGTAAGATGCGCAACGGTTGGGGAAGCACGAATGACAACGAGTCTTGCGCCACAGCGGCGTGAAAAGACGCAGACACAGTCGCAGAAGCATGTTTCAGGCTTGAGACCCAGCAAGTGGTTGTGAGTGTCTATGTAGTTTCCACACAGCTCTGTTTCTGCAGCCAAAGAGTTGGCTCTAAAACTCTGGAGTAGTGTGGAAACCAGACATATCTGTAGCAGAGATGATACATTTTTTAAAGAAAACCATAGTGGTGTTGATGCAGCTTATGTTTTAAAATGCACCAATAGTGCTGTTAACAACTGATTCTCAAAATTTGAAAAATGACACTGACCTTGTTTGGAAATGATGACACAGTCACTCGCACTCACTTGCTGATTGGTTCTTATCAATCACGACTTAACTACAAGCAGCACTTGCAAAACATCTACATTTACTTTCAGAAACAGTTCCAACTCATTTTCAGTCCAAGAAAAGAACTCCCTTGTGTTACTTTCACCATCGCCTGTTCATAGTACTGTAACTAAGCAACCAACAGCAGAGTGGACATTCATGCATGCAGTGTCATGTGATATGCATTTTCAGGTTACTGTGCATTCAGTCCTACAAATATTTTTTCCCATTATCATGACATCACATGAAAGCCTAATTAGTGTGGACAGCGATTATTTCTGAAACAGAGCAACAACATTTTCATTTCCTCCCACAAAATGTCTTTCAGGAAAAGGCGATATCACAGTACACTTCACAGAGATCGACCTCTTTGTCCGGAGGCTGTCACCTATTTTCCCACTCAGTTTTATTTCCACCCCACCAGATATGACATTTGAGTTGAGTTTATGAGTATCTCCAGGTTGAAGCAGTGACCTAATCGGTTCAGACACCCTTAACAGCTTGTAACTGGTGTCGTACACTAATTCAAACTTTTTGAGTATTGATTCCAATCAAGCGGTCGCCTTAAGGAAATAAAACAGAAATGAAAATACACTGTTAGAGGAGGAGAGAGGGAAATGTCTTGGCTATTTTGTCAACAACTGAGCAGTATCTGTCTAAACTGTCTCATGATTGATTTCCTGCCTTGAAATGAGATGAGAAGCTGTATAATGAGGAAGGCCTCAGTATTTCAGACTTCTTAAATTTGCCTGACTATAGAAAAAAAAGAAGAAAAAACTAAATATATAAAATAGAAATATACACGCTAATAAACTTCATGTAATCTGAACAACTGAAGGCAACACATTTAAACTCATGATGTAGTCATATACTGGTAACAAGGACGTTTCAATGAAGACTGCAGTGAAAACAAATGTGCTGTTGTCAGAAGACTACTAATTAGTCTAATCAGTCTAATTAGTAGTAGTGCACCTGTCTCAACGTGACGCTCCCATTGGAAACGTAACAAAATAAACAGCCAGAGATCACAACCCACAAAACAGGATGGAGGGTACATGGATGGGTGGGTGGATGTATTTTGGGGGGAAATCTCATAAATATTGCATCTCTCAGCCAGGGATTACGACCCACAAAGGAAAAGCATGATGGATGAATGGATAAATAGATGCATGAATGGAAAAATTCATAAATGCTGCGCCTCTCAACCAGACACAAAAGATTAAATGGATGGATGGATGGATGACTTTTGCGAAAACCCATAAATGCTGCTCAGCTCGCACCCTGTTCATGCAGTTTGCAGAGTGTCAGACAAGAAAGGTTTGTCAACTTGATTCCGCTGCAGAATGACACCAATCAATCCACGTAAACCAAGAAATTCAACATCTTTGGAAAATCCACATAAAAAACTCACGCAAATACAACGATACAGAAATTATTAGGCTTTTTCAATTTTCTTCTGCCCCACAGGGTTGACACTGTCAGTTGGTCTGCTACTGATGGGCACTTCAGATCAGTGTCACTCACAAATGTCATGTCAACTGACTGGAGGACACTGTATTGACAGTTAATTAGTCTTTATGTCTGTCTCTCTTATTCGCCTGAGGTGGAGACCTACTCTCTTCATCTCTCTAGAGCCTCAGTGTTAACACCACATGTTTTCCACATGCCTGAGCAGTCGGCCCGTGTTCAGTATAGTGTCAGTGTAGGTAAGAGTGTGTCATATTATATATAACAGGACTCTGACACTACCACATATACAGAAAGACAATAAAATAGTATAGTTATGAGGGAAATTTGAACTTGAATGTTGATTGTGTTGTCTTCACAGTTATGTGAAAGTTATTTCAACACATTGGTAGGTATAACAAGGAACAACATCACCAATCCATATTAAATAGGATACAATACAATAATACAAAAAAAAGTCCTTCCAGCAAGTTCCCCAAGATCATTAGGTGACCAAAACAACCTACAAATGAGTAGAACTTCTTGTTCTATGATAATTTGTGTGAGTGTAGTTATTACAATGCTTTTGGGAAATGACTAACCCTTGCTTGTCACCCAGGGTCCAAAAGGTTTGGCTGTTAACTTTTGACCTCACACTCCGGTTGAAGTTCAGGAAGTTGGCCCAACAGTTTGTTGGTCCATCGCCAGGGTTATTAACCCTGCTGCAGTCAGACTTTGCCTTCCCGGTCCATGAGGATCCATCCGACACTCCATGTCTCAAGCTTTAGATAGTTTACCCCCTCTCCTTCTCTGAGACGGTCAGCTAGGATAAGGAAAGTTTAAACCAATGTATGGTTGGTTAAGTCAGTCTCTGCCTTTAACACACACACACTACATCTAACCCAGATGGGCAAAACTTCATTAGTTGTGGCTACACAGTATTTTGCAAGACCAAATGTCACCAGCAGGGATTCATGATTATGCAAATGCATGTTACCATTATATTAACATTTTACCTTCAATGAATGTGAATTTAATTAAATCCAGCCTTCTGAAAAGTAATATGTTACCATATAGTCACCAGGAGTAGCTCGAAAACTCTGGAGCAGTGTGGACGCCAGGCATATCACAGCAGAGCTGATGTGTTTTCAAATGAAAGCGTAGTAAGATGTAGCCTCTATGTCCTGGCCCCACAGCGGTTTAATGAAATCCACTGATATCAGACACACACAATTGTTTAGCTAGAATGGCAGCACTTTTTCATGACATGCTATTATTTTGAGATTAAATAAAATTATCATTAGCTGCTTTGGGAAAAAATCATCTTCTAAATAAATATAATGTAACAACATGCAAAGAGTTATCAATATATTCAAATGTAACTAATATAATCTAATTTTCTATGAATAGTTGCTGCTTTACAAATATTAAATAGCAGTTGCATTGTTTTTGATCTTGAAAAAGTGAGACATCCTTTCCTTTGGTAAAGTTACATGGTAGCCTTTAAAGAGTCAGGCATACAGCCACTAACAAGAAAGTCAGTAATTATTTAATGTCCCCTGCGACCAATATATTTAGCTACTGTCATAGACAAGATGAGAGTATGCCTAATCTCCTGGGAGATGGCTACATATAAACAAAATAATGAAAGAATATAAATTATATTGCTATTTGTAGAAAGTAGATATAGCCAACATATAAACGATTTTATTGATTTTATTCATCAGCATTAAAATGTGTGCATTATGAAAGGTGAAGCATTACAGCCAGCTACGCCTGTAATTATTTTTCTTCCACCCAGTATTTCACTGGTCTAATTTCCTCCTGGTCTGAGCCATAGCCTGATGGGCCACCCAGTAACTGATTAGATTATCGCCCTTCGCCCTCCCTCCATAAATGGCATATTCAATCACCTCTGTGTTTTCATCCACAGCCATTTTGGCAGATTAGCCCAGGGCTTCCAGTCTGATTATGGCCAGCTTTGAAATGAATCTCAGCTAATCATGTTATCAGAAGCCAGTAACCTTCTGCTGCTGCAAAAAAAAGCTAAAGCTTAATGGAGCTGAAGGCTGCAGGAACAGAGGTCTAAAATTGGCTTTGGGGGTTGTATGAGTAAGGGAACACAGAGGGGAACCCAGTATTCAGCGTTAAGAAGGAGAGGAAGACAAACACTGATAAAAAATAAAGGAAAGGAAGAGATCTGTTCCTTTCTGGCACCATGTTTAGTGATCCCTCAGTTGTGAACAGCAAACAGTAAGTACTCTGCACCAGAGATAAAGAAGAGGAATCATAAAAGGATTTTAACAATCATCAACAATCTAATTAATAAGATGGAAAATATAGTAAAGCACATCAATAAGCATATGTGTTCCTTTTAAAATGGTGCATAGGAAGGGACGGGAATGAGGCAGTTGACAAAACAACTAAGGGAACAGGTGTTTAAATACCACAACGTAGGATGTAAGAACATAATGTGAAAATGAAGCATACTCCACAGTGGTGCTAGTTAGAAAGCACCATGACTGGCAAGTACATCTGTAGAGAGACAGATACCATAAACTACCCTATGTTGTGATGCTAAATATCTTGGCACAGATGATTAGGAATGTCAATTTGTATTGCTAACAATGGCTAACCTGGCAAAGCAAACTTCATTTCCCCCAACACCATAGCTAAAACAGAGAACTTTGAAATGTCTGTACACTATCATGGTGAGCTCAGGTGTGGGGTCTCTCCTAGGCTCCTACTTCTTAGGTGCATTGAATGCAGCTTTCACCAGATATTTGTTGATGCTGATGTTGTCTGTCATTTGCTGTCAGTTGTGGGTTCAGAGCCATTACTCAAAGAAGGAGCCCGTTATAGCTGGAAACAAGGTTGATGAGTGAAGAGGGGTGAATTTGCAAGCTCCATAGAGCTGCGGGCAGCTGCTGAGTCAGATGATAATTCTCTATTGGTTTGTCACAATGTGTTACACCTCTCATATTGTGCACTATATTATCAGGACGCTTTAACAGATGAGTTCTTACTGCAGCCTGCTGAATGCTTGATCCTTTTTGTCTGCCAAATGGCAGGCCAGCTTGCCATTGAGCCCGTCGTCCAATGGAAATGTCCCTTCTTGTCCATACATGACAGATTTTTAATCTGTTCAGTGTTGCTAACCCTTCGTGTTGGCAGAGTGGCCCAGGGGTTCTTGCTCTGTGATTACGGCAGCCTTCAAAGTGTGGCTAATTATGTTAGCGCCAACTGCTAATGCACTGCTTTTAATTTGAATTGCCAGCTTCACTAGATCATGACTGTGAGACTTAATCACAAAAGGAGAAGAGGCCATATATCACGTCCATGGTGGCACTACGGCTTTGGCACGAAATACCTCACCTGCACTGCCAGGAGGAGAAAGGGAGCATCGCTAAAGTACCGGACTACACACTCATTTATATGCTGTGTCAACACTGTATCCTACGCCGGGGCCAATAAAACAGATACAGGATAATCAAAAAGAGGAGTGTCATGGAGAGACAGATCAGGTGTGGGAGGAGAGAGGGCAAAACTCACAGATTCATCACTTCACATCTCATTGATCCAAAGTCTACAAAGTCAAGGTCTGGAATAAAAAAAGATTTATAGCAGGCAAATAAGCACTGTGTCCAAAGGTGACCTATACAGATATCACTGACCTTGTTTTAAAAGGAAGAACTTTTACTCCGGTAGAGAAGTTAATGTGGAACTGTTATGCACTTTTACTTGATTAATGGTTGAGTTCTCCCTCCACTACTGTCATACTTTACTTTTGGGACTAGAACTATTTTTAGGGGATGTCTTTATAAATTGACTTACCCACAGACAGCCTGAAGCAATTCTCAACATTTAGAGATCAATGATTATGCAAATGAGCAAATCTCACCGACCCTCACCTCCAGATGAGCTGGTGGCTCTCATCAGGCCAAATCAAGCCATTTATAGCAATGCAGTGCAGTGGGGAGCCTATTGACATTTAATCTAAACTTTCCTGCATGAGACTAAATTAACAACACAGAGGATTGCAGCATATTTGCAGTGCCAATGTTTCTCATACCGAAGACCACATCTCGTTGTGGGCACTGTAGGCCTTTTCTCTACAGATTAAAAAGAATCTCCCATAAACCCGTGATATCACTATTACAGAAAAATTCCCAGTCATGGGGTTTTCTCTGACACCAAATAAAATGCATCTGATGAGCGAACCTGCACGTGTGCTGAGCCAAACACTGGCTTCATCAGTCTTTTTGATTGATGATCAGCAGTGTGATGCAGGATTTCAGATATTGATCAGGGTAAGTGCAAGGTATTGATCACTGCGGTTCTCTAACGTGGTTGACAGTGACCTCTGTAACATTCTGCACTTACAATCCTTCATTTACAGCTGTATGACTTCAGTGACCCATGTAATGCCTCTACCTCCACTCCTCTTTCCTTCGCTCACTCTCTCTGTCAGACTCGTTCTCCTATGATCTCCATTACTGCTGTCTTTAGTCACTTCACCTTGTTTAATTTTCAATGTAACATTCAGTCTGATATTTGAAAGTTTATTGTCATCATTATTGTCATATAATTACTGATTTTGAGGCCACTTGCTGCTGAGAAGTACATCGTAACACCTAAGTGTATATTGTGTAAAATCTGAAACAGAAGTCAATGATGCATGGTGTTTTATTACAGTAATTTGTGATGCCATCATCACCTCTTACCACTCTCTACGCCCTTGAAATGTAAAATACCCTGGTCTAAAGCCAAATTCACCCAAAAGTACTTGATAGAAAATAGTCCTTACCACTGATCCTGACCCATGACTAATTTTCTACTCGCTCTGCTTCTCCTGAGTCTTTAGCTGCTGATGCTCTAGGTTCCACTAAATTTAACACAGCGCAGCCCTTTACTGGAGCTTTCTCAACTCATAACCATTCACCTTTCTCTCCTGCTAAACTCAATCTCCCTGTATGACGGATAAAATGTCCCTGTTGTCTTCAATTGATCTTTGAGCTGTCACAAACTTCCCTCTGAGTTTTTAATAAGTCACACTCCTTTCTTTTTGCCAATTCTCCCTCTCATTATTATTATCATTATTAATAGTAGTAGTAGTATTACTTCATTATATAGAAATAATGGCAAACAAATACATATAAAATACACAGTAATATGTACCCATATGTTCAACCAATTATTTTAAATTCCAGCTCATTGAGATTTTAAATTTTGGGCCTTTCTCTCCACACTGGATATGAATTACCCAGTTAAAACGATTCATCCAATCCCACAAAACAGTTCATACCATCCCACTCTATCCATCCATTAATATATTGCTTATCCAGACAGGGCTAGAGTCAATCCACGCTGACACTGGGCGAATGACGAGGGACACACTGGACAGACATCATTCTCTCACAGGGCTGACACATAAGCCGTTGTCAAACATGCACTTAACTCAGGAGAATCTACAGACACTCTCCAGAGGTACCTTATGTGAGAACAAGTTTCTCCAGCCAGCCCCCAAGTAAAAACGGTCAATCCTCTAGAGAATCTCGTGCCGTTTTCTTACATGGGCTCATTTGGACATTCTCCAGAGAGCGAGTGGTTGTGTTGATGTTTTGAACATACAATAATTGCAAATATGGAAAATCCAAAGGAATACAAATATTTTATGATGATAAAGCAGTAACACAATGATCCAAGGAGAGCTTTTGGTGAATGGGTCATTGTGATGGTGTGCTGTAAACAAAACATGTGATCATTCAGCATTTATTCATTATAACTTGTCGCTTGAACACTTCAGAGGTGTCTGTGGATTAGTTCAAGTTGAGAATTTGCTGTGTGAAAGTAAAACTCCGGATGAGGTCTATTGTGTTGAAATTCTCCGGATTTTATGTCTAAAATGTGTCACAACTACAATTTACAGGCTCCAATTGACCTGTCCATCATCACCCATTCCCTCTTTCTACCCATCCCTATGCAAAGTAATGCAGGGAGCTGCTTTACTTTGTATATGCATTGTTGCTCAAGGTCAGCTATCACATGACACTTTACTTCTTACATTCACCTCCAGGGATCATGAAACCTCTCACTGCGAGAGAAAATTTGTTTACCTTAAATTAGCATATTACTCCAATTAGCACGTTACCCTTCAACCCATTATCGCTTAAGTTTAATGAACAAAGGCTAATTAGAAATGAATCCCCCCCCCCTTCCCCATTTTTTATACAAATGACCTTTGAACATTAATAAAGGAAAAGACAAGGTTTTTGTTGGGGATAAATGTATCATTAATTGTTTCAATGTGTTATCACCTAGGCAAAGAGAAAACTGAGACCAACGCGAAATTTCATATTAGAAAGCAAATTTTTCATAATGGGAAGTGTGATTAAAACTTCACGTGTTGATCAATTTATAGGAGTTTAAAATGAACCACAGACTGTACTTCAAAATGGTGCAATTAGCTTTAACGGGCTGGGATACAAGGCAAGACACTGAACATATCAACTCAACTGAACAGGTACAGGGAGCAGATGCAGTTTTCATTGCAGCATTTGCTTTGAGATGTTGATCAGGTCTTGTATATTTTATATCTGACAGTGAAGAAATTAGTTTATTTGCTGACCTGACCATGTAATTATATGCTAATTAAGGAATGTCACATTAAAAGCCTCTGTATGAAAAGGTGAAGTTGGGTTTTGGAGCAATAACTAATGGTGTTGTTGTAGTCAAGAAAAGGTTTGGTCAAGACCAAACAAATGGATGGGTGCTGCAGGAGTTGATGATATTCTCTCCATCTGTTTGTGTAAATACAGGAGCAAGGCAGGAGGCAGGTTCAATTCAAAAACAGAACTTATTGTGCACAAAAAATAAGGAGGTAGGCCCAGCAGGAAACAAACAGTAGGATAAAATAAAATAGTTTGCACCCATGTCTAACACACAAGTCACTTTGTTTCCCAAACTGTCACTCCAATAAATACAAGATTGTGTGTGAGAGTATAGCCTGCGGAAAAGCAGAGCATTGCCATGGCGGAACAGATTCAGTGGAGACAGATAGTAAAGCATTGTAATGTCCGCAGTTACAGTAACTGCGGACATTACGCTGCTCTGGATGTGGACCAGGTCATAGACCAAAAAAACAGAAGAGGATGTAATTTACTATTTTCTGTCAAGCTACTGTTCTTACCTTTGCCCAGTGTCAAGTCTGGACTACACTTTAGATTTGTGAAACATATCTTACATTTTTTCACATTTAATTCGACACGGTCTTTCAATAATTTCTAGGTATTAAGTTGTTAAACAGGTATGTTCTGGAACTCCAGCTAATGGAAAAACTGAGAATCATAGGTACACTTTAAAATTCATGTACCATGCAGCAGTCATCAGTGTGGCTTTCTACAAGACTGCCATTTTAACTCCTCTGTCTTAGCGGTGTCTCAATAACCTCAAGTTAACACCTTTTTTTTTTCGGTATCTTTTAAATGTGTTGACATTGTGTTCTCAGTCTGTACTCCCCTCTCTTCAATATAATAATCAGATTATTGCCCCCGTCTCCCACCGTTTGTCTTTATCTTTCTTTATCAGTCAATAAAAACAAACTTGCATTATGTCTCCCTCTTTCCAGCCTCACCCTTTTTCAGTCTCCTTCTTAAAACAAGTTTTACTTAGCTTAATATTGACTGAGCCTGGCTGTCAGTGTTGCCAGAGGGACAGAGCTTGCCAGGGATAAGAACATGCGTCTGCATCTATCCCCCCTGACATCCATCCATCCCTCCATCCATCCAGGTCCCCGCTTCACAAACAGCAGAGTTGTGTGCCAAAGGTCTATCTACCTATCTGTCTGATCTAATCGGGATATCCCTCAGGTCCTGTCTCCAAACATTCATCCACCAACTGAGTGCTTTTCATCATCTTTTCACTTTGTAGTAAATGTGTTATCTAGTTCCAGTTCTTTCATCCAACTGTATGGCCTTTTACTAATCCATTAAAGATAATAAATTAATTGTTGGCCCTGCTGTTCCTTTACTGATCCAACACAAATGCAACTTCTAACCAGATGATGAAAGAAGTTGAAACATCTTGCATCTGGTCAGTGATTCTAGGAGAAAGACAATATGGCTCCTTGAGGATCCTTGTGTTTGTCCTAGTGTTTGTGTTGCAGGGTAAATATTGAGATCTGGTTGTGATAGACTTGACTGCTTATGCACAGGGGCTGAACATAAAGATGGACAGCGTGATACCTCCCAAAAGTGAAGCTGAAAGGTCTTGATCGCCCTCTAGAGGCTGGCTGCAATACCAGACTAACCATGTTTTTATATATAGTGGTTCTCTAATCCTATTGACAATCAAAGTAATTTATACAAGTTATATTAATGCACAAACACACACGTCTATACAAAGCGCTTTTTCTATCACACACTATCAGCCGTCACGGGCAATCTAGTGTTCAGTGTCTTGCCCAAGGTCACTTTGGTATGCGTACTAAGAGAGCTCAGAGTCAAACAACCCAACATTCTTCACTTTGTAGACGACAGCCACGCAAGGATGGGATATCAACCAAACTAATCTAATCTAACTGCATGCCCACTAAATTCTTTGAAAAGGTGTTTCATCCCATTGAAGATTATTCTTATCACACTGATGTTAATTTAAAATGTTTGTTTTTGACTGGTTTATTGATACTCTAAAATGGGGTGAGACATCATGAATGACAGCAGAGACTGACTCATAATGGGTGGGTGTATTGGTGCGATCTTGTTACAGTGCCTCCACTCCTCAATCACTACTGCAAAGATATTTATTAGTGCTGAAAGTTAAATGCGTTATTAACGGCGTTAACGCAAACCCATTTTAACGAGATTAACGCAGAACTGCCAACTCTCACACTTTCACGTTTCTCTGGTCTCAGCTGCTCAGAGATCAGCGCCTCAGCTTCTGTATCAGAGCAGAAGCTGCAGTTGGTTTCTATCGAGCTTCGGTATCTGTGTTTGACTCCAATTCGACCTGCTCTCGCTTTTTGTTTTAATATATCGCTACATATATATTTTTAAGCTACTTGGCTGCAGCTATATGTTTTTATTTATTTCAAAATAGGGTACTTCTTATTTCATACATTTCGCAAAATTCCTCAATGGTGCCCCCCCGAGACCCCCGGAACGTGTTCACATTGACCGATCTTCACAAAAATCGATACACAGATGTATCATGACCAGACAAACAAAAAAGTCTCTAGGTGCAATTGGAAAAACGCAACAAGAAGCCTGCTATTTTGCATTTAGTGGCCATTTTGGCCATATTCCACATTTGTACTTTGATATACTTGTACCAGGGCTTTCATCAGATCAACTTCAAACGAGTGTGACCGTGGCGTGGCGTCAAAGTTTGATTACTCGCCATTAAAACACAATGTTCTGGACCATGAATCCTTTGATGCTGAGCCGTAAACAAACAACTCCACTCCTGCAGTGTCAGTGATCAAAGATCAAAGGAATCTTTATGTCTTGCAAAGGTGACGTCTCTCTCTCTCTCTCTCTCTCTCTCAGAATTGGACATTTCCTCAAACCGTTTTATACATTGAGGTACGGCGAAGTTTCATCCTTCGCCAAAGAAGACGATGTTGTCATGACTCATGACAGAGTCCAAGCCTGAACAGCTCTATATGTCAATATTTCCTCAGTCATTATTTTTTTTTTTCAGGCAAAACGATGCAACACTTCAAAATGCATGTGCTCAGGCCCGCTCAGTGCAGCTTTGCAGTCCTAACATTTTTTGATATTGTATTTATATTTTCTTTTATTTGTTTCCAGTTATGATTATTATAATAATAATGATAATTATTATCATCATCATTATTGGGTGAGGGCATTTTTCTTTATAGTCATAGAAAATATGATATGTCAAAATTACTAGTTATTAATAATTTCACTCAAAAAGGTTATGACAATCGATGACTATGTTATTAGTATGTCAATAGTCATCGATTGTAATGTTGTGTAACAAAATAGGTATTTCTGTGTTTGACCTTGAGTGTCTGGATGATCTTTGATCACACCTTCAAAGAACTCATCAAAGGATGGGGTAAAGTCTGGATAGCTTATGACATCCTTGGATCGTCTGTAATCACAAGGACTCATCAAAGGATGGGGTATTATCTGGATCACTTATGACATCTTTGGATGGTCTTTGATCACACCTTCACGATACCCACTCTACATCTCCAATGAGAGCCAAGCCTCCAAAGATGAGAGCAAAGTCCCCAAAGTACTTCCCGCTTAGGTTTTACAGCAGTTGGAGAGTCCGAATGAGGAAGAATAAACACATGAAAAGGCGCAGCTCTAGCACGCGCTCTCAATACATTAAAATTATGTATTAAGTAATTCAAATTCCTTCGTAAATGTATTGTTGAATGCCTGTATTGAGCAGATATTCATTCTATTAAACATGAAGCCGCCCCCACAGATTATATTTCAACTCAAACACACATATACACAGACACACACATTACTTCATCACACAATGGCCCTCCTTGTTACCATTACTATTCAGTGATATATTATATTATATCATCCAAGAGATGAGGGGTACCCAACCAGTCCAGTGTTCCTGACTCAGATGCAGCCATGATCATTCACAAACTGTTTCCCTGTTCTCCTGTCTATTGGGTAAATTGTGGTAGGAGTGAACCTTTGGTTGCTCTCCAAAAACTCACACAGCTGATTATAGAGCTTGGTATACTCGTTTCTCTTTAGTTTTTGTTTACATATGAAGATAATTTATTGCACTTGGATTACACCAAGTTACATCATGAAGACTTTGCATGTGTTTATATTGTTTGTTTATTAGTTTATTTTTAACTTACATTTGCTCCCCTCTAGGAAAGCTAAAATGTTATATCAGTAAAATTTACACATTTCCCATTAATTCAGGATGTTTCATGGCAATGGAAATGATCAGAATGTCTTCAGGACAAAGGGCAGTGAAATTATGATTGTTATCAAAAAGTGGTCTTGTGTCTCACCTTACCCCAGTTATGGGGTAAAGTGAGGCCCAGTTATGGGGTAAAGTGAGACAGACCAGAGAAATCAAGGGGGTAAAGTGATCTACTTACTTTTTCCACTTTAATACTACCATACTAATATCGAACTAGTAACAGAATCATGGGGATTGGTCAATTAAGCACATTTATGATTATTATGATTCATGTGATCTCTTGCACACCCTAGCTTACCTGCACATTGTTTCTCTGTCCAATTGGCAGGGACAGGGATAGTGTTTTTCTCTGCGTATTCAAATGCCAGTTCACGGCACTTAACTGGAGCAAGGCCATGGAACTGGTCAGCTAGTTGTTTCAAGTGTTTGGCAAGCTCCTCCTCCATCTCATCTCTGAATATTCTCTTTGCCTCATCTACTGCACCCCAGGCTACTGATTTTACTTTACTTTTTACTTACTTTACTTTTTTCTTCATGAATCTTTTGAGGGCTGTCTTGTCAATATCTCTATCCCTTCCAGCTTTTCTTAAGGACTTCTTTCTTTGCATGACCTCACTTCTTTCCTTGCATGACCTCACTCTCCATCTCTGCGAGGGGTGTTTAGCCCAAGGTTGTCTTCCTGGTGTAGTTTCTTAGCATGATGGCTTTTCTACAATGTTTATGACATTAAAATCAAAACGTAATGTAATGTAATATAACACTCAAATATGTTTATGACTAAACATAACTTGTGCTTCATGTCTCACTTTACCCCACAGCCAACATTTTTGAAAAAAAAACGTAGCAATTCAGGCTAATCTTCAGCTAGCATCAAACACATGGTTTTATATGTTGGATGTTCACCAACATATATGACATACGTTTTTCTACCTGGATCAATTTGTTTTGACACAACAGTTGATTAAGTTCAAAGCAAGAAAATTTACTTTTACATGCAAAAAAAAATCTAATTACCACTAGCCTGGACCACAACATTTGAGGTCGGGAAGTTCGGTCAGGCATCGCTCCATTGGGGAGAAACTATGCCCGAACAGAAGCTGTTCGGACCAATCACATTGTCAGGGCGGGCTTTATACAGTGATGGACAGATGATCAACAGTAACATAATCAACCACGTCACCAAAGAGCGCTTTGACCCCCAGCCTCTTTTGTCCGATGCCTCAGATGAAACCGCTTCTTCAGCCTGGTCTCTTTCATCGTCTGTCCATTTCTTAAACACGGGAATGTCACGTTCCAACCGTGTTATTAACTTCTTACAGGACCGACAAATGCGATACGATTTGTTTGATGTGTTGTGGAGTTGTAATCCTAAACAGAGAAATTGTTTGTACGTGCATTCACCTTTACACCGGGTTTACACCGGAAGCTGGAGCGACGCCAAAGCGATGCGTAAGCGCAGGGCCAAGCCTTAAATAACTGCTGGCTCCCATCCACTCCCATGTTAAACCTCTGTGCGGATCACACCAGAGGCTGAAGTGCTGCGCTGCGCTAAGGCTGCCTAGCGCCGTGCAGTGTTCATTTCGGCGTCGAGTCTATTTTTTGCGCTTGACACAAGCGTATCGCGCAAGGAAACACACTTTGGCGACACGCTTTGGCGACGCCTCCGCGTCTGTTGTGAACCCGGCGTTACTGTTTCTCTCAAAAATGCTTATTGTGTTGGTTAGTTCTCAGTGTTTCCTAAATTCTTTTTACATCACTGGCAAAAAATCTTCTTCTTCTTCCAGCGTGCGTGCAGTTGAGTTCTGTTGACAACAACTATGTGATGCTTAACATACGTCACCTACTACGTTGCTCTGATTGGCTGTAGGTTAATCCAATTCAGCGAAGAGGCATTTTTTTTCCTGGTTCGGTTGGAACACGCCCCATAAGCACAGCCCAATGGAGAGGTATCAGACTCATATTCTGACTAGAACGTCAGGCTAAATTACCCACAGCAGCAGCACCAAATTTGACTTCATGGCAATGGGGGAATGGGAGGGGCTTGAAAACATAATGGTCACAAGACCACAAATGTGCTCTGTTGCCTAGATACAGGGGGTGTCTCACCTTACCCCGCTCTCCCCTACAGTATGAACTTTACAGGGCCAAGATTCCCAAGAAACACTATGAAAATTAAGCTAGTTTTTACTGTTTCCGCGGAGGACACTTTGGCTGGGAAGGAAAAGGTAATCTGCGTCTTCTGCACAATTTTCACACGTCTCAGTAGCCAGTTTGTCAAAATGTATTTACAGTACGTTTCAAATCACAGGGGCCGGATGGTGGAGCAGTGCACTGTCACCTCTCTGTGTGGGGTTCACATGTTGTCCCCATGTGTGCGTGGGTTTTTCGCTGGTTATTATTATTATATTGCTTCCTTGACTTAAAGATAGAGGGCACCAGCCTCAGTTTTGAAAATACTCTTGTTTCAGGATACTTCAGAGAACTGTAAAAACACTTTGCTCAATGAGTTCAGAGAGAGACTGATATGCCTGTGTTCAGGACCTCCCTGACTACCTACATACATGAATGTCAAAGATTTTTACTGTATATATTTACTCTTATCTTTTAATGAGCAAACATTGAATCAGATTTATGAAACACATTGATTTAACTAAACTTTATTTAACGGAGACATATTATGCCCATTTTATTACAGTTGATATGGTTCCTTGGGGTCTTAATGAAATATCCAGTGTCGATTTTAGCGTGAAATTTCGTGTGGGGCAATTTTGTATGACGTCATGTCACTGTCACAAAAATAGACGTAGCTGATTATTATAAGCAGTAGGCCTATAAAGACCAGTAAGATATACCAGGGCTGCATTTTGAGTGCCAGCAGGGAGCAGAAATCCTATTTCAAATACATTTCACATGCTTTAGTGCTCAGCGCGACACAAAGATGTTATATCCTATAATACAGAATTAAAGTAAAATGATTGCAACAAAGTAAAAAGATTAGACAGACACATAGCTTCACATTAACGTCAACATCAATACTCTGAATAAAGAGCTTTAGGAGACGTAATGCTACTTTAAACAGCTGCTCTTAAAATGCAGATGTGACTTTAAATACTCAGGTTTCAGTTGATCACAGTAAATCTATTTCTGCAGAATAATAATCGGTGTAACGTAGTCAAGTCAAATGGGTTGACGAGTGAAACAACTTTACATAACATTAGATATCTTCTAGCTCTATCTTCGAACAGGTACCTGCTCATCACTAGTTACAATAAACTAAACTTAAATTACCACAGAAACGGGAGCACAGACGTCTTTAGCTTCTCTATCAGGAGAACAAAACGAAGATCATACCGTATTAATCATCCGATATATGAGAGAGTGAAACCTCTTCACATCCCCGGTCAGTGTTCACTGACGGGGGTTAGCCTATTAGCTCAGGTGAAGCCAAGCGGGCAGCGGGCTGGGAGCTGGAGTCGCGTTTCACATTAGTCGAGTCGCTAGGCAGATTTCGTGGGGCACATCTGAAAGTGCCCCATCTCCGCCCATCTCCCAATGTTAACTTTGGCCTGTGTGGTTCACGCTCATTGGTGTTTCCATGGTAACAGTCTTTAGCTGGCCGTTGCCCCCAGAGCAAGAGAGAATCATTCACAGAGCAAGCACACAGACCGAAACCCACACAAATCAAATGACTCCAAAACAAGACTATAATGCTTATGAGTCAAGTTTATTCACACACACTTTCACGCTACTTTGCATATAAAATAAAATAACAAATATTTTGCCACAAAGTACAGATGTATTGAGCTTTCTGCACAACAGCGCCATCTGGATCTGGTGGGGCAACACAAAGCTGAAACATGCAACGCCTATGAGGAAAATTACAATTGGTTGCAAAAAACAGGTAGGTTGCAAATACAGATCTTACAAATATAGAAATAACGACAAACATCTTTTCCCTCTGGAAATCAAAGGACAATTATAGAGGATCTTAGGATACTTTGCCTTTATTGGCATCAAAGGCAATCCTTCCTTTTTTATCTCTTTATATCACAGGAATATTTTTAAGGTACTGGTTCACTCTTGCATAGTGGATGAAGCCGTGGTGGATTCTCTCAAGGCGGATAGAGAGGGACCTGAACTGAAGTCCAAAAACTTAGCAGCCATATAGTTGAATCTCAGTCTATTTTGAGGTAGTTTCAGTGCTGTAAATCTTTAGAATATATCATCTGAAGGACAGAATCTTTCTGTGGATGGATACAGTTATACAGTAAGTATGCCTGTTTATTTCAACTCTAAAGACGCCTCTCATTAGCACCAAAGTGCCCTGAACTTTCTGACATTCACAGCAAAGTAGTCCATTGGGGTGCATGTTTATGTGACTTTAAATGCACAGACACATACTCTATTTTTATCAACTTGGTGATATATACAGTCTGCTACTTTAAAGAGAGTAATTTGATATTTAGGATATAGAGACAGTGAAGTTAGAAGTATGGATTTACAGAGGATACTTTACCTTCAAATATGTCAACTGTTTATTTCAACTCTAGACCTCAAGCGTGAGTGGCAGCCAGTCAGGATCCCCATCTCATAGCTCCAGGGATGCTGATGACATGCCCCAAATTACAATTGGTTGCAAAAAACAGGTAGGTTGCTGCATTAACTTACATATATAGAAATAATGACAAACATATTTTCCCTCTGGAAATCAAAGGAGAATTATAAGAGAATCTTAGGATACTTTGCCTTAGATGGCTTCAAAGACAATAGGCTGTTCCTTTGTGATCTCTTTACATCACAGGGATGTATAAGGTACTGGTACACCTGTTTTATTAACTACTCTTGAATAGTGGATGAAGTCGTGGTGGATTATCTCAAGGCGGATAGAGAGGGACCTGAACTGAAGACCAAAAACTTAGCAGCCATATAGTTGAATCTCAGTCTATTTTGAGGTAGTTTCAAAATGGCCCCTCATAAATGTTGAGTGTACTAGCTGTAAGTCGCTTTGGACAAAAGCATCAGCCAAATGACATGTAATGTAATAACTTGTACACGGCTACAGCTGCAGCCGATGTGAATGCATTTGGTTAAATTACAGCAAAAAGCAATGGACTAAATTAAAATTTTGACTTGAAGATGGTGCAAGATAAAAAAAAAAGCAAGATTATAATTGTTTGGGACAAATAAATGTATCTTAATCTTAATCTCACAGGCCGGCTGTAGCTAAAGCATGATCCATTTATTTAGTTATCTTTATTTGTCCCTCCCGCTGGCCCTCCCTCAATCAATCCATCTCTACATCTATTCATCCCTCCCTCTGAGCTTCCATTTTTCTCCATCATCAATCCCCTGCCTTCTATTAGAGAGAGCTGCATCTATATGCCCCCACTCCCCCAGGCAGAGATTCCTCTCAAACCTTCATACAATTTGAGATGTGCTAGTAATCCAAAAATGAAAAAACAACAAAGAGACTACAATATTTCAGGACGATAAAACAGTTCCATAAACATAGAGAGCCTTTAGTGATAAGAGCCGATGCCGATCTTGATGTGTAGTAAACCAAAACATGTGATCTCCACAGCAGAATTATTGTTAAATCCTGCTTCTTTCTGCTGCCCCACCCCTCACCTGAACTCTCTTGAGATGTATGTGTTGTTGTCATCGTGTCTAAGCAGAGAATCTCCGGCTGTGTTGTTCATATATGAAGGAAAACTCCAGAGGCCAGAAAAGGCCACACTGAAATTGTGTGGTCCTTCTGGGTCATGTCTGAAACGGCTTACAGTAAAATAGACTTACAAGTCCTAACAATATTCATGCTGGTCTCATCAAAACTTCTTCTGAAATGTTACTAAAAAAACAGTAAGTCCCTGAGTCAGGAGGCTGGGGACAGGTGACCTATGCGCTGCTCCCTCTTCGTGAAAACAAAAAACATGGCGGGTATTCATTTTATTCTTTATGGGAAATTAAATATTTTTCCAATGTTTAAATGTGTGTTTGATCAACTTTGAAGCAGCGCATTTTATTTTTATTTTCTCTGTTTATCTGATCTTTTGTTGTTAGTTTACTTTTAAACAGATTTATTTTGTCTTTATGGTTGTTGCTATGGACGCTTCCCAGGCTGTCACCATAGGCCGTCACTCACACGTAAGGCAACTGCAGTTTAAAACTCCCAAACCGGGACCATTGTGTTATCGATGCTCATGCCGTTGACGGGTACTTTGTGATGGAATGAGTGAGCGTCCTGGAGCTCTTTGAAAAACCTATCCTTAGCATTACAGCTAACCACTAGCATTGACGTGTTGTCCGTTGCTAGCCATGGCTTTGAGGCTGAACAGACCAAGGCAATGAGTGATTGACAGGCTTGCCTCCCAACTAGTATCACTCTGACATGTCCTGTCAGAGAGAGATGCAAGCTCATAGGCCATCCATAGCCGTGACAGTTGAACACCACGTGGTGTCTTGTTTACCTTTTTTTTAATAGGGTTACGTAACTATAATAACGCCAGAACCTGCTAAACCCCCATGTAAGCGCTGGAAGCTATGTATTACTTTATGTAATTGTTATTTCGATTCTGAATTAGGTAGTGAAATTGAAAACATCTAGTGTTTTATAGATATCTAGATCAGGAAACCCGAACATGCCCGGATAAACTGGGACGTCTGGTCATTGTACTGCCGAACATCCGCCTGGAATTGTTCACCTCCCTGAGTTTGAGGTTTTCTTCTTTCTACCAAGTTGGGACGCCGAATGGCTGAAAGCGGGCATAGAAGGTTACGACCGCCCCAGGAGAAGAGAAGGGAGAGCTATAATATAGCACAACGGAACTTAGCTAAAGAGGAGACAATGTGAGAGCAAACAAAGTCTATATTTTTACTCTGCAAATTAGCAATGATTCTCATCTACTATTCGAAACGATTGTACAGATGTTGCTATGTCAACATGTCGCTCGATGGCGCTGCAGATGTTGTGTGGGGTCAACTCTACCGACTGAGAATGCAAACGAGTGAGAATGCATCATTCGCCCGCAGGTCACGCTCATAATTGTGAGTAAGTTGTTTATCGTTTACTGCTAATGAAACTTAAAGCAAAACTCGGCTCCATGAAAATGATTAATCAATGCGACAGTCTGCATGTATTGATTATTCAAATTTTATTTATTTCTCTGTCACAGTGGTTTGAAGACCAACATTAGTCAGTTGTAACTGCTAAAGCTACTAAGATCAGGAAGAATCTTCGAGGATCTCACACAGGTATGTTCTTATACTCAAGTAACAATGTACAGGGTACAATGGTTGTCCTCAATCTAAAATATACTCTAATAATAATAATGATGATAATAATCAACAAATGTGGAAAAACATGTTCTCCATATGCAATTGTTTACAAGTAGTTAGTTAAATCAAATGCTTATCATAAAATGCTTAAAGATTCTTTGAAAGAAGTAGGGTTATATTCTCTAATGCACCTTGACATAGGTTTCAACTCACAAATAAACCCGAACCTACGGAAATATGATCCTGTATCCTGATCACTATTTGCAGCTGAGAATTGTTAATAACTGTTAATTAATTCATAGATTTGTTACAGCAACCTAAGTTTTGTCTGTTTTTCCCTCAGATTGCTATATATATATATATATATATCTGCACACCAAAATGTTATTCTGAAAGTCTTGACAAAATGTTCACTCATGACCAATTGATCACTAATAGGACAACACTATAGTTATTGAAATAAAAATGTATTATAAGATAAAATGGCGTTGGATGGCTTAACTCTAATATTTTTTCTTTTTTCCTTTTCAGTTGAAATGCCAGGGTCAACCATGAAAACCTGCTTATCTTGCATGCAGCATATACGTGTTGCATGCAGCATATACGTGTTGCATGCAAGATATGCAAACTTTGTGGAGCCCAACAGCCCATGAAGAAAGCTTTAGAAAAAGCCAAAGTTAAGGCAGACAAGGAATGGGGAGCCAAGTTGAAAAAAGGTGGTAATGTCAACAAGTTGATCAATGTTGCCCGGATTCTGGTAAGCTCTTCACTACCTGTAGCCTGGAACACATCCTGGTTGAATGAATGTATAAAGTTATAATTATCATAATTATTATAATACATTTTATTTGTATAGAACATTTGTAACATTCATGGTCAAATCAGAAAATCTTACAATACAACATATACATTCAAAGCCATTGTTTTTTCTACCCTCCCAAGGTCATAGCCCCATCTCTTCCTAAATTTACTGCCCAGCAAACTGTAAAAATCTGTATTAAAAACTTTTTAATACCATAAGGTTGACAGGTTTTAGGCCATAGTGTTTGACCAGATCAGGGCCATGGTCAATTTGAACAATAAGGATATGGAGCTACTGACAATATAATGCTTTTTGTTTTTAATAGTTAATACATTTTGATTATGTTCCCGATTTGTTTTCAGGTTCACAAATTCAAGATGGCAGGGTTGCATCCAATGCTTCACTTTGGGATAGATAAGAAGGGCTCTGTGTCCTGTGACTCCATCAGTGGCCTGGAGTTAGTCACAGACAGTGATAACAAGTCGTTGAAAACAGTAATAACACTGTAAGAAAGCCTTGTGTAAGGTTAGTCCATAAAGTGTTTTGATTGTGCTAGTGTAGTCTTTATTAAATATTTTTAGTTAGAATTCAAGATCTCACGACTGTGGGGGGATAAAGTCTACTGTGTGCTTTGAACCGTTATTGAATCATTATACATTTTGTGATATATACCTAAAATATAACTCATTTAACTTGTCACCGTTGTTCTTATTTGTCTCAGAATTTGCTCCCACACACGAACATGCACATGAATGATATCACATGGTACCCGTTTTAAGTTTTGTTAGTGCATACAGGTATTATTACTGATCTGGAGCTAAGATTTGCTTGGGTGAATGAAAATGCTTTTAATTTTAAGAGTTTCAAAATGAAAATGTAATAGTATAGATGTAGCCTTAATTGTAAGTAGGTGTAATTGTGAATGGATGGTTTTCCTCTATATGTTGGCACTGTGATATATTAGCAACCTGTACAGGGTCCCCACCTCTCAGCCCATGTCTAGAATTGACTACAGACCCTTAACAGATAAGTGGTGAAGATAATGGATGGATGGATGGATGCAGCGTCTGGGAAACAAGTCTTTGGGTTCCGGGGGGAGTATGGTGGCAAAGCTGAAACTTAAAGCAATTGACGGAAGGGCACCACCAGGAGTGGAGCCTGCGGCTTAATTTGACTCAACACGGGAAACCTCACCCAACCCGGACATGTAAAGGATTGACAGATTGATAGCTCTTTCTCGATTCTGTGGGTGGTGGGGCATGGCCGTTCTTAGTTGGTGGAGCGATTTCGCAAAAACGATGTCGGACACAGTAATTTTCTCTGGCCCTCTCAAAACACAACATGTGGTGACATGTTTAGCCGCATGTTGTCTTTTAACCGCTGGCTGGCAAGGTGGTGTCCCGTAAATTGTGTGGGCTTTGCAGATAACTGGCAAACTTTTTGGAGGAAACCTGGTCTTGTTGTTATGAGAGACGGCGTTCATCCCTTTTGGAATGGAGCAGCTCTCTTATTAGGAATATTACTCAGTCTATAACTTGACAACCCAGAGTTGGGACCAGGAAGTACACTCACAGAAATATTTAACCCTAACTTTTAAGATTTATGTAATTTAATTAATAACAAAGTTCCATTTGATTATTTTTTATATTTTGAACATAAACCTACCACATAAACTTTACATGATCCATATGCATCAGTGTAATAAAGCCTATTCATTTGAAATGCATATTCCTCAGGTTTATGTATTCAGTATTAATATAATTTATTGAATTTAAATGCATATTATTCAGGTTATACATTTAGAATACATTAAGTATATTTGTTTGAATTACATAGTAATTAGGTTACCTATTCAAGATGAATAAAGTGTATGTGTTTAAGATACATAACAATTAAGCTTAAATTCAATCAAAATGCATTAGATTTATGTATTTTTATGATTAATATCCATTAATATTTTTCTATTAGGTTACCTATTCAAGATGATTAATGTGTATGTTTTTGAAATACATAACAATTAAGCTTAAATTTAATCATAATGCATTATTTTTATGATTCATATTCAATGGATTTTTTCTATTAGGTTACCTATTCAAGATGATTGTGTATTTGTTTGAAATTCAACAATATCTCAATGATGCATACAATCAGACCACCTTGTTGATTCAACTAATTTATTAACGCTTCTCTTCACACAGACACTGTACTCAGCAGGTAGTGTAGCTCTTCAACCAAGTAATCTACTGCTATAGATGGAACATGAAACATGTTTTGTAATTGCAATAGAACAGAGGCAAGTTAGTATCTGCTCCAACAATGGCAGTAAAGGACCTGCTCTTTTTTCTAGATCTAGAACAAACAAACAAACTACAGGCTCAACAACATTCCTTACATCTGTATCTGCTGGAACGATCGCTGTAATGGGATATGAAAGGACAGAACAAACTCTTCAGGCTCAACAACATTAAACATATAGTAGTAGAACATAGGTCTCTTCCTGTACTTCCTCCTCCCATCACCACCCCACCCCAAAAAAAGAGTCACCTGAACAATTTGAGTTTCAGTGCTCGTACTTTGGCTGAAGGCTTGGACGATTCCAGGTCCATCAGGATCTTCTGGTAAGCTTCGAATGTATACTTCAAGTTTTTTGGATAGCTCAAATTAAGAGCATAGACCAACCCATAAAGCATTATGCATGCATGGTTGATACTTTGGAGGTTGTTGAGAACTTGGACCCCTTCCAGGACCATACCGACATCTGCAAAGAGTCCACCAGGACCATCATGATCATCACCCTCAGCTTGAACGGTGTAGATTGCAATGGTTGTCCCTGCGACATCTGCCTCGGCCTCACTGCATTCGATGTCCTGAAAGATGGAGAGAACAGAGAACAATGAGCTGTGTCACCCTCACCTTTGACCACCAAATTCTAAGCAGCTCATCATTGAGGCCAAGTGCGTGTTAATTTGAAAAAATTCTCTGAAGGCACTGTAGATATAGCGTTCATGAGAATGCGATGGAGTTCAAGGTTACAATGACCTCAAGATCTTTGACTCCCTAAAAGCCTGGAAAACAAAACAAAAAGTCAAGTTATGTATAAATGGAGTTGTACATTCAATGATCATCAACTATTTAAATATGATTAAAAAAAAAGTGGTGTTTGAGCATTGTTGATCACAATGAGGGTTGTGTCAAAGAATCTAGATGCCATTCCTTACCGTGTTTGTGGTAACTGTGCCGTAAAGAATGGCATGTCGTGTCTCATTGCTTAAAATTAATACTCTTACGGTAATCCTTTAATTTAGTGAATATTTAATGGTGCACATGAAACATAAGAGACCAACTTACATGTTCATAGGTTCGTCCTACTCTGAGGCTAAGGTTTTGTGCTTCCTTAAGACGCAAGGATTTCCGTGAAGACAGAAGAGACTGCACTTTATCCAACGAAGCATTTGACCTGCCACAATAAAAATGGAGTCAACAAAACATCCCTTAAAAATATAAAAAATCTGTGAGGTTTATGAAAATATTCAAAGTAACAATACCCAAAAGAGCCAAAGTAGGGTGAAAGGACAGTAGGAAAGAGGCAAACCTACTGCTCCCTCACTCCTACCCTCCACCATCTCTCCTAATCTCCTCTCATAGGGTAAGGTTTACTCCTCCCTCCTATCCAACCCTCTCTCATGCCGTCCTCCCTCTCTCCTAACCTCTTTCTGTTTCCTGTTAGCAAATAGAAGGAACTAATCTCTTCCTATCCTGACCTTCTCTTCCCTAACCCATCAACCCTTGCAAATGCCCCATTCTACTAAATAGAATCAGCCCCAACAGCCAAAACAAAACAAAGTATCCTTACTACTACACTGTTTTATGACTTACCTCTTCACATCCGGCTTTGGCTTTATAGTCTGCCTCAGATCCTCAGCTGCCTTTTGACAGAAAAAACAATAATTATCCCATTATTTCTCTCCACAGATATCAGCCCTAAATACAATACAAGGTATGGTAAAGGATGAAGACAGGAATTGCATTATCTTTGTAAACCTCATTGTTGAAAAAATTGAGAAGTAACAATTTCGCCCTACTTTTACACCTTTTTAAAATCCCATGCTTTATGTATGTGTGAAGTTACACTGTGATAGGAGGTAACACACAATAAAGCTATATGTGTGAAGTGTGTGGGAGACAGAGAGAGAGAGAGAGACAGACCGAGAGGGAGAAGACCTAGGGGAAGAGAGAAAAGGAAGGACGGAGAGACAGAGAGAAGAAGGAGACATAGGGAGATGGGGAGGGAGACAGAAAAGAGAGAGTAGGGGGAGACAGACAAAGTGTGGTAGGATAAAGAGAGGGGGGGGGGGGGGGGGAGAGAGACAAGTCGATCAATCTTGTGTTGGTTAGAGTTCCAGTCAACATGTCCACTTACTTGCAATAACATCAAGGACGAAAAGAAGGCTTCCCTCTCCCCGATGTTCTTCAGGCGTTGGAGCTCATAAGCTGAGAGTCCACAACATGCATCTTGTTGACCCCACACACACACACACACACACACACGAGAGTTAAGATGATCAGAATCAAGAATTAAAACCGAACTAACATAATCTGAAAGGCATTTCTTACTAAATAACATTTCCAAAACGGGTGTCAATTACATAACTGCTGCTTTATGAGAACTATCAAGTTTCTGTGTACTCACCTTCGTGTTTGGGGCAGAATTGTTGCTGGCAGATGGGAGACGCTTAGGTGCCAGGACCCGTCTCTTCACCTCAGGCCCCTCCGGACCATTTGGATTTACTTCCTACAAGTGACAGCACTACCACCATTGCCTTGAGGGAATTTCTTACTCAAAACAAACAACCCATTGGACCCAATGACGAACTACTGGTGGTCAAGGTCAATGTGACCTAATGCCCATCCCATTCTCATGAACACCACATGTTATCAGGCGCACCTAGAGGGAAATTAATTACATCTGGCACAAAGGACAGAAAGATGACATACTTACCACGTATTCTTTGACCAATGTGTCCAGGTCTTCACAGAGGTAGATGCTGAGACATCTCAAAACGCAATCACGCCTCACGTTGATGTCTTGATTCTGAAACAAACATTGCATGATTCCATGCTGGTCAGTGTCAGATACACACTAACACGCATGTCAAGCCACTAACATTTCCCTCCTTGACCATCCTGAACTCAACTGGTTTCACTACACTCCATTAAAGCAAAATGTAATTTCAATAAGTTCTCAATAAACAACCAGTCCGGCCCTTGACTTGTACACATTTTTTAATTTTGGCCCATGGCGTATGAGGTTGACACCCCTGGGTTAGACCAAAAAAATACTTACATTCTCCATCTTTGCCATCATGGCTCCGATTTTTTCCCCTGCAGCTCCCCCTTTAGTGTTGAAAACCCTGATCAGGTCGCCGGTCAGGCGGTCCAGTTCCCTCAAAAATGTTAAGGTCAGTGGTACAGTTGTCAGCCGCATAAACTCCAAGTTGATCTGTAAAAGACAACAGAGACAGGACACAGACTTAAACAGGGGCAGCTGTTGCTCAGTTGGTAAAGGGGTCAATCATAGACCGAAGGTCAGAGGTTCAAATCCCGGCTCTGACTGTCCACATGTCAAAGGGTCCTGGAGCAAAGCTAGAGCACTGCACAGCAGCCTGCTACCGCCATTGAATTGTTAACTGGGTGAATGAGAGAAAGCCATTGTAAAGCACTTAGGTTTGGGTTGGGCTCGACGCTAAGCTTTTTTCCAATTACCAATTACCACATGTGTGACAATGTGTGACATTGAATACACAAGTTACTAAACTTCAGATTCACACTTGCCTCAATGACGTCAAAGAGTGCTGGCCATTTATTGAAAAACTCTGGAATCTTTGGCTCCTGGAGAACCTCCTGTCTCCTGAGGGAGAATGTACGCTGCATCTTTTCCTTGATGAGGGCCTCATCCCTTTTCTTCTTTTTTACCTGAAATGGAATGAAACGTCATTGTCATATGATGAGAAACTCTCAGCAATGGTACACAATACAATTGGAAACAGAAGTATTAACAATATGAATAGGGAGTAAGAATATTTTCCAAACTGAGCGTAATAGATAAAGAAAAATGAACTGTGCAAAGTAACCACAAAACAGCTTAAGTGTCCAGTGCTGTGCAAAATGAATATATTTTTTCAGCACCTTTCACTGACGATCAAAAATTGCTTCACAATTTAAACACAATGGGCTCTATTTTAGTTTTGTCCTTAGCGCCATGTCTTTCATACATTTATGCTGGTGCAAAGTGGCACAAGACCTTAAATGCAAGACTTCTAATCTGTCGGACTGGCATTTACTATCTTGCTCCACCCTCTGCTGGCACAAATATAAAGCATAAGCCTTGGTACTTAGGACAGCAACAAAAAAAGAACCCATTAAATAAAACACAAACCTCAGCTTGGTGCGGAAGTTCATCATTTTTATCTTCAGGTAATGCTTCCAGCCACAGTATCCAGTTCGTGTTGCTTTTTCCAGTAAACATGGATGTGACTGTATCAGAGCCTTTGCCACTTCCTCTAATTGCTCATCCCTTGGGTAAGCTGTGTGCTTTATTATTTCCTCAGCTAGGCCTTCAAGGATATCTGAGCGTACTTTCGGCGTAGGACACAGAACAGTTCCCTGTGCCTTGAACTCATCATTTCCTTTCTGGAGCATAATCTCAGCACAGGATGAGAAGCGGGGCACGACAAAGGGTCTAGGCCAGGGGCAGGACCGGGTCTCAGGCGATGACAAGATGATGGTATCATTGCTGGAGTGGGAGTCTGAATCATTTGGTTCTTGTGATGAAGAGCTGGCTTTGGAAGGAGTACCTGGGATTGTGCAGCAGGCATCTTCCGTGAGTGGAGCGGACCTGGTTGTCTCACAAAGCATGTACACCACTTTCAAAGTCCCTTTATCTTCAAGTTCTGATGTTGACAAGAGATTCATGAACTGATTATCCATGTCTTTGTCTTTGTACTGAAGTCTGAACTTCTCAGTCACTTCAAAGAAAGTCTTGATTTTAAGAGCCAAGTCCTCCACAGTTCTTGGTATTCCGGATTCAATGGAGAGTTTTCTTGCATCCTCTTCACCTCCAAAGAGGACTCTGAAGGTTACTCGTGCTGCCATCCTGCTTTGCTAATCTAAGGTGGATACAGAAATACAGAGTAGACAGGTATTAGTCTTGTTATTCAAATATTCAATCACTCAGGCAGAATACATGGTCAGGACACAGTCATTGCCTAGATGTGATGAGGCTAGGACAGCGAGGAGGGTAACAAAGGAAGTTAGTAAAGAGGAGACTAGGAGAGAATAGGAGAGTGAGAAGGTCAGTAGAGAGTGGAGACTAGGAGAGTGAGAAGGTCAGTAGAGTGGAGACTAGGAGAGTGAGAAGGTCAGTAGAGAGTGGAGACTAGGAGAGTGAGAAGGTCAGTAGAGAGCAGACATGAGTACAGAGAAGTACCCACAAAGTTTATGTGGTGGACTAAAACCAAATTTGTTACTGAAGATTTTTACACGGCACTGTAAATTAACTAAATCAAACCTGTAATGACGATGTGTCTCTTCAGGGTCACCATACGTCTGGATCCGACTGTGTAGGCCACAAGTGGACAGTAATCCGTAAGCTCCTCAAGCTGAACAAGGGCAACCTCTCTTCCTGGTGACAATGTCAACTGGAACGCCCCAAAATGGTGCTGATACCAAGCAAAGTATAAACGAACTATGAAGCTCAACTCATCTCTCACTATACATATTTGTATGATCTCTGCAAATTCAGGCATTCCAGCCGTTGACCCACATGCCAAAAACATCCCATTTCTGTAATTGATCCCTTTAGTGGTGACATTCTTTGTGAGATTCACTTGACTGATGTCTGGATACTTCAGTCTGAGAGCCAATACAACCTCCTCATTCAAAACATCAACTGGGACTATGGAGACATTTGTAACTTCCACATTTGATGCACTGAGACTGGATGAATGCAAGTGATAACTGATCAATTGCTGGTGTTTGCTTGCCAGAGTAAGTGCAATATTCCTGAAATTATTTGTGTGTCGAGCTACTTGTTTAAAAAAACTGTGTTTGGCCTCAAACCTTATAGTCCATACACCCACAAGAGGCCCAAAGCACCTGATCAAGTGTGGGTAATGCTCGATATAATGGTGTTTAGGTTTCAGCGTCACACCTGGGATAAGCTCAAGCAACCTGTGTCTGTGCTCAGACACTTTGACATCAAGGTACGCAATGGTCTCGTGCGTGTGAACAGGTGCCACAACCAACTCTACGATTTCCTTCAGGTCTAGTATCACTTGCCAAGCCAGCTCACCCTCTGGTATAAGGTCCCCTATGAGAAATGGAAGGAAACGTATGAGGCACCAATTTTCATGGGAGTTGCCACCTATCGTTTTCCTACTGGAATAGGCAAGTGGTATGATGTGAGGCCGATTTTTTTTGTCACTCCACTTATAAGGAAATTTGAGTATACGCGTGTTAAGAGAATCCAAACTGAAGAACTTCTTCGAGATCAGAATGCTCAAACACAGTGCTAGTTCAAATGGGACAATGCCCTCAAACAAATCGTGTACTATATCTGGGGGGTAGCCTGTGCCGACGTGAAAATGTTGAAGATGTTTAGTTAAAGGGCAAGCTCTCTTCACTCCAAAGCAATTATTTTGAGTATCCTGTGCAATCTTCAGATGTGCTTCATGTATTTCTTTGGTTCGTAGACAAAAAGCACCTGAATGAACATCCTTTGACTGTATTTCTACTTTCTGAGCAGTACAAAATCGGCAAATATATTGCCCAGAAAAGCTCTCTATGAAACCAGCCAAACCGTGGGCGCCCAAATTATCAGCAATTACACTATGCACTGTTCCTTTGACAAAAGATCCAAGCTTTGGAATGAACACACCATGCTCTTCTAGTGTAACAAGATCATGTAAAAGTGGCTCCAAAATTTTTTCATATCCATATGCCTTTACATCGTCACTCTTACACAAAACTGCCAAATAAATTGAGGTGAGTGCTGAGTGAGAGCCTGGTGCCAAGTTATTCAGAATCCAATATACACTACACAACTTGTGCTTCTTTCGTGACGTGCCCAAAGGATTACACAATTCAAAGTCATCAATGTATAAGGTTAAACAAAGTTTTAAATCATCACTTGAGAGGAACAGGTTTTCCTTGAAGTACACACCATCTCTTATGGAGCGATACTGCTGGTTTTCAGGCTGGTCAGTGTTACTGCTCTGTGTTCTGTGGGTATCAATAACTCTATTCAACACTTCAGTAGAATCAAGTATCTGCTGCAACGATCGCAGTAATGGGATATATTGAAAGGACCTGCAATTTTTTTGATCTAGAACAAACTCTACAGGCTCCACAACATTAAACACTTTTTTTAAGTATTCTTTTCTCTTATACGCTGTAGAAAGTGCACCACCTTTCCCCAGTGCATTAACCAAAGGATTCGATTTACATAGTAAATCAGCTAATTCATTAACAACAACACCATCAACCTCAATGTCTTTGTTTTTGAAAAAATCTGAGAGCCTGCTCCTAGTTATCGGCACAGACACTGTACTCAGCAGGTAGTGTAGCTCTTCAACCAAGTCATCTACTGCTATAGATGGAACATGAAAAATGTTCTCTAATTTCAATAGAACAGAGGCAAGTTTTTTTTCTACTACTTCAGGAAGGTCCTCTGAATAATCAATATCAGTATCTGCATCGGACTGACTATCATCTATGTTTGCAGAAGATGTGGGCCTATCATCAGGACTAGCAGACTGAACAGTGACCTTAACTACACCTGCCTTAAAATCTGATAGACTGTGGGGATTATGTTTACGATTTTTATGTGACTTAAAAGTACCATATACATGTGTCTGAAATGCACATCCCTCAAACATACAAGTTACATTTTCATACTGTCTAAGATGTTGAAAAGTATGACTAAAGTAATCTTTCTCAGTTGAAAGTTCTTCACAACCACACGTCTGACATTTGAATGTAGTTGACTGAGCAACTGCTGTTTCTAGCTTTCTGTGTTCTCGATATATGTGAGTCAAAAGTTTCTTCCAGGTTGTGAATGTGCAAGGACACTCTACATAAATACAGGGATATTTGCATGTGCGGGCATGGTGGAAATGTCTTAGTCTGAAGTGTTTTATTAACTCATACCTTGAGGATAATATAGTGTCACACAATCTGCATGGCCACATAACACAGCACCTGTGAATGAATACAAAGAACAATAAGTCAGTTACAGCATGTTATTAACAACCAAAAAACAAGTTCCACATGGCTACAAAAACATCCGTTTTCAAAGTGCATGTATAATCTACAGCACTACTGAAAAACCCACAAACCCAACCTTCTACAAGATCAGAAATTTTAGGCCATTTGTATTTTCTGTTATCAATGAATTTATCCTTTTGACTCAATTTTAGCTTTGATATCTTAAACAATTTTGTGTGAAGGGGGGGAGCGAGGGAGGCGGCAGCGGCGGGGGTTTAGAGCATAGACATCTTATAGATAGACGGAGCATTGGCTGCTGGGACGCGAGAAATACGGCCAACATCTTGGATTGGTAATGATTTAACATTACCGTACAATTGGTATAATTAGTATTGAATAATAAAACACGCCAAACCATGTGGCCTTTATCATAGCTACACGTATGACAAAAAAACACATGAAAATCAGTGGTATTCAGTGAGGTATGATTAATTAAATGCGCTGACAGTTCATTGCTCCAGCCAAACGGATTACACTGAGTGGAGCGGATGACCACTCCAAAATGGCGGCCCCGCGTCTCGTCAGCGCCAGTAGGCGGTAGCATTCGATGCTCCGTCTATCGTATACGATGTATATGGTTTAGGGTTCTAGACCAGACCGGATTGCTTCTGGTGTGAACGACATAATCGGTTAATATGTGCCCCGAAAGGAAAATGGCGGCGCTTCGCGGCTATTCGCTTCCACGTCCGGTGTGTCCCTGCCATTCAGATACCCGAAAAGTTTTGAATGAAATATATTTCAATTCGCCAATCATTGATCATTTTTCCTACTCCACATCGTGGATGAATAATACATCCATGCTCCGCATACAGCACGAAGTTTAGTGAAATGCTAGCTACGTTAGCTAGCGAGTGCCAGCACATGAGGTAAATTAGTAGGCCTCAAGATAAAACTGCTTACAGTCATCACGAATTCCGCAGATTTGATCATTAGTGAATTGATATTATATGTAATACGGTAAAAACTGCACGAATAATACACAGATTGATGTAAGAATACAAAGGATGACTCGGATTACTCACCATTACACCTGAGCTGGGAAGATGGCGTCCAGTGGAAAACGAGGGTGTCATTTCCTGTTCCGCTTCACTTACCGGTAGCCTTAATTGTATGCGCACCAATCCCATACATTTTAAGTAAAAGAATCGTGTTTGTTTCACAGCTTTGATTATTTAAACCATTTTATTATGTATCAAAGTAATTACATTTAATATATTTTAGAATTGACAGAATTACACAGATTATAATTAATTTCAATACATACATTTAAAAAATATTTAATTTAAATAAAATCTAATAGATGTATATGCATAAATATAAACTCTACCATGATTCATTTCTGTGAGTGTAGAGCTGCAGTGCTAAACACTTCTCTGCGCTCCATCTGGATCAGTCTCACAACCACATAGAGATTGTGTCTGTCCACCGTCGAATTAAATTAATGAAATTAAACAATAACAGAGGTCTCCCTCCATTCCACAAAAAAATATAGTACAAATTATAACAACCTCTGAAACAACACAGGAAACTAAGACTTTTTAATGTGGTCTTTTAAACATTAGATCACTGTCATCAAAGGCTATTTTAGTTAATGAACTAGTCTCAGACTACAACATAGATTTATTGTTCCTCACTGAGACGTGGCTGCATCCTGATGAATATGTCAGTTTAAATGAATCTACTCCCCCCAGTCATATATATTCACAGGTTCCCAGAGAATTAAGGCGAGGAGATGGAGTTGCTGCTATTTTTAACTCCAGTCTATCAATTAATCCTAAACTCAGCTATAACTCATTTGAATGTCTTGTTCTTAGTCTTCCATGCCACTCCAGGAAACACCAACAGCCAATCATATTTGCTGTAGTCTACCGTGCTCCGGGGGCTTATACGGAATTATTTGTATCAAACCTAGTTAATCAAATTATTATTGTTGGTGACTTTAATATTCATGTTAACAATAATCAAGATAGCATTAGCGTAGCATTTATTTCAATACTAGACTCAATTGGTTTCAGTCAGTGTGTACACTAGAGATGAGCCGGATACTCGGCTGAAACGAGTATCCGGTACTGATAAAGCACTTTTGCCGAGCACGAGTATTATACGAGTAATACGAGTCATTATCTGAGCTCGGACTGAATGAAAATCCTCACACAGCGTCACAGCGCTCCTCCCCTTCACACACCGCTCTGCTCACTCACTCACAGAACAGCTCTCTGTCTCTCTCAGTCACTCAGGTTCGCGGGTCTTTTCCCTTAACGTTTAGGGTTTCTTCAGCTTGAAGTCTGTTTTTATTTCAGTTTGTAATTACTTATTAACCAGTAGAGTTCTGTTAAACATGGGTTCGTTCAGACGTGGTGCTGGTAGAAAGCGACTCGCGTTGCGTCTCTGGCTGTCAGAGATTTTTTTTTTGTTAAACAGTTTTTTTTTTTTACTTCACGCATTGATTGTCTGACACATTCTAGGTAGTAGTGGTATACAAAATATTACAAATTAAGCTACACACACACACTCCCCCTCTCTCTCTGTCTCTCTCTTACTCACTCATCCACACTCACACACACACTCCCGGGTTAAATCACACCCACTTCCGGGTTAGGCCCCACCCACTCCGAGTACGGATACAGATAATTCATATGGTTAACAGATACAGATAATGCTGTACTCGCTCATCCCTAGTGTACACCAACCTACTCATTTTTGTAACCACACACTTGACCTGGTATTATTGTACGGTGTCGGAATTGAACATTTAACAGTACTTCCGCGCAATCCAATACTATCAGAATAACCTTTGATTTTTCAATAACTGAATATATGCCACTAATAAACTCATTTTCTAAAAGTCTACCTGATAGTGCTGTAGCTAAATTTAGGGAAATAATTCCAATTACATTTAAACCTGTATTATCCGTAGATATAAAGAACAAATTCTTCAAAAACCAGAGCTCCATTGAAATTGACCATTATGTCGATAGTTGATAGTTCGTTACATAACACAATCATTCTGTCATTATCATCAGGTTATGTGAAACTGGCCATTTGCTATAGCTAATTACCTGTTGGTTTTGAGCCATTTTTTAAGTTGTACTTTAAATCTGTACAGGATGACTACATTACATTACATGTCATTTAGCTGACGCTTTTATCCAAAGCGACTTACATTTTTAGTACACTCAACATTTATGATGGGCCACTTAGGGTTTATGAGGGTTCAGTATCTTGTCAAGGACACTTCGGCATGCAGATGGGGAAGACTGGGGCTTGAACTGGCAACCTTCATGTTTGAACCAGCAGTCTTCATGTTGGAGAACGCCCGCTTTACCCCCACATGACTGAGGAGGACAAAGAGGGGGAACGTCAGGCAGATGTTCAGACTGAAGTCTATCCAAACATGCAAGCTGGAGAGGAACCTGAAAGCAGTCAGTCTTCAGAAAAGCCAGAACACTGTCTGATGAAACTTCTGGATGTGACGAGTTTGTCATGGCAAGCAACCTTCAAGATCTGTGACAATGCCATCAAATCCCTTCTTCTGTGCATCAAACAGCTAATGTGGATAATGGGAACAGTTCTCTGTACTGATTCCCTAACTACCTTCGCGAACGATATGCCAAACACCTTATTCTCTTTGGAGGGGCTGGACAGGCATCCTCTGTGAAAATTTTTTACAATATGTGGTTTGTCCAAAATCTATGACCGTATACATTCCAACAGAAACCTATGAGCTCAGATCGGATTGTACAAGGGTGTGCAAGACTTGTCGCTAAATCCCATTCTACAAACACCCAAATAAGAGCACTGCACTAAGGAAGAAATGTGGCTCTGCCTTGCTAAGAAAAGCTAAATATTCCAGCGGTAAAGAGTATGTCTATCCAATACGACCGTACTGTTACAACAGTGTTGTAAAGTCTCTGGAATCCCTTGTTAAAAGACCTGGATTTGAAGAGAGATGTGACGAATGGCGAAAACGTAAAATACCTGAGGGTGTGTTAGCAGATGTTTATGATGGACAAGTATGGCAGGATTACCAGTATGTGATTGGAGAGCCTTTTTAAGGAAGAAAATATGATTCTTGTTGGACTAATACCTGGCCGAAAGGAGCCATCGCTTAACATAAATGCTTTCTTAGATCCCTTGGTTGATGAGTTCCAAGAACTTTGGCATGGTATAATTTTGGAAGACAGCTCTTTCACAGGACATCAGGTTTACGGAGTGGCACTGCTTTGCCTGTCATCAGATATTCCTGCAGCCCAAAAATGTGGAGGCTTTGTTGGACATGTAGCATACTGAGGTAATTGAAATATTCAAACATTTGCTTTGCAATATATAATTAATAAATATTGAACAATGTAGATGTTTATAATGATATATTTGATAGGTCTCTTTCATTGAATGCTCAAGTACAAATGTGTGTGTTTAACATATTACATTTAACTCTTGCAAGATGCCATAAGTGTTTGAAGACATTCAGCAGGAAAGATTTTGGAGCAAAAATGGACTACTCTGGATTTGAGGGGTCTTCATGGGAGCCACGGTCATCAGAAGTTCATATACTCTTCGCCGGAATATCCAGACGGAGAAAGGACGAAGGCAGAACCAAAAAGAATTGAACACCAGTATGGAGCTAGATGGTCAGAACTTTTCCGCTTGAGTTACTATGATGCCATCAGATTTGTCGTCATAGATCCCATGCACAACCTTCTCCTTGGTACAGCATGACATGTGTTCCGACTGTGGACAGGACTAGGAATTTTGACAACAGAGAGCCTTGATGAACTTCAAACTAGAGTAAAGATCATCAAAGTACCTTGCGAGGTTGGAAGAATTCCCCTACAAATTTCATCTGGTTTCACAGGATTTACAGCAGATCAGTGGAAAAACTGGATGACAATTTACTCTCCGTTTTGTCTGAAGGGGCTTATTGACAGCAGATATTATGACATGTGGTTTGACTTTGTCCAGGCTTGTATCATACTCTGCTCCAGAGTCATATCCATCAAGAGACTGGAAGTAGCGGACAAATTCATGCAGTCATTTCTCTCAAAGTTTGGCCCATTGCACTGCACCCCGAACACGTATTTACATCTTCATTTGAAAGAGTGCAAATTGGACTATGGACCAGTTTATTCTTTCTGGTGTTTTTCATTTGAGCGTTTAAATGGAATACTGGGAAAGTTTAACAATAGGACTATTGAAGTTCAAATTGTGAGGCAATTTCAGCCGAGTCAACAGCTTAGTATGCCATGGACATGTAAATATGGGGCGGAGATTGTTAGTATTTTGAGAGGACAAAGGTTGGGAACTTTGACACACGATGACACAACCGATATGCTTTATGTGAGGCACAGTGTTTTGGTGTCAGCAGATAGACTTCTTCTAGGAAAGTGCCACTCTCTCCATATCAACATATTGTCTTGGATGATGTTGACAGGCATGCAATGTTATCAATGTATCATCAGATGTATCCTGAAAACTGTATAACTGATGTTAACTGTTTTACAATGACATGAAAAAGGGGAACACATTTGAATGTTACATACTCCATAGATGCAACTTGATCGGAAAGGTCAGCATATGCTAAGTGGTGTGCAAACACTAACAGTTTTGAGGAACCCATCCTTGACCCTTTAACTGAACAGCGACCAGGTATTATAAAGCAGTTCATAGTTCTTAATGTCTTGAGAAAATCTACTGCAATTAAACATGTCATTGCCCAACTTTCCTTGCTTCATCCCCATCCTGACAGATATTTTTATGGAAAGCCATCAGAAGTTTGGAGCTTACAGGGCACAGACACATCATATCCAGCATAATTTCTTCCTGTTGAGCAGATTGCTGGTAGATGTGTGGTTAACACATCCACTGTGAATTTAACCAGCACAATTGAAGAAGTGACTAATATTAACACTGTACAGTGGTTGAGATTGAGGATGGTGTTCTGGATTATAATAAAATGCTGAAATAATGTGCATTGTTTTACTTTTTTTCATGGCATTGATTCTGCTCTTGGTATACAATGGAATTAATTATAGCACACTTACCTACTTAAGAACAATTCATAATTTCAGGTTTTATATTCATTTAAGCCTGGTGAACTTACGCCAAATAGATTAGAAAAAAGGTGTTATCTGCTCCGAGGGAAACTATCCTGGTTTGCATTTTTAAAGCGCAGGGCATTACCATTTGCATGTGAAAGCCTCCCCTAGGCTTAGGAGCAGGGGGGGTCACCTCCCAACATTCTAAGGCTTGTAAAACTGCCAGAAACTGTTAACAGAAATTTCCCCAGGAATTTCCTACGACATGTACTGATACAAATTCTTCTTTTCATGCAGTGATGTGTCCTGACGAGAACCAAGAAAAGAGAGCACATTTCTCCAGTATTAGCATCGCTACACTGACTTCCGGTTAAATCTAGCATAGAATTAAAAATTCTCCTCCTCACCTACAAGGCCCTGAATAATATGGTGCCATTTTACCTTAAAGAGCTGTTAGTACCCTATCAACCCACTATAGCACTGCGCTCCCAGAATTCAGGCTTACTTGTCGTCCCTAAAGTCTCTAAAAGTAGAGTAGGAGCCAGAGCTTTCAGCCATCAAGCCCCTCGGCTGTGGAATAATCTACCACTTTCAGTTCAGGAGGCAGACACCTTCAGTTCGTTTAAGAGTAGGTTCAAAACCTTCCTTTTTGATAAAGCTTATACTTAGAGCTAATTAGTGTGGCAGAACGTTACTTGTCCTATGTTCTAACATAGGAAGCGTTTAGTTTAAAAAGGCATAGAGGTATTGATGGCTGATCTACTGAGTGGGCCACATGGTTTTCATCGTTCTACTATACAAACCAGTAGCCAATCAGATTACCTTGAGCCTCAGTTTGGCCTGTATCATTGTATCATTGATAACAATGCAAAGACCCCTGATGACGCTAAGAAGCAAAGGGAATTTATGACACATGACATGGAGCTTCTCTTTCCAGCTTCTCCTTCCTCCTCTTCATCCCTATCACATTGAAGTAAGTCATATCTCATCAGTACATGTTACTGACTTGACCCCTTCCCCGAGTCCCTGTGCCTTATCGCCTGCAAATACGGGCGCGCGGTGGCCGCACCATGGATTACGATTTGTGGATCGCGCATCAGAGGTCACAATGATGGATCTAGTACGACGGATTCTATATCGTGCGGGCTGATCCTAGTGGTAATGGCGGATCCTGTGTTGCGTTGGCATCATATAATGGCGTTGGACCACGACCTAGGTGGCAACTATGTTGAATCCTAACTGGCGGCACTGGACAATGACTGGACTATTGTGGATCCGATCTTGATGATGGGTCATGATCTTGCTGGCTGCTGACCATAGACTTTGATTGCAGCAGGACTGCTTGACATATAGTATTGAAGTTATCCTTCAAAATGTTTACCCTCATCAATGCAGCTAAAACCTTTAATCTTGATGATGTTTTCCTACACTTGACATCTATTGCACTTCTGTCCGTCCTGGGAGAGGGATCCCTCACATGTGGCACTCTGAGGTTTCTACATAGTTTTACCCTGTAAAAGTTTTTTTAGTAGTTTCTCCTTACTCTTGTTGAGGGTTAAGGACAGAAGATGTCACACCATTTTAAAGCCCTATGAGACAAATTATGATTTGTGAACATGGGCTATACAAATAAAATTTGATTGATTGATTGATGATTGATGCTGATGTATAATCACTCGTTGGAGGTGAAAGGGGTGGATAGCAAAGACCATGAATGTCAGAACAAAGACTGGATTTTCCAAAGATTTGTTTAAATGTAAAAGAACACGTGTTACAGAGAAATGTGTCTGTATAACCACAAATTTTATTCTTAAGAAAAAAGAAATTTTATAAATAGTAAAGCTAAACATACAAAGATGTATCCCTGATCTGATTCAATTTAATCATCAAAATTCCATTTAAGAAAATATGTGCATGTATATCTTCAAAGACATGAATTGAATAGGGCTTTTATGAAATATGAAACACAGACCAGGGGAAATCAGACTGGGCCCATGCGTACACAAATGAATTAATACTTCACCCTTGTGTTGCGGAATGAAAAATACATAGACAAACAAATCCATCGTGCTGAAGTTATCAGACTCACAAGTAATGAATAAACAAATTAAGCATTGAGTGGACAGGCGTGGTGGGGGAGCAGCATCATTGTTGTTCTAAGAGACATTGATTGTGTATTCCTATGTGTGAGCATGTGTAGGATGGCCCTGAGAGGAAGAGATGAACAGTCAACCAATTTATGTTATAATTGGATATACCTCAGCTTGCAGTGTTGGCCTGACCCTCAGAAATGTTTCACCATCTGTAAGAATCAATAACCTGTGCAGACTTTTTTTCCGTACGGTTCCTCTTGCCAGTTTGAAATGCTGACCTTTTGCTTAGTGTGCATTGAAGCACCAATCGGACGCACTTAAATGTTAACCATGGTAACACACACTGGCCCAGAAGTGGTACTACAGCAGACACTACATCCTAATTTACACTATTAGCGTGTTGCTAGTCTACAACAATCAACTTGTGTTAGAGAGGGTGCAATACTTGAAAAGAAATACACCTACGACCACAAGTCTCTAGTTTTTCCCAAGGGGTGGGGGGAGCTGCATGTGGCCACCTGGAAAAGGCACAAAACAGAGTGCCACTTCCTCACACTGCCCCGCCTTTTCGTTAAGCTATTTTTAGAGCTTCTAGTTAATAATTCTTTAAACCTTTCAGAAAGGTGCCAGTGCTGTCACTGTTGCTCGGTTTAGGCAACCAACCACATTGACATGGACTCATCAACCTGGTAACCAAGAAAATTGAGAGGTTTATTTAGTCTGTGCGTTCCCGGCATTACAAGACGATCATGACAGCACACTCAATGTTGCAAGTTCGTTGTCGCAATATCCATTTTTCTTTACAAAAACATACAATATAGACAAAATCCCTAGCACTCATTACTGGCTGTTTCTATTGCAGGTTGTCATGTTTGTTTTTAAAATGTATATGTTATTTCTGCAACAGCTACATTTAATTAACTGGATGACCCGATGAGGGTAGAATGTTGATTGGAATCAATAACCCCATGTAGGAAGTGGAATACAGGATAGAGTAATGTTGTCCTCTTACATGTATTTGAACCAGGCATTAGGCAGGTATATACGTTATCATTAGACCTGATATTGCTGCTATGGATGGCAAATACATAAGCCAGCAGCCATGTTCCAAAAGTTGAAGACCTTAAAATGTATGATAACATTAAAAAATAAATTGACTTTTTGTGTTTAAGTTTCCCATAACTAAAAAGTGTGAATAGTTTGGTGAATTAGTTTCTATCAGAAAATTGATTTGATTAACCCTTGTATGGTGTTTGGGTCTGTGGGACCCGTTTTTAATGTTTGCTAAAAGAAAAATGATGCGATAAATATTTGTTTCAACCTGAGACTCATTGGCCTTGGCTCATTTTCTGTGATGAACATATAAAATAACATATTTTCAGTGACTGTACACTGCACACCCCCCCTACACATTTACATTACATATGAGGTGTTCGGGTCCACTGGACCCAGGACTACAGAAAGTGTTAAATTGTACATTTCAAGCACCTCTGCTCCCACATTCCTGCACATTTAATGTTAAAGTTCTCTGCCAGTTCCTGCATCTCACAGGGATTCTGTTGATTCCCCTTTGGACTTGAAAACTCCGGCAAGGATAAGAACCTCAAAGTATGGAAATAAATGGGTTTCGTCCATCTCATTCAAGCTTTTTACGAAAACACGCTGTCCCTCCAAATTAGTGCAATCCAGAATGATTTTCGTACTGAAAAGCTCGTAAGAAGGCTTGATGTCCTGCACGAGTAACTGCTATCCGTGTCTGCCCTGGTTGAATCCTTATTACATTGGTAGCCATGCGGGGTGGCTAAAGGGCAAAAAGCCACCCCTCATCATTTTTTGACATCCATATGTTGGCTGCTGATGGCCTGGCCTGGATTTGGGACTGTCCACAGATTCACTTTTTACGTAGCTGGCTGAGGGTCAATCTCATCCTCTTCTTCAAACTCACTGTCAGACTCTGAATTGACAGAAACATGATCTTCATATTCTCTACTCTTCCCTTCATTGACTTCCAAAGATTTTCTCTCTTCAAAAATAATTGCTAAGGCTTGTTGTATCCCGCCCTTGTTGTATATAAAATATAGATGTTTCATGCAAGACAGAGGATCTTGCAGGAAATCCCGCCCCCGATATGCAAATTGTGGCCGGGATACAACAAATAAATAGCTTTGACATTCGGGCTCCTTATCACAATCCTTGAAGATGGCAAAAAGGTTCTCTGCTCAGAGGGCCTTAGAAATGATTTTTGAAGAGAGAACATCCTTGGTAGATAATGAAGGGGAAGAGTTTTCAGAATATGAAGATCATGTTTCTGTAGATTCAGATTCTGACAGTGAGCTTGAAGAAGAGGATGAGATTGACCATCAGCCAGCTATGAAAAAAATCCATCTGCAGTCATGCCCAAATCCAGGCAAAACGTTTTTTCCAATCATATCTTGATTGTAATTGATGTTTCTTTGTTTTATTGCATTTTTTCACAAAAAAACGAAAAGCACTCTTTTTCATAAATGTGATTTAACAGGGGTAAATAACAAATATTAACCATATATGCTGTTTATATTGCTTGTAATTGGGATAAAGTAAACATCTGTTAAGTATTTTTGCAAAAATTGTTGTAGCTGTATTGATTGAAAGACCGAATAATGCAGTGGGTCCACCAGACCCGCGAACATTGGCTGAGTGACCAAAACACGAATACCATACAAGGGTTAAACATCATAATACATTGATTTTACAAACGTCTTAAATTGGCTTCTATGGCAACACATGCCACATGCAGCAACAGAGGAGCCATTTTGTTCACCTGCACTACTTCCTCACCACAATTGTTAGGAGTTTTGGGAGAAAAACACACTCAACACGTGTTAACACCTGTTAACCTGAGGTATTTCATCAAGAAAAATAGATGGTTCACGTATTCTATTTTGAACCACTGCATTAAGTAGTTCCAATATAAAACCACAGCTGTTCCTCCAAGCCATCTGTCCTGTTTTTTAAGACTGTTGCCTCTAAAAATTGGAGACCGAGTGCAAGATCCAGAAAATGATTTGGCAATTAACTCAAGAAGAACTTGAAAGCAAAGCAGAATTAGTTTTACAATTCCAGGATTGATTCAGAAATTTGCCCACGGATTATGGACCATGCCCTTTGAAAGCAATCAGTTACTTTAAAAGATGTGCAAGGCAGTTGAAGAACGTGTTAAAAACTAATGTTTTTAGGCCCATCTTTCAGCCGGATCAGTGAGTCCTCCAGCCTTGCAAATAAAAGACAATTCACCATTTTACTCAGAGCTTTACAGTGAACAAGTTAAAGATGCAGTCTCACAATTTGACTTCACTGAAATAGTTACAGTTATTCCTGTAGATGTGCCATATAATTGGATAACATAGTTTGTTGAACTCACCCTCATTGTAGTGAAAGATGATTCCGCACTTCATTTTCTGCTGGGAGTACATTCAGGAGAGCTTCTTCCAAACTACCACATGTACTCAATGAATAATGAGGTGGAAGATTGCCATGCCACACATTAATGAACATCAGAATCAGCTTTATTAGCCATGTATGCGTAAACATACAAGACATTTTTCTGTTGCCCTCAACGTACAGAAAAATAAAAAAAATAGACAGACAACAAATCAGAACAAGGTTAAGCAAACATTTAACTGCTATGTACAAGTATGAATATATATGCAAATGTGTGTACTACAACAATGACAATGAATAGTCTCACAATGCAGAGTGCAGAGATGCTAGAATAAATATGAGAAAAATTGTCACCATTATCTTACCAGTTAGTCCCATATAGAGGCCTTACAAGGGAATTTCATGTCAAAGGGTCAAATCTCTGGAAAAACGTGGTTGAAGATCGAAGACTGAGACTGAGTCTTGTGGGCTCAAAAAAAAAAAAACTTTTGTGTCTGGGTTATTGGAGATTTGAAGACTGTCCCATCTCTCTTCCAGGGCGATAGAGAATGAGGAGGAGCTTAAGGCTGAGGTGGAGCTTCAGGTGGAGAGAGCCTACATAATAAATGTGAATTAAAAAAAAGACCTGTACGAGAGAATAACAGAGAAAATGTAGGAAACAGTGCAATCAAATCCTTGCAGTTAATGCGAAGACGGCCACTCCAGTTCATTGTGTCCTCGCTGCACACAGAGTTGCAGTTTGAGACAAAAGCCTGAAATGAACGGGGAAGACTGAGATAGATAAGTCCAAGAAGACTGTGAAAATGGCCCAAAGACTTTTCAAGATGAAAACAGGATGAGACAACCACAGCTCTCCCTACAATAACAAACCTGGGCATGAATCCCATTATGCGAACCACATTAAAGTCTCAGGAGTTCTGGGGAAAGACATTGAATCCTTGCAGGTGCTTAAAAGTTCTGCTCTGTCCATGACCTGGCTACAATATGGGAGATATGAGAATTTTCCCAGCAGGAATCAATGCAGTGTCGCATTAGACGTGTGCACAAAGCCATTCTCGCACAGTATGTATCTGCATTGCATAATCACAAAATCCCATTACAAGGAGTTAGGGTAAAGAAACACCGTGGCATCATGACAGTAAAAGCATTTCAGGTCGGCCACGGTGTAATTTGTGTGGATGAAGACGACTCAGGTGAATGGTGATTCTACTCAGGGCTGGAATGTGTGTGTATGAGTGTGTTTGTTGTGTCGTTCCTCTGGCGCCACAGCACTTAGTACAAGGCAATCAAGAAAGAGAGATAAATAACTAAATGGTTAATAGCATTTACTCTGGGGATGGAGATGGACCCAGTAAGAGGCAGGAAGAGCGATATGGAGACAGAGAGCATGATTCAGACCATGTGATGAAGAGAAAGGAAAAAAAAGAAGAGAAATAGCTCTTGCTCCATCTTCCCCTGGAGAGATACAAGAAGGAAACACGGAACATCAAATAACCTACATAAAAAGCACTTCCATTTTCCTGTCATTAATTCATGGGCCTCGTATGTGACTAAAATCTCGTCTTGTTTGCCTATTTTAGTGGCTTTTGTCTCGGCTCTGTAATAAAAAGCCGGAAATTACTTTTTTTAAATCCAGCTGTCAGACGACAGTTGCTGTTGAAGGTGCAGTCGGAGTCTTGTTTCAACAAATTGCTTATGAATGCGACTGCAAATTATTCATCAAGTTATCTTTATGTTGAAACTGTAAATATTTTTCCATTTCTTCCCAAGCCTATTAAAACATGCCCTAAAGCAATAAAGGAAAAGGTTGCATTTTTAGTTGCTTACATGTTCCTATCTTTGTGCCATCTTTCGTGTACGGAGTCAGATCCACAGCCATGGCTGCTTGCAGCTAATATAACGAGCACAAAGAAAGAAAAAGTGTGTACGACCAACAGCAGTAACATTTTATGCTACCAAGAAACCAGTCATAAGAATGGAAATAAGAAAGAAAGACAGATATTGAGCTGCAAGTCCATAAGTCACAAAACAGCAGACAAAAATATGATAAGTTTAGTTTGTTTTATTTAGGTGGTGGTCTTATTACTGGACTCAGATACATCAAATATTAATAGACCTATGAGTTAGATTTGCATCCCTACATTGATTCCCAGACATATAAGATTCAGTTTGTTATTGTTTTGATGAAATCTGAAATTTTTAATGTAGTTATGATATCACTTTTCTAATCGTTTTGTGGCGTTTAGGGTTTCAGATAATTTGCTTGGGTGCTAATTTATTATAATATTGCATATACATGTATTGAGATCAGATACATGTACCATAGACAAATACATTTTCTGCAAATTATTCCATATTAAATGCAAGATATGCATTCCTGATAGATGAAAGGATCAAACTAGAACCATTTGAACAATATGAAATGTCATTTGTCTCAAAAAGTCCAACCACAAATTTTAAAATCAAAAAGGTCAGAATATTTATAATCTTCCGGTTATATTTGTTAAAGTACATAAATTGAACAAAGATGACACTCCAAAAACCCAGAGCAGCACCCTCCTCCTCCCAAGCTGGAGTGCATCCACATCTCTGACTTCCCAGTGTCTCTTCTCAGGAATCACTGGGTGGCAGGTGACAGGCTTCACGTTTGTGCACTGCAACACAATTGTGAGAATCTCCACTGCACTACAAGGCCAATCTGATGACACTCTTGGAGGCCCACAGGTGGGTGTAGAGCTTTCAACCTATGAGGCTGAATAATAGCCTCTGGGAGCAGTTAGTCTTGTATGAGATTAAGATTAGTGGATGCAACTCCAAATTTTCTCCTTTTCTATTGTATACTCTCTGTGGTGTATACCTGCGGAGCTTCCTCCGCAGGCTGCGGAAGCTCCACATGGACTCCAGGATTCTCTGCAACTTCTACAGGTGCACCATAGAGAGCATTCTGACTGGCTGCATCACCGCTTGGTGTGGCAACTGCACCGCCCTGAACCGTAAGGCTTTACAAAGGGTGGTGAAGTCTGCCCAGCACATCACCAGGACGCCGCTACCATCCATAGAGGACGTCTACACCCAGCGGTGCAGGAAGAAGAGCAGCCAGATTATTAAAAGCCCCTTTCACCCCAGCCATTAACATTTTTGCCTGCTGCCGTCTGGCCGACAGTACCGCAGCATCAGGGCCACCAGGCTCAGAGACAGTTTCTTCCCCCAGGCCATAAGACTTTTAAACTCCTCTGAAATGCAATAACTCCACCAAACCAGCACCGTGGCATATTTGCACAATTGTTGTTTTATTTTATTTCTCTCTTCATCTGTGAATATATATATATATATATATATATATATATATATATATATATATATATATATATTATTTTCTATTTAAAATGTTATATTAAATTGTTGATATTCTATTTTATACTATTTCTATTGTATTTTTGGGGGGGTTGTAATAACTTGAGCATTGCTAGAAGAGAGCCTGTGACTCAAGCATTTCATTGCCAGCGACTGCTTAATTTTATTGTATGTTAACAATAAAAATATTGAATCTATTTAACCCCTACATGCTTCCTTCAGCCAATATTGTTAGTAAACACTTAATAAATCTTCATTGATAATACCCAATTAAACATATCTCTGGTCAGTTTTTTCAAGCATGTATGACAAATGGCCTGTGCTGCTATTTCTATATTTTTATTATATCTGCTTACATTACAAGTTTTGCCACTTATTAATACTTTACTGATGTTTAATTCATCACTGCCCTCTTGTTGCTGTGACTAAAGGGATTCTCTTATTATATGAAACTCAATATGGGAGGAAGAGCAATGCAAATTAAGAAGTAACCTGAATTAAAAGTAATTATAAATTGTTAATTCAACGTTTCATATGGTAAGACTTCTTCCGGTGACCCATTAAAGTAGGAGCTACATTGACTGGTCTCTCGTAAAGCTCTCCCCTTGAGTTGAAGATGTGGGAGAGGAGTTTTGTGTTGATGGTTATGAGTTTAAACTTCCTGAAATAGGAATTCTCTGAGACATCCAGGCTTAGTTTTTTTTATTTACAATCAAACACATTGGACTGAAAGCACTGTGTTCTTTCTCAGAATAGAATTACTCTCATATAATCATTTAAAGATGAAAAACTATCAAGGATATTTAACAGCTGTGGAGAAGTGTCAAGATGCAAGGACGCTCCAGACCCAATGTGGGCCCAAACGCCGGAGGTTTACTGTGGATCAATTGGTTTTGATGATTTAATTAATTGCAAATTTGTCGATGAATTTGCACCATTAAATACACCATCAACTGAGGTAGTACCAGAAACATTTGTTCCCATTGTGGTAAGTAGGTCTTTGTTCTTAAGTCTAATGCTGGTCACCAGTCATCCACAATAAAGAAGTGTCCTCGACCAAAATGCTACATCCCATGAGGCTTAATCCTTTGAGAATGGAATGGAAATGTCCTCATGGAACCAAATGTTATACTGTCATATTGAGATTTTATAGGATCAAGGCCCAGCTTGATGACTTGATTGCAATTACCTGGACTCACTTACTTCACATCATATGTGATATTCGTTAATATAAACCATATTGATACTATGTATCATTTTATACAATAATACTGTCTTTTGCACACACTCTGTCTACATAGTCTTACACTCATAGTATATTATATATTGTATCATCAAATATATCAAATATATATATAGTATGGGTATATTTATACTATATATCATACTCTTTGTATATTCTTTGTATAAGTCTATATACACATATTTATACATGTGTAGATGTTATTATTATTATATTTACTATTATTATTATATATACACCGCTGCTGCCATTATTACTATATACTGTTATTGTATTGGTATAATTACTATCATATATAAATATATGTTATGTTATATTATATACTATATATATACTGTACTATTTTTTATATACTGTCTAACAATAACATTACCATCATATCATCAGTACTATTACCATCATCTGCCACTGCACTTTATCTACCTATTTATCTTGTGTTTCTGGTTTTATTCTTTCTACCTCAATATTTTTTATTTTATTCTATTGTATTCAAATGTACCGGCTGCTATGATGACTTAATTTCCCTTCGGGGATGAATAAAGTAATCTATCTAATGAAACGTTCATTCAAATTGCATTGGCATGTTTAATTAACCATAGTGGGAGGAGGTTATACTGTATAGAAGGGTTGGTTTAATTACTTATCTATAGTTAAACAAATTTACTATAACCACTGTACAAACACACACAGAGGGAAGAGAGAGAGAGAGACTCATGTAAGAAAATATTGGGGTGGTTGTGAAATGTCAGTCAAGAATATACAGTATGAGCCTATACTTTGAAGATCTGGGTACAATTCCGGGAAGCACTTTGGCTTGCAGAGTGCAACAATACAGGCTCCTATGCTTGCAAATCATCTTTTCACCCCTTCCAAGTCAGATCTGGTCTTTCGAGCCTGGCATGGTAATGGGATTAGACTTGTTAAGGATCTATATGTTAACAAGGTGTTTGCTTCATTTGATCGATTGCCAGAGAAGTAAACGTTGCCCCGTACCATTTATATTGATACCTACAGATTAGCTACTTTGTACAAAGGGGTTACTATTGTTTCCCTGAGCAACACCCAAGCACGCCCTTAGATAGTTTCCTAGGATTTAATGCTGGTCTCAAGAGCGCCATCTCCTGGATTTATGGGGAAATTGACGCGATAAACCCACAGTCTCTGAATAACTTAAAGGGGACATATTATGCCCATTTTACCACAGTTGATATGGTTCCTTGGGATCTTAATGAAATGTCTGTAACATATTTTGGTAAAAATACCACAAGGATCATTTAAAACAGCACCTTTTTACCCTGTCTAAAACAGCCCTCCTCAGATTGACCTGTTTTGAATATTGTTCTTCTGTTTAAATCGGAAGTACTGCACGAGTGACACAGCTTCATTGGTGGACGTGTTTGAAAACCAAACAGATACCTCCATTAGATGTCACCAGTGTCTTATGCTCACTTTAGTCTTTGAGCTTTTTTCTACAACTGAATAATTCTGTATTAATCATCCTGCATAGCTTCCATACTAAACACAACTATAAACACACTCACACAAGTCTCAGTTATTGTCAGTGTAGGGTTTAAGGGGTGCAGGGGGACCCAAATATGAGAAACAAATTAAGTGGTACAACTAAAAGTGTTCTTTAATAAAGGAAAGGTTCAAACGAAAAAATACTGGAAACTAGAAACTGACTGTAGAGGGCTACACTGAAACAATATAGAAAAGGTTAGGGAAACAAGAAGACACTGTAAACATAGATAAGACACAAGAAAACTGTGATGTTCCATGATGTGGGAAAGACAGCGATGAGTCATAAGGTGACGAATATGAACTGACAAAGCACAGAGACTTATCCACACCGGGGAGGCAGGGGTAATTGGACACAGGTGTAGACAATCACAAGAGCGGGAAAAAAGACATGAAGTCAAGGTAGAGAAACACAAGGAGCACATTCTTCATATTAAAACAGGAAACAAAGAAGTCAGAAAGAAAATGAATCCTAACACAAAGAAACACAGGGAAAACTTGATTATAGAGTTCGTGTCCAAAGTCATGATAGTTCTGAGACAATACAAAGTGATATAAAACTATTTTACGGCTGCAGCTATCCATTATTTTAGTAATCTAGTATTGTAGTGATTATTCAATAAAGTTATTGGATAAGAAACACTTTTGTGTGTTTGTGTGAGTGTGAGCTAAACCAATGCCTTTTATACACTGAAGGCTGCAGCCTACCACAGGAACAGTAAATTGCTTTCACTGAACAAGCAAGAGTGTCTTTGTCCCTAACCGATTTCAACCCTTCTCCCTACCCTAGGAAGTGGTTGAAATCTTCCCCTATGAATTGGGACAGCCCTTCAAGAAACCGTTACATCATCAGTTGTCATCAGGTGAAGTGATTTCCTGGATTTTGTACTGTTAGTGAACACTGGGACTAACCAATGATTTGAAAGCAGTATTAGTTATGTTTTTGTTTATTTACTTTTGTAAAGCCATTAAGATATGTAGATGAGCTTATATAATGGTGTAAGGTGAGAAGACTGTCTACATAGCTGGTTTTCATTTCATGGGGCAGAATCCTTCATCCTTTGTAGAGTGAATGCATTAGAGCGCCAGGATTAGCCTGTTTTTAAATAGAAAATGGTGGCAGAAAGTTACAACAAAACAGCAGAAGTACCCGAAAGAGGCCACTTTCAGGTACTTCGATTTGTTTTAGTTGGATCAATATTCTATCTGCTAACAGGGAGGAGGTGGGCTTGATGACCAATATTGCCGCAAGTTACCAGGGGGCCAATCAAAACAATATGGCTTCATTTTCAGGGGACTGTCATGCCGTCAACATATATATACATTCTATGGAGAAAATGCATAATATTGTGATTCCCAGGACGTCAGGAGCTCATATAGGCTCAGTGTTGGAAATGCAGGGGGTGTCTGCATATCTCTAGAATTGGGGTAAACATTTGTCAAGCAACTACCACAGGGTATGTTGCTGATGGTAGGGACCACTGTTAAATGCCAAACTCCCTCCTGACCTGTGATATGAATTGAGAAGAAGTTGTGACTAACAAAGGGGTGATGCAGAAACTGCTGGACCCCTTTAAGTTAAGTTTAATATATGTTTGCTGACGTGTGTTAAATGTCAATTTAAAAGAAAAAGAATGTTCAAATCTGAATGGTTTGTCTCTGCCTGCTGTGGTCAGTGCCCCATGGCATGGGCTACTGCCAAACTGGCACCAAACATGGGTCTCAACGCAGCCAGAGACGCGGTCTGAGAGGCGGAGATAGAGCCGTACGGATGGCGGAGGACCTTGTGGCCGTGTACCGGGTGCAGAGAGCTGAAGGGGGCTGGAGGCGCCGCTGAGGCAGGCGGACAGGAAGATGTCACTGATGGAGTGTCTGCTGGCCCGGTCGGGGTCCGCATATGCATCCACCTGCCGCTAGGCGCTGTAGGAGGTGTCCTCGTGCAACGCAGAATGTTGTGGCAAGCACAGCTCAGAATCTGCACCCTGAATTTTGCGATGGGGGTATGGATGTCAAGAGTTTGAACCCAAATGTATGCAACTCTCACTATCGGACACATTGAGACATTGTGGACGAGAGGATGACAGACTTGTGGCAGTGGAAACTTAAAACTCTAAATGAGTGATGTTCAGGAGTCAGCACAGCGGTCAAACTAGCAGTTGTTTGGATTTGCAATACAAAATGCATTGGTTTGTAAAAAAAATGATATGTATTGGCAAACCACACAGTGAATGGTACGGAATTTGTAAAACATGGTTTGTTTAAGTTTCGGCATGAATTTAGCTCCACATATATCAGGAGCCTAGACATATTTGTTTGAGCTCACACAAGAGTTAAGTGTTTCCTGCAAACTGTTTGTATCATGGAGCCTTTCTGTCACTAGTGTGCATGCATACTGTTGTATATATTTACACAGCATTTGTCTGTCAGGTATATTTTGTCCACACAAAAGCTTTCCTGCCTTCTGTTGTGTTTCTGTTTCTCACATGTAGGACTTGGGAATTCTACTTTCGCTCACCTGCGCACTCACACACGCGCATACACACACACACACTACTAAATCAGAGTATATATTAATAGGACCTATACCATTCACATCAGTTGAATCATCCAGACTCTTCCCTTTTATATTCTCCTATACATCCGTTTTAATTATATTTTAGCTTACTGCCTGGTGCCTTCTGAAAGATTGCAGTGGTTTCTGTCGATGTCAATGTCATGTCCAAGGATATATGCCAACGGGTCACGTTCTGTGGTCTTGAGATTCCGTTAAGAGCCGTAGCAATGTGTTTTATTTATTATCAACAAGGTTAGCACTTTGGGATTTTTTATGTCATCACAATAATTCACTAGCTGCCATACGCAATCGGAACCGCTAAGGTAATGTACAAAATGGAGCAATGCAAACAAGCATCCTCTTCCGATCAACAGCCAACATTCTTCTTGCTTCTCAGTCAGAGTATTAAGTGATTCCCTAATGACTGGGGTGAGGAGAACAGGAACTGTCCTTTCTCTCTGTAGAGATGTATGAAAAGCTTCTGCCCAAGTGCTGTAAGGGCCAAGTTAGCATTCCTGTGCGTTCCTGATGTGTCCTTTGATAATTACGCAGACATGGGAATCTGGATACCTCTCCTACTCTCTGGCAGTTGATAACTTGAAACAAGTAACTTCTGCAAGGTCTTGATGAAAAGTAACAATTGTCGCTGGCCCGTTGTTGAAAAAACAGTTCTGTGGGGCAATAGAGAGCAAAAAATTCACACACAGGCACAAATATATAGTAGCTACATTTAGCCACCTTGTGGGCAAAGGGAAAGAATCAAGAGCTATTTCAAGTGAGTTTTTTTCTGAGTTATTAAAATCTTCTTAATGTCACAATAACTGGCAAAGAATAAAGCTATCTTCAAAAAGCCAGCATCTGTGGTACTTGGGGGATGGAATAAACATGACTAAATTCAGCTGCCTTTTTTCAAAGTATAAGATAAATGGTCTGCATTTACAGTAGATTTTTTTTGTAATTCACACACATAGATCCAGTGCATCTATGGGCAACACAATGAGCCTTCCAAGCCCCTTACTGTTGGGGGGTATCCTTGGCGCTTGGCCCCTCAATGTAAGAAGTGAAAGCACACACACACAGTCATATATCCTTTCATTCATTTCCTTTAACAATAACTCCTACTAGCCCAACCCTTACCTTACGAGAACCTTTAAAGCCTGATAGATATGTCTTCATATTATATGTTATGTTGACTTGCTTTTTTTCCGCTTAGGATGACCCATTTTGTTACATACTTAGGTCCCCACAACATCAGTAGTACTATAGTACCACACACACACACGCATGCATGCTCGTGCACATGCCAAGCAAAGCATCCAACAGGCACAGGGGCAACCATGCAACTGTTGAATGTCTAGCTACTCCCTACTGCTAACAGGGTCATACATGTTGAAAGAAAACATATTAAACAGTAGAAAGGAGGGGGAGCAAGACAAGGGCAAAATGGTGGGAGGAGAAAATATGAATGGATGACAGACGTCAAGGAAGGAAAGAAAAGAGGAGGAGGAGTTAAAATGGAAATGGAGGCCTTGGGATGCAGGAGCAGCTAACAGCATTAACTTCCCAGTCGCATTAGATGATGAGATTCATTAATTTTGGCTTGCATTTTTCACCACTGAATTATGCAATGAGCCTGCGGCAGCATCTTCTCTATACTTATTTTTGCAGCAGTCGGGGGTAGACAGTTGGTTTTTGGAGGATTCCTGATGTGATTGTATTGCAGGTTGTACAGCCAAGTGTAAACAACCTATATATATTCCTGTTTTCTTCATTTTTAATCATTATTAGAAATGTATGGGAACTAGTCATGGGTGCCCGCAGTAGCTGTAACACAAGTTAATCATGTAATAGTGACTCCTATGTGATAGCATGTCCTGTCAAATTTTTAGATTAACTGTAAAAATCAAATGATTGTGTCATGAACATCAACACTGATTCCTTTATAGCTTTGGCAACATTAAAACAACGTAAAACATCATTGTTAAACTCCATTGGTGACTAAAAATAAAGAGAACATTGCACCTACAAAGTAAGTGTCTAATCAATATATCTTGTTTTAGGTCTTAAGAAGACCAAAACTGTATAAAAGTACATATCTGCATTGGAGAGTCATTTTTCTCATTTAATGTTTCGCTTTCAACCATTTTAGCAATTTTTTGCCTAACCTCTTCCGTACCAGGATGCCAATACCTGCTCAGCTAGATAGTGACTAGCTTCTAGGCACGGTGACCACTCAAAGGTAAAAAACGAGTAAAGATTTGACCTATCTTCATATGGTGGCCAGAAACATTTACTGGATATGTATGAGCTAAAATGTTAGCTTGAGCTTATTATGAATAATCATTGTAATTATGTTGTTTACACTCCATTCATACTCTTCTTTTCATGTTACAAAGGATAGTCTGATTATGACTTGCCTCATGATATCCACACAATGTCATTGCATCTGACATTATTCCACCATTTTAATATCTCCACCTGAAAAGGTTTCATAAACGATGCTTCCTTATACACCAATATGATGTTATAAGTATAGCTTTAAGGCATATACTTGTCTACATAATCTGAATGATGTTGGAAATACTCTAGATGTCTTGATAAGATTTTTGATATATGACCTCATTCGGTTTAAGTTAATGAGAAAATTATGCTTTTATAACAGTGGTTTATTCAGACTGCTAATATCGGTGTCAATGTTAATATAGTTAATGCCACAGCTTGCTCTCCAACTGCAGCTGTCAACAAACCTAGGTAAACCCAACAACTTTGTATTTGGAAAAGAAAATGAAAAGAAAAATGAATATTATGAAGATATCAGCAGACTTTAAGCTTATAACACAGTATAAATTACCTTGCTTTACGTCGAATATGAATGTCGGGGCTTGTGGACACCTGGATGACACCACACAAGCAATATAGAGGCATGTTTCTGTTGATTGATTACGTCTGAGGCTTTGATCATTATTATTGTTCTACCATGATTATTAAAATGAAGGTAATGTTGGCCGTTGCATTTGTTTTCAGTGGTGTATGCTGTTTTAAGTATCATGAGGAGAGGTGGAGTAAGGAGAGGAGAATAATATAATTATGCCTATTCGGGCATTTTTATCTCCTTGAAACATAAGGTAATATCAGTTTTGATTTGTTCCTGAGAAGGCAAGTTGATTTTTACACAGTTTTCAACCAACTTCTTGAAATTTAAATCGATGCTCTGATTACATAGTCAAATAAATTCCAATAGCAAAATGCAAACAATTCAAAAGCCGTTTTTTCTATTATCCTTTTATTTTTATCAGGGCAATTACCAGCAGTGACCGCTTAAAAAAATAACTAATTCAAATGTGGATTTTCTTGTTTTGAGATCAAATTACATTGTGAAATCCAATCTGAGTATTAAACAATTCCTCTTTTTAGCCGGGGTAAAACAAAGCCCTGTAGAAAAAGCAATTTGGCTCAATGTAATGAGTCATGTCCAAGTGCCTATTGGTTTGAATGAGGCTTAATTTAAAGGCACGATAATGTTCTTAAGAAAAGTCATTGTGTGTTTTGTTGTATTTTAATGCATGTTTTAACGAGGTGGCTGGGTCTGGGGTGCAACAGAAGCAGGAACAAAAAGTTGTAATATGAAGGTCTGGGGTCTTTAATTGCTAGCAGTGCTGAAAAGAGAGCTGGGTTTAGGAAGTAATGAATCGGTCTCAAATTAACTGTAAAAGCACTTGGCATTGATTGTGTTACAGCAAATGTACAATCAAGTGCTCACCAAGTCCTTCAGGAATCTGTAAGTATCCAGTTGTGTTTAAAGTCATGCCTTTGTTGATATGACCGAAGGAGCTAAACTATATCCACATGCAAAACTATATCCACCTGTTTGCTAAAACAGTATAATTTATCAACAATTTAAAGTATGAAAGTCACTGGTGATGATAACCTCATAATCTCACTAAAATGACTATTTAACATAGAAAGGTTTTTTTTATTATAAACAACAACAAAGTTAGAATGAAAACAAAAACATACTCAAAATCTATCTATGAAGTGATGCCCATGGTACGTTTTCTGTCAAGGGACTTAAATAACATATCATGAGGGTGTTTCAGGTTTTCTCTTTCATTTGTCTATGGCAGGGGTCGGCAACCTGCGGCTTATGGAAGTAAATCTGTGTCATCGGGATTTGAAACAAAAAAGACATTGAATTTCTAGCACTGAATATTTATGCATTGAAATTATGTATTTCAGCTGACATGTGTACATTCACGGACTTTATTGGACATAAACTAAGTGGAACTTAAACGAGATGACGTTCGGATTTTTTTTTTCCGAACGGGCCAGTGACTGGCATGGGTAACGCCAGGATTTCAATTTTGGATGGGCCACTATTTAATAGGAAAAATAATACTTATTATATGATCCCTGCCTGACTTGTTTGTGTTTATCTGCTGTAGACGAGCTTTAACAGCGCGATGCGCCGCTCTCTCTCCTGTTAAAAGTGAATGTCGCTCACCCAGCTCTCTCTCTCTCTCTCTCTCTCGCTCCACTGTCTCTCTCTCCTGTTACTACATGTGTTAAACCAAATGCACGAAAAGCCAAATCAAATCAGAAATACGTAGACCACTTCTTTTTAACTCGCATACATATTTATTTTCATCAATGCTGCCTACCACACAATCAAATCCGAACATCCCTTCCTCTCTTTGGAAAAGACGGTCGCTCGGGGTCGACGTCGGGACACAATATTGCTCTGATGTTGCATGTCGAAGGTGAGTTAGCTTCAGCGTTGTCAGAGCTGTCAAAGCGTCATGGTGTAACGTGTCTCCCACACACCTGGGACACCGTTCTCCACCGGCGGCGTGAGGGCGGAGGACGGGCACGGCTGCGCTGGGGAACTTTATTTTGAAAGGTTTCCCGGCCCTGTCAGCTGTTTTAAGATATAATAAATTTTAATTTTTTGGCTCGGCGCAGTTTTTGGCGCCCCCCTCTGAGTGGCTCCCTAGGCAACCGCCTATGTCGCCTGTAGGAAAGACCGGCCCTGTCCTTACTGTTTCGGCTGTAGCTTCAGCGTTGTCAGAGCTGTCAAAGCGTCTTGGTGTGACGTGTCTTCAAACAGCTGACAGTGGAGTGAGAGAGAGAGAGCTGGGTGAGCGACATTCACTTTTAACAGGAGAGAGAGCGGCGCATCGCGCTGTTAAAGCTCGTCTACAGCAGATAAACACAAACAAGTCAGGCAGGGATCACATAATAAGTATTATTTTTCCTATTAAATAGTGGCCCATCCAAAATTGAAATCCTGGCGTTACCCATGCCAGTCACTGGCCCGTTCGGAAAAAAAAATCTGAACGTCATCTCGTTTAAGTTCCACTTAGTTTATGTCCAATAAAGTCCGTGAATGTACACATGTCAGCTGTCTATTACTACATCTTACAGAAACAAACTACACCGATGGCATATAGAAGAGTTTAAACACTCACCGAAGCACCTCACACACGCTCCCGATCTTGAATCTGGAATCGATTGCTCCTCCTTGGATCCCCGGATGTTGCAGTTGAATTTTTTGAGGTTGAATTTTTTTAGGTTGAATTTTTGAGGTTGAATTTTTTGAGGTTGAATTTTTTGAGCTTGAATTTTTTGAGCTTGAATTTTTTGTGGTTGAATTTTAAATGTTGAAAAACATTCAAATACATAATTTCCATGCATAAATATTCAGTGCTAGAAATTCAATGTCTTTTTTGTTTCAAATCCCGATGACACAGATTTACTTCCATAGCGGCTCTTCAGCCCCTCTGCAGTGGCTCCCTGTACAGTGTTGTGCATGTTGCACATATTTTTCGCTAACGATAAACTTAACAAATCACTTTTCATATGATGAAAGTGAGTGAAAGTCACGTTTATTTTTTAAATCATCATCGTATCAGGCCGTCATGAAATAACAGGAGCGGGCGAATGTGTGTGTGCGCTCCCAGATAGTGCGCAAACACAGGCCAATAAAATGTTGATTTTTTTTTATTGTCGTTCTTTAATTTAATAAATGAAACAAACTGTAGTTTCATATATATTGAACAACTATATATATAACTTCAAAAGCTGTGTTATCAAATATGTTTTGCTGCTCCAGACAGATTTATTTTGGGGTAAGAGGGGGCAAAATGCCTCTTTTGAAAATAAAGGTTGCCTACCCCTGGTCTATGGCTATATCCACAGTAGGGGAGAGCAGGGTAATGTGAGAAATTTTTTACATTTGCTCCCCTCTAGGCTAGCTAAAATTATATATCAGTCAAATCTACACACTTCCCATTAATTCTCCTAATGTCTCCTAGCAATGGAAATGATCAGAATATCTTCAGGACAAAGGGCAGTGAAAATATGATTGTTTTTAAAAAAGTGGTCTTGTGTCCCACTTTACCCCAGCTACGGGGTAAAGTGATCCACTTTCTTTTTCCACTTTAAAACTACCATAACACCACATGTTGTAATAGTTAAATCCTGAAAGCTAGATTCACAAACACTAATATCAGACTAGTAACAGAATCATGGGGATTGGTCAATTAAGCACATTTATGATTATTATGATTCATGTGATCTCTTGCACACCCTTGCTTACCTGCACATTGTTTCTCTGTCCAATGGGCAGGGACAGGGATATTGTTTTTCTCTGAGTATTCAAATGCCAGTTCACGGCACTTAACTGGAGCAAGGCCATGAAACTGGTCAGCTAGTTGTTTCAAGTATTTGGCAAGCACCTCCACCATCTCATCTGTGAATATTCTCTTTGCCTCAGCTACTGCAATGTATACTAAAATGTTTATGACATTAAAAATAAAACATATGTAATGTAATATAACACTAAAATATGTTTGAGACTAAACTTAACTTGTGCTTCATGTCTCACTTTACCCCACAGCCAACATTTTAGAAAAAACATCTCTTAGCAATTCAGGCTAAACTTTAGCTAGCATCAATCACATGGTCTTCTTATATGTTGGAAGTTCATCAACATGAATCAATTTGTTTTGATGCAGCAGTTGATTAAGTTCAAAGTAAAAAAAAATACTTACATACACAAAAATTAGTTTTTTGCGAAAAACCCTAATTACCACAGCACCAGCACCAACTTCTCCTTCATGACAAGGGGGTATTGGGAGAGGCTTGAAAACATCATGGTCACATGACCAAAAATGTGTACCGTTGCCTAGATACAGGGGGTGTCTCACATTACCCGCTCTCCCCTACTACTTTTTTCTTTGCGAACAGATCAACTCTGTTACAGGTATGGTTGCTGCCAAGGGCTGTAGTCGAGACAATTGGAAATGTTGATGTTTGGAAAGAATGACAGACACAACCACAGGTCTTTTCGGTCTGACTCACCAGGCTCCAATCACATGACCCCCTTCTCAAAGAAAACAACCATTGTCTCAGGCACCAATGTAGAACTTAACAGGATAGTCAATTACACGCATTGCTGCACCTGTTGTCTTTGTAAAAAACTAAATTTAACTGCACAACTGCTTTGAACAATGACACAGTTTGTGAATTGTGTCGTATTTCTCTCTACACAAAAGAAATACCCTCAGTGAAGATATACAGGAACTTATGTTGCCGTCTACACAGGGATCTCAACTGGATTGTGAACTCCTAACACCAGGACAATGCTCCTGATGACTCAAGTGACTTGAGTCCCCTAGCCCTTATTTGAAATGGTGTGAATCATTAAATAATGGTTCCAGTGATTCTGCACCACAGCAAAACAACAACACATACCAGTGCACACTGTAGGAGGATTGGATAACATACTGTACATTAAAGGGAAAAGAACATAATGAAAACTAAACAGATTGAGATGTAAGTGAACTTCAAATAGAGTGAGAGAAAAATGAGTGTAGTATTGTGAGGAGAAGACATGGAAGGAAACTGCAAACCTGAAGAGACACCTTAAGGAACCACACTAAACTAAAGTAAATGTAACGTTTCTCAGCCATGATGGAAACTGAAAGAAGGCTGTTATTGCACAGTGCAATAACAGCAATGCAATTTACATTTTTCAATTCTTTTAATTAAAACATCCTACAAGGGCCAAACTACTTTATTGAACACATAGTCAAAGTCCGGAGCCTCTAACTCAGACATTCAATTCAGTGCATGCCTTATGTACTTTTCTTTGCAGCCACTATGATGCTTATCAGTGTTGACACACAAAAATATATATGTACAGCATGCATGTTAAATAAAATAACCATTTGCATTACATTTTTGTGGATGTGTTTACGATGTCATAAATAAAAGAAAAGTTTTTTTTATTAGGGCACTCTAAATGCACCTTAAAAAGAAAATATGTCTAAATTTATTTCATTTTAGGCATTTAAATTCTTCCATATATTTCTACAGAATGCAAACCAGTTCATTGTGAGCAGAGTGCACAACTATGCTTAACACAAACTTGGTTCAACTCTTTATGATCAAGAAAATAAGATTCTCATAAATCTGCTCCACATATATTATGTATAATCTGCTATTTTCCTCAAAGGACTTTGATTGAAATAGGTGACCTTTGACTTTGATGGTGTGAAAATTGGTCTCTCCTGGAAAGCAAGTTATGATATGCAGCCCTGAGGCAGAACCTTATCTGTCGTGAAAGCCCTTTGCTACAGCAGACCATCACACCAGAGAGAGATGGAGGGAGGGGGTAATAATGGAGGAAAGAATAGGAAAAAGAGGATTTCAATAGTGTGCTGGAGAAAGGGAGAAGAGAGAAAGAAATGGCTAGGTATGACTAATACGCATTGTAAGTGTAACATTCTGCGGAGTCCCCCCCCACCACCACTGTTCCAACACCTCCCTATGCTCGTCCACATCCACATCCTTTCAATGACGGACACTTTTCTGTCCAAACTGTGACATTCAAACACTTATATTGCCACAGTCCCCATCCATCTATACATCTTATAATGACAAAAAACTATGCTCTCTCCTCTGTGACATTAAAACTGTATAGTGTCATCACTCCCCATTAGCCATCCAACCCTCCCTGTCTGTACTTTGTCTCCCCTCGCACAACACTGCACTCATGTCCTTTGAGAAATCCTCACCAAACAATGTGTGGGAGGTGGGGAAATGTGAAGCAAAGTCCATCTATACCTTCATCCAATCATCCAGCAAACCCTTATCCCAAAGGCATACCACTTTGTGTAGTCATTCACCAAGTTTGGAATCACGTGTATATATTCCTCTATATATGCATGACTTTGCCGATCAATGTGGGAAAAGGCAAAGGTGAAGCTATGGGTAGAAACAGAAAGTAAAGGAGAAGAAAGTAATAAATTCCCCAAAATGTCTGAAGTCCAGACTAAAGGAGGGGGGATTTAAAAAAAGACAAAGAAGGGGGCTGGGCTTTAGGATTCAGGACATGATGGACAAGCTGAGAGGAGAGGGGTGGTGTACTTCATCTTGTTCACACTTACTGCAGTGAGACCTCCTGTTTCAATCATGAGGCAACAGTGCCATCAAGTGTCTTTAATTGGTTTAGCATGACAGGGGTGTTCTGTGTAGGAAAAAGGAGTTTCTTATATGTCCTGTGCTGTGCTGAGCAGCATATTATTTAAGGATTTATATATTCTAGGTGATGTATTAAAGACTAGTGGTAAATATGAATTGTCAAACCAGAGGATTCAAATTGGATTTCTATTTGATTTACAACCACTCACCTTATGTACCTGTATTTAATATGTATCTGACACACTGAAATATTAGCTGTAGACTATCAAATTCCACACAAACACACTATTTAAGATATTGGTACAAAGCTATCAAGTTAATCAGTGAGAGCACATATCCCCACTTCCCCATCACATATGACCTAAACCATACAACTAGTATACAACTGGCATCTGAGCTGGCCGAGATCAGAGTCTGGCATTGTCGAAAGGAACGGCCAGCAGACTGTGTCATGGTGGAACACGAAGTCGGGAACTTTGGCTCAAAAGTGGGAGTAAACCATAACCTACGTCTGCACACATTTTTAAACATGACTCCATGTACGTCCTTCTATTTCTTCTATATAACAAACTTTAGAAGTTATATGTCATCAAATTTATGAGATAATTATAAGCTCTAATGTTGTGGAGTTTATTTTTAAAGACTCTTGAGCACATCTCAATTGGAATACTTGAAGTTAAGGTGTCATCCTGTGAGATCATCTTCAATATGGCTCTTTCCAAACTCTCATAGGTAAGAACAAGGAACAAGGCCCAACTTCATCCAACATCTCACATATCAAACTCTTACGGAATAAGAATGTCTTCAACAGATACAGACAGACACACCATAAATACAAAAGTATTGCTAAGTCACTATGACACACAAAACGTTTGACATCTCAACAATCGGAGCAATATTAAATATATATTTCTCACCGGTTTGCCATTATGAAAAAGCAAATTCTCCAAATGTTCAGCTGCTGTTTAAATCCTTAAAGGACAGAATCCACACATCATGAGCTTAAATGACTGTTTCATGTCCCATATTAAAGTACTATACTATTCACGCACAGAACACAGGTAAGGTCTGCTAGACAGACTTCTTTAGCTTGCTATTACTCACTCCATCATGGTGCTTTTCTGCTAGGCTGCCCCCTGCTGTTTTGAGGAGGCTGCACAGAACTGTACAGGTACGAGAGCCTTCAAGCCAGGTCACACAGAAAGAAGAGAATGGAGGGTCTGGTAATCATGTGATAGTATTGATGATGTCAGGTCACATTACTTGCACTTAAGAAAAAGAATGTTATGTACATGTACGAGTAATTTTTGTCTACATTTCTAAGCAGATCTGTTTTAAGGCCACCCTGATGGTGGGTTGCAATATAGGGCATATTGTGTCCTCCATGTAAGCAGATTGGGTATGGACCAGACTAAAAAGTCAGAGTACACATCAAATACATTTTTCAGTTACATTTTCAGCTAAATTAGGTTTTAATGACTTATTTGATGCTATAAAAATTAGGTGAGAAGGTCTCTGGTTCGACTCCACGGAGAGACAACAAAGATGAACCTGGATTGATCTGTCCAAAAATCCAAGAGTCTCCCTACCCTGTCTAGTGCCCCTGAGCAAGGCACCTTACTCCCCCAACATCTGCTCCCCGAGCGCTGTACATGGTCGCTCACTGCTCTGTGTGTCCTGCACCAGATGGGTTAAATGCAGAGATAAAATGTCCCTACCTGCATGAGTGTGCCTTTGCATGTCTGTGCATGTGTTTGGGATGAATAAATGGATCTTAATTATTTACTTTTGAGACTGACTCGCGATAGGTTTGGAAAGAATAATTATGTAAATGGTAAATGGTTTGTATTTATATAGCGCTTTCTAGTCTTGATGACCACTCAAAGCCCTCTCAGACAGTATTTTAATGTCTGGACCAGTGGCTTGTTAATATAGGGCCCCCAGGAAATGCCTCCTATTGCTCTCTGGACACTCCCACTTTTATTTACAGCCAATAAGTGTTGAGTATGGATTATATATATATATATATATATATATATATATATATATGTGTGTGTGCATATAAATACACACACACGTGTGTATATGTGCACACATATATACACGCACACACATACATATTCACACACGTTCCCCCTTTGATATCCAGAGTGACCACCATGCTGACCCATGAGTTTCCTCTTTCATTTTCATATTCTGGAGGTTTACCAGATTACTGTCAAGTCTATTCAGCTTTATTGAAGAGCACCAAATAATAACCAAATTATCCTAAGGCACTTTTCATATAGACACCATACTCTCTATAGACCATACTCATGTGAGAGAGAGTGAGGACATAACACAATGCTGGTTCCATATAAAGGTGTTAAACATAAGTACACAAGGGTTATTTCAAACTGAGGAGCTAAATTCTAAATTACTTAAATTCTATTATGGATTATACATGGAGTCAATGAAAAGAGTAATAGAGCAACATGATCCCTTCTTCTTGTTCCTGTCTGTACTCGTGCTGCAGCATTTGGGATCATCTGGAGAATCCTTAGAGACTTTATGGGGCAGCCTGATAATAAGGAGTCTCAATACTCCAACATCAACGTAATAAATGCATGGACTAGTTTCTCAGAATCTTTTTTGGCAGGACGTGTCTGATTATATGTAGTTTTTTTTTTGTGGAAGTAACATCTCATATCTTCATCAAATGTATCTCCCATATATCTTACAGTGGTATGGCCAGGGCAATGCTATCTAGACAAAGTAAACTAACAATTTCTGCAGCTTTGTATGTAGATATGACATCAAAGGAGACAAGGAGCATTTCGTGGGAAATATCTTTGCAGTGACTACAAAAGCATATATTTATAGTATTGTCAATTACCGTGATCTTTGAAAAAAGAACCATCTAAGTAATATTAATACAGTATGATAATACAGTGTTGGCTGGAAATAATTTCCTTTCGGGTTATGGTGGTTGATCGCAGATGTTAGGCCTTGTGGATGTTTGTTTATCGGTTCATATGGTGGACTTTTCACAATCCATTAAGTTTCTTTGTGGTTTTTGTGCAACTTTGTAACTTTCATTTTATTTTTGGTGTCATTTATTAGCCATGAAAGAGACAAAATGTTAGGTTTGGGTTTTGTTTGGATCCCAAACTGACTGAATGTTGATTAGTGATGTGTCCTTCCGTGTCGAAGCTTCGGAGCGTGTGTTGAGAATCCAGGAAGATTTTTGTAAAGCGCGTATCGATGCTTGTGGTGACGTTCGAAGCAAATTGTGTCGCGCATTCTTAAAATGTATGTATTTTTATCATTTCATATTCAAATATTCATTAAATATCTTGTTTTTGATTACCACAGATCATTATTTTGTGTTTTTCTTTTTTACTTTATGAACAGAGGTACATTTTGTATTTTTATAAGCACATGGTCAAAAATGGATAAGATACGGATCACCTGCCATTATTTCACATAGTTGCTTTTGCACATCTGATACATGTGAGTCTTATTTTGCAAACAATTACTAGTCAGAAATAGTGAGAATATGTACAATACTAACTAGCTGTTGGCTAGCTAGCTAACCAGAGCTACATCAATAAAATAAAACTTGAAATATAACAGTTTATACTTAATAGACTGATTGATGTGATTGTGAAAATATGCTTTTGATTTTCTTTATCCAAAGTGTTAGTATGGCTGGTTCCATCATTTCAGACTTACGATTGACATGGTCATACAGAAAGTGCATGAAAATGAGGAAGATGAGGAGCGAATTCTTCTTTAATTCTGAGTCTGAAATATCTGATGCTGAGAACCTAGACTATGTTTCACAGGATCAAGCTGGAGTTGTGGGTGTGTCTTGGAATCTAGCTCTCCTAAATGAAGGAGGCTCCTAAGATGACATAGAAGAATCATCCTCTTTGATGACCTAAAAGAATCATCCTCTTTGATGACATAGGAGAATCATCTTCTCCTTTGATGACATAACGTAGAAGACTCACCATGTCATAGAAGGAGCCTTCTCTTAAATGACGAAGAAAGAATAAGCTATAAAATAATATAGCGACACAGGCCTGCAGGAAATAATGCAGGAAACGAATACGGGTCATTTTTGACCCATGTTGGGCATTAAATAGATAAGATAGAACTTTATTTATCCACACATCGGGGAAATTCACTTGTAACAGCAGCAGACAGGTCAGAATAATCAGACAAGATAAAAAATAAATATAAACAGGACAAAAGAATAAAAAAAAAGGTTGAATTAAATAAAAAAATACTGAGAAAGAACATTCTGTCCACACAGTATGAATTGTACGTGGCAAGTCAAATAATCTTCTGTAGATAAGACAGTGAGACGGTTTCCTTCCCTTTTGAAAGTACGGCAAAATAGTACTGAAAATTTTGCAAAAGAAAAAAGACAGGATTTCTTCAATTCTCCTTAAGTTAAGTTCATTGGTGTTTAGTTTGTGATCCCCAACAATGCTGCATGCACACAGTAGTCGTTGTGGCCAACAAACACTGTTTCCGACTGAAATTGTTGAGAGAGTTTATGTGGCTTAGATATTGCAAAAACACCAACACTATCTTTGCATGAAAAGAAGAATTTGTGGAAATTGTAGCTTTTATAGATTTCCCTTATGTAATAAATACAAATTGTATACCATGAGAAAAGGTCAATGTTTAGAAAAAATTGGAAACCGTACAATTCATTTCAACATTTGCCAGTCAAGCTCATCCAAGACAATATGTTCGAATGGAGAGAGTGGCACCACTGTACAGTTTCCTAAGGGAAGGTTTTCTGCTGACACCAAAACACTGTTCTTCACATAAGGCATATCAGTTGTGTCATGTGTGTCAAAGGCCCAAATATTTGTCCTCCCAAATAACTGGCAAACTCAGCACCATATTCACATGTCGATGGAATACTAAACTGTTGATTGCTGAAATTGTATTATTGTTGTTATTAAACTTTCTCAGTATTCCATTAAAACACTCAACACTTTTATCCAAAGCGACTTACAATAAGTGCACTCAACTATGAGGGTACAAACACAGAACAGGTAGAATCATGTAAGTACATTAACCTAACAACAGAACGAATAAACTGGTCCTCAGTCACATATTCATCCCATATAAAAGTACATTTTAAAAACTGTTATAACCGCTGCTTCAAAAGTGAAAAGGTTTGATTGATTGGTGATGTTTTACTCTGAAATGTCTCACTCAGCTCGTGAATACGTCCTTTCCCGCAGACATGAAACTACCGGCTCGGGTTTTGCGAGGTCCAATGACTGACTCTGTTTTTGGTGTAAAAAACTTGCTGAAGTCAACACAACACTGTTTCTCTGGAGGAGAGGATGAGTGCGTTGGAAACAGAGTCGGCGTCAGAACCAATCTAATAGGGGGGCATAGACTCACAGCGGAGGGGCATAAATAAATCTCTCTCTCTCTCACACACACTCACTCACTCACTCACTCACTCACTCACTCATCGGCGAAACCACACACTGAGTAGCCTACTGTGCACCATGTGCATCGCCGAAACCACAAGTGACAAGCCCACAAATAATTAAGTAGGTAATGTTACAGTACAACTATCACCATTGCATCAATAAATATATGATCACAGTCAATGCAGCCATGTTTCTAATAGCGCCTACACAAACACGCCCTCCCCGATCTCAAAACAAAACGTGCGCACACGCAAGTTCTCAATTCAATTCAATTCAAAAAAGCTTTATTAGCATGAATGTTTTTTAACACTATTGCCAAAGCTGATTCAACACATACATATTACATAAACATGCAGAAGGACAAAATAAAATGAACAGAGTTGATTAAAAATAAAAGAGAATCAACATTCCAAAAATAACAACAAACAGAGTTTGTTTGGCATTCTGTGGCCTTACTGGCTGTCCCTCAGGTTGTTACAAATCGCCCTGTTTAGACCCAAGGGGAGAGTTACTACGCATTCAATTTTAAGCGACCCGACCCGCTGTGTGTTCGTTGCACGCTGCCTGAACAAGTTAACATAAACGAAAAATCACTAATTGGACCGATAACCTTGTTATCGGTCTTACCAAACATTAACTAAATATATATATAAACGAAAAACACTCAAACAGGTTGCTTATAATATACTGTATTTACACAAAACAACAATCAAACCCCCGCGCTCGTGCCCGCAAACATTGGCGGACCCGTGAACATAAACTAGCTATTTACACACACTCAACATTTTATCAATACCATCAGAAGAGTTGAAGGCGGCGGGTACTGTGAGAGAATGTACTTTGTGCTCCAAATCCCCTCCTCGATTGGCTGTGATTCTTTTTGCGTCCGGAAAAACTGTTTTGCAACTTCATACTCTGCCTCAATTATAGGCGATTGTGACAGGTCCATGATATGCTTAACAGCTGTAGCATCCAGAAATGTATTGCTGTTTGGATCGAGTGCAGCAAGTGACCTAGCCAGTTGAGTGTTGCGTTCACTAAATCTCTGATCCATTTCTCCAACAACTGAATCGACAATGCTGTAGTACAGTCTCTTGAGTTCTGTTTTCCTGTCATCATTCCTCTGTCCTGTAGTTCCCTCAACCACATACCCTTCCATATTCGTGTTTGTTGTGCATTTCCGTTTGAGGGTTTCAGTTTGTATCAGCGATGCCCTGGCAGCCTTGGCCATGTCCCACACCTTGTCTAACTCCTCATCAAAATGTAGTTTCCGTACACATTCTTTTGAACTAGCCACAACACTCAAACCTGTCAATAAGTCAACATCCTCGCTTTGTATAATTTTGTTTGCTGGGTCAAGCAGGGCAAGCACTCTGTGCACTACGTTTGCAATGAATGGAAAGTTGGGCTCAGTCATCTCTCGCAGCAGGCCCACAACCTCCATTCGTAGCTGTGCACCATGAACCCGCACAGCGTCGATCTCAGTCAGAAGAGATGTGATGTCGTCAAAGGATTTTAGAATTACAGACACGGTGGCAAGGTGCCCTGTCCACCTCTGTTCTAGAAGGCGTTTAAGATGCTCACCCTTGTAGTGCACAGCAATTGTGGGCTTCTTGCAGAATTTGTACCATGTGTTACATACATTAAAAAAGTCCACTACAGCTGCCTCAGCTGACATCGCATGTACTACGACCAAATGTAGCTGATGGTTCAGACAGTGGACATAAGGTATCTCACGGTCCAGTTTTTGTTGCAGTAGCTTCTGCATGCCACCGTGCTTCCCTGACATCAATGAAGCCCCATCATACACCTGCCTGAGAATCTTTGATGAGTCCAAACCAACATTGTTTAGCTCAGCTAAGACTGTGTCTGTCAATGTTCGTGCATCACCTGCGTCAGCAGTCGCGATGGTTACCAGGCGCTCTGTCACTTCAAATGACTTGTTTACAAAGCGAATGACAACAGATATATTTTCGCATCCCATGGGGTCTCGTGTTCCGTCCACTTTCAATGTGTAATGTGAGTCGCATACTTCTTCCACTATAGCCTCAGTCACCACACTGCTAAGTGTATTTATAAGTTCATTCTGCATGTCGTGACAAGTGTATGTGGCGTTTCGAGGGATCGTTTTCACTATGTCAGCCAATTCTGGGTCCTTTTTAATTGTGTAATCCAATAAGGACAGGAAAAGACCACTTCCGCCCTCAGACATGTCACCAAAAGCATCTAGCTTCCCTCGTAAAGGCAACTTGTTTTCTACCAGAAACCCAACAACATCCACGAGAGATGAGACGTAGTACCTGTTCTTTCGTAGCTGGTCTGTGTTGAAAGTGTCGAAATCTCCTTTCCGGTATTGATACGTCTCTGTCGCTCCTTCCACATGGTGTAGCTAGAGAGATGTTCCTTTGACGTTTCATGTTTATGAAAACCCCTGTCTCTCTCCGTGGCATTTTTCCAGTTACGGTATCCAACGCTCACAAAAACATCCAGTTTCAGGGTGGTGGTAGTGATAAAATTCCGACAGCAAAAACAAAATGCTGCATCAGCCTTTGCACTGTACTCTAGCCAGTCTCTGTTGTGAAACCAAGTGGCTAATGTTATGCCAGGTTGTGGATGGCTAACCACGTTAGCTTCTGTTAGCCTTCTTTCGCTGCTAAAATTACCAGCAGGAACAGCTGCACCGGCTTCTTGGCTCCTCGCCGAAAGCTCTTCAGAGGTGTTTGGATTTATTTCTCCGACATTAGATGTTGGATGAGGCCGTGAAGAAGGTGCCCCACCATGCAACCATTTTCTTATGTCCATTTTGTGTTTAACGTCCCTGACCCAACTTCCGCTCTGACTACAGCTGTCAACTCAACCGTGACGCAATTGTAATAAAAATTCAAACACACCAATCAACAATCACACACACACACACACTTCTTTTAGGATTATTTTTGTTTTATTTTGTTTAATAATAGCCTATATAGCCTATTTATAAAGGAAAACGTCTGACTTTTACTTTAATAAAAATAAGTAATTAATACAACACAGGGCATGACTTGGGGGGGCACAGTAAGGCTGTTGGGGGGGCATGGCCCGAGAAGGCTCCCCCATAACGCCGACACTGGTTGGAAAGCAAAGCCGCGGGCCCGGTGTGCACGAGTCGAAGCGGAGAAGACAGGCGCACAATCCCCAAATTACGGTAAGAGCTAAGCTACAGAGAGAAGCCCTTGCTAATGGCTAAGTAACTCTTAGATCTGAACAGCGTGTTAACAACTGTGCTCTTAGCAAGAAAGTTGCTAATTCTGAGCTTGATAATACAGGAGACCGCCGGGGAGAGAAGACGATGCGAAGTGCACGAAGTGAGCTTGGAGGTTCATAAACCACTCCCATTGATGTATAAATACTTTTCTCCACTTCTTCTTCTTCTTTCCGGCAGACTGGGCACTATTTACTTCATTACTGCCACCCTGCGTTAGGGAATCCTCACTGCAGTTTATGCGATATAAACTTGTAATTTTCCCAGCACTTCCCCAGCTCTCTGCTTCTTGTACATCCCATCACCAAACAGTTTTTTTTTTACAGATAAAGTGCCTAATCCTATAAAATGCTTGCTCCTTTCTTTGGCATAGAGTGGAAAATACATCAGAATATGTTAGAGAAACTCCAGGACTCCACAGTTGTCACAGTTTCCATCTCTTTGTTTTCCCACAAGCACCAACCCACTTGCTAGTCCACAATGCCCGAGCCTTAACCTCATTGTTAAGTTATTCTTACTCACTTGGCGTATAAAGTATGAGCAAAGCGTCTCCTTCAAAAGTACTTTATTTTTCCTGAACACCGGCTCTGTTCATCCGTTACGTGCAGGTAACGGTGAACCAACTGACAACACACGTGATACAAACAGATACCGTAACATCTCTAACAAACGGCCAATAGTGCTACCGTAAAACAATAAGAGCGTTCTCTCTAATGATAATTAAACACCCCCACTCGCTCTTATCTTATAAGGTTGCATGAAAACAAAAGTAACGATTGCTTTGTAAGGACATCAGCAATCATTTGCTCAGTAGGACAATATTCCCAAATAAACTTTCCATTGTTCACATTTTCTCTGATAAAATGATACTTAATGTCAATGTGTTTGCTCCGTTGTCTGTTGACTGGATTTTTGGCTAGTGCTATGGCACCTTGGTTGTCTTCATACACCTTTGTTTGTACATATTGGTATGTGTCTATACCCCTGAGTAGCTGTTCTAAATAAATGCATTCCTGTACAGCTGATGCTAAGGACATGTATTCAGCCTCACAAGTGGATAAAGCTACTGTCGGTTGTTTTCTTGTTTTCCAGGATATCAAAGAGCTTCCCTCATTTAGACTGACACAATAACCTGATGTACTACGCCTATCTGCTGGATCTGATCCCCAGTCAGCATCACTGTAGACTCTTAGGCCTAGTTTTTCTGTGTCATTTCTCCTGAAACATAAACCCTGTTCTGTTGTACCTTTGAGGTACCTGAACACATGTTTTATTGTGTTCCAGTGTTCTACTATTGGTTCAGCAAAGTGCTAGGAGAGTTTACTGACCACAAAAGTTATGTCTGGTCTGGTACATGTAGACAAGTAAATTAAACTTCCTACTGCCTCCCTGTTCTTTCTTGGGTCTTTCAGTTTTTCTGCAGCTTCTGTGTAATCAAGTTTTGATTCACATGGAGTTTCTCTAGCTTTGCAATCCTGCATCCCAAATCGATCTAGAATTTTGCTCACATATCTCCCCTGTGACATTTTGACTACACCATCTGTTTGTTCGAAATCTATGCCCAAGAAATATCTCAACTTTCCCAAGTCTTTCATTTTGAACCTTTCAGTGAGTATTTCTTTCACATTTTTTAGAATATACTCATCACTAGCTGCTATGACAAGATCGTCAACCCATATGATTAGGATTACTTTCTCGTTGAGCTTTTCTTTTGTATACACACAGGTATCAGCTGGGTTCTGTACAAAATCATTCTCAATCAAACATGTATGCAACATAGCATTCCAATTCCTCCCTGACTGTTTCAGACCATAGATAGATTTTGGTAATTTACACACCAGTTTTTCACCTGTTTTGGACTTTTTGTCATAACCCTCAGGTTGGTCCATGTAAATTTCACGGTCAATTGGGGCATGCAAGTAAGCTGTTTTAACATCCATCTGGTGTAGGACTAGGTTATCTTGTACAGCCTTTTGCATGACCACTCTCACACTTGACATGTCAGCTGTAGGTGAGAAGGTCTCCTCATAGTCAGTGCCTTGTTTTTGACTGTAGCCTTTTGCTACGAATCTTACTTTATATTTGTCAGATCCATCAATATCTGTCTTAAGTGCATAAACCCATCTGCCCCCCACTGTCTGTTTGCCTGGTTGCAACTGAGTAAGGCTGAAAGTCTCATTCTCCTCCAGGGATTGCATCTCCTCTCTCATGGCATTCGTCCACTGCCTTGCTTTGCTTGATGCAATAGTGTCCTGGTAAGTTTGAGGTATGTCACACACTGCTCTGTAACAAGCGTCTATGGATGTGTGCAGTTTGTCCTCTGTCTCAAAATCCTGTAGATGAGCTGGTGTCTTTTTAGTTCTCGGTGGATACCTTCTCATCGTAGTCTCTGTGGCCTCACCTGGCTGTGTGTACTCAGTCTTTTCAGATGAGGTCTCACTAACATCACTTTGAACACTCTGACCTGGTACATTTTCCACATTTTCATCAGCAACATTCTCCTCACTGTTGTCAAGAGTAGAGTGTGTATCCCCGTACTCTGTATATGACTCAGATGTTTGTGTTTCCCTTTCTTTGGTTGTTTTAGTGGTGAATTTCACCAACCTGTGCTTTTGGACCCTCTCTGTGTCTGGATAGTATACTAGATAGGCTGGGCTGTTTTTATCATAGCCTATGAAAACACCTTGCTCACATCTGGAGTCCAATTTGCTTTTCTCTTGCTTATAGGCAAAACACATCGATCCGAATTTTTGTAATTTGGATATGTCTGGTACCTTGCCAGTGAATAGCTCGTATGGCGTTTTCTTTGTACGCCTACTGTAGCATCTGTTTCTCACATAAGCTGAGGTCTGTACAGCGTAGTTCCATAGCTTATCTGGTAACCCGCTTTCTATCAGTAGGCATCTGCTCATATCATAGAGTGTTCTCCACCCTCTCTCTGCAGTGCCATTTTGGTGGGGTGAGTATGGAGCAGAGGTCTCATGTCTAATCCTATTTTTTGTTACCAGTGTCTGGAAGTCTCGACTTGTGAACTCAGTGCCGTTATCTGAACGGATACACTTGACTTCTCCATAAGGAGCTATGTCAGCTAAGAATATTTCTGTGGCCTGCACTGTATCACTCTTGGACTTTAGAAAGTATACAAGCATAGTGCCTGAGTAGTCGTCTGTAAAGGACTGTGCATATCTGTGTCCTTCAATGCTTGGTGTTACCATGAGACCGGCTAAGTCAGTGTGGACTAGTTCTAGGGGCTTCTTTGCCTTCCTATCTGGCTCCCTATTTCTTGTCTGTGTGAACTTTCCCTGTGTACACACATCACATAACTTATCCAACCCTACTGCATCTTCCTTTATCTCCATGCCCTTCACAACACTTTGCAACCTTTTAACATCTTCATAGTTACAATGACCCAATATTTCATGCCATGTTTGCATATCATGACATACTTTACATTGATCCACAATCTTCTCAACAGTTGGTAAGTAATACAAATTTCCATTCTTATGAATATCAAACCTGCTACCATCCTTGGTGATCATGCGATTGTTCCCCTTCTTGAAGGTGATTGTCGCTCCTCCATTTGTTGCTCTTGCCACTGAGAAGATGTCGTGTGGATACGATGGCATGTAGAGTGCATCTCATAGCTGCGCTGTGTGTTGTCGTCCTGCGCTGTCTAGAAGATGTATCACCGCCGTTCCTCTCTGTTGTGCACTTCCACTGCACTTGCTTCCGTCTCCTAACTCCACTGAGTGGGTCTCTGGTTGGAACAAGTTGTCGAAGCTCTGGAACTTGTTGATGTCTTTCACGATGTGGGAAGTTGCCCCTGCATCCACCATGATGCCTTTCATTTTCACGTTACCTGGTGGTCTTTCACTCTTAACATATTTGGCCATGAAGAGATGGTCTTGGTCGTCATCTTGCTCCTCTGTAACTTTTCTGACTCCATCTTGTCCCCCCTTTTTCTTACAAAGTGATTCTGCATGTGTATTGTTTTTACAGTAATTGCACCACACTTTTCTGTAACACTTTCTCGCCATGTGTCCCTTTATTCCACACTTGTAGCAAGTAATGTTGGCATCTTCTTCTTTTCTGCCACTGTGTGGCTTGCTGTGGCCTCCACCCTGTCTTGTAAATGTTTTCATCACATTATCTGTGATTGGTTCTGTCATTTTCATTTTCTCTGACTCCTCAGACTCGCAGTCTTCTTTTGAAGTCTGCAAACGTGACGCTGTCTTCATTTTACGTCACATGGACGGCTAGCGGCTTGAACGAGTCTGGTAGCCCGCTTAGCGTCATGGCCACGATCAGTTCATCACTCATGCTCTCTCCTGCTTCTCTTAATGCAGTGATGATGTTCTATGCTCTAATTAAATAGTCAGTAACAGTCTCGCTGTCTGCCATATGAAGCTTGGTTAGAGATGTGTACATATTTATAATCCGTGGCTTGCTCTTCCCAGAATAATGTTCTTTGAGTATACACAGGGCTTTCCTACCATCATCAGCAGCCTTGTGTCTTATAAGCGATAGGCTCTTGTCATCTATTAGCCTTACCAGCTCGGCGTAGCAGTCGGCATTCTTCCGTCCGTCGTCGTCGCTCGCTTGATCTGGTTCTCTTAAAATTGTGTCCTTTAACTTCAGAATATGAAGGCAGCTTAGGAATCTTGTTTCCCAAAGGTCGAATTTTTCTTCGGATCCGTCGAATATCAGCTGGGGTGCTGGAGCTCCTGTAGTTTGGTTAGCCATCTTAGCTTCCCACCACTTTCTTTAAGCTTCTTCTTGCTATAGCGTAATACGTCGCTTTAAAACAATTCACGCTTGCTTCATCTTCTTCCCTGGGCCCATAACCTGTTAAGTTATTCTTACTCACGTGGCGTATAAAGTATGAGCAAAGCGTCTCCTTCAAAAGTACTTTATTTTTCCTGAACACCGGCTCTGTTCATCCGTTAAGTGCAGGTAACGGTGAACCAACTGACAACACACGTGATACAAACAGATACCGTAACATCTCTAACAAACGGCCAATAGTGCTACCGTAAAACAATAAGAGTGTTCTCTATAATAATAATTATCTATAATAATAGATAATTTAGCACTCATCAATTTGATTTCATCTATTCAAGGATATTTATATTAATGTAATTAGATAAATGAATTTGATTTGTTTATTTTGGTTATTGGTTATTGGGTTTATTTAATCAGAGTCATACAGAAGAAATTGTGTAGATTATTCATTGATTGATTAGTTTATTTTGATAACAATGCTAAGAATGTCTGATGTGGTGTAAAATAAAGGAGATGACAATGGCAGCCAACATAACCAGCGTTAAATCTCCTCTCTTGCCTGTTTTCATATTTCCTTGTACACACAGGAGACTATAGATCTACCAACACAACAATGTATTATCCGTACAATACCAAGAATCAACAGATTTTCACGAGTATCTGATTACAATCATGAATTCAATTTGAATTAAGCTCACATTCACAAACAAATATATTCTAAATGAATACTCTGAGCAAGCATGACAATACTGCAAGGCAAGCCATTACATCATGTCTTGTACTACACTAATGCTACTCAATACCTTTGCAAATACTTTGCAGGAGGGAGAATCCCAGCACAGTGACCTGACTGCAATCGTGTGTTTGAGGCACTTTTCATCCAACTCTACGAGCAGTACTGTGGATCAAGGCGCGTATGTGGAGTCAGGCACCAGTGTTTGAGCCATACCCCCACATCCGGCAAGTCATTATTATTAATATCATGGTGATGAAGAAAAGCACCACCCGGGTCCAAGTGATAAATACTGCAACAATCACAAGATGTTGAGTTTATAAACACTTTACCCAGCCAATAATAACCTAGTATATATAACCTAGTACCTAGTAAAAACGATTTATGACTATATGCTCTGTACGGTGACCTTGGGTGTCTTGAAAGGCGCCTCTAAATTAAATGTATTATTATTATTATTATTATTATTATTATTATTAGTAGTAGTAGTAGTAGTAGTATTAGTATTAGTATCTGTGCCATTTCCTGTGTAGCCATGTTGTCATCTGATATTATGCTTTGTTATACAAAAAAGGTAATACTTTTAGGCACTGCACAGGGGAACAAGCACGGGAGAACTGTCGCGAGCCCATAGAGGCTCCATCTTCTGTTCTGAGGCCTGCACCTGAGCTTCCTCTCCAGTCAACCAAACCAGCTCTTCAAGCACTTGCCCACACCTCCACTTCTCCTGCCTGCCTTCCAGATTCTGGTTCCTGTGGTTCCGGTTCTAAACCTGCAGAAGCGTCTCTGATGTCCCTTACACCACCCAGCACTACCACAAAAATGAAAGACAGGAGGCAAGGAGAAGACTGGCTAAATAGAGAGGAATTACTCTAGGGGCCAGAATTTTGGAATACCAAGTGAACAGTAGCAATTTCAACAGTAGCAACATTTCAGCCATAAATAAGACTGAAGTGCATTATTAATTCTGAATGTTGAGCATATTCATGTGGGAAGTGTCTTTTAGACAAGTACACTCCTACAGAAACTTACATAATTGTATTATTTTTGCCATTAATTGTTGAAGTCATTTTCTCTTGTTATTTGATTTCATTGTGCAGTAAACATTGTGCTCCACTTATTTTTACACAGGCATAGTATTGATTTGTGTAGTACCACAGGGTGGATTTTACCTTTCTGTCCTCTGAAACCTTAACACTTTGTAGTGCAGTACTGACATGAATGTTGAACAAAAAAGTTTTGTAATAAATGTGTCGTTGTGTCTGTGTATATTTGCAGAAATGTAAGTAAAGAGAAACTCTTCAAAGCACTCTGACTTTCATTATTCAAGTGTGATACATTCACAGTGTTTCGGTGGCATATATGAACGACATGAGGGCTAAGAATATTAATGTAATTATTTTCTAGTTTCTTTTATTTAAAAATGAAGAACTTGAACAGTCATTTGATGTCATTTATTTTGCACAAATACCAAACAATAATAAGACAATGCATTTATAAAACTGGAAATATAAAAAAGGCAATTTTTTTTTCCATGTTTTGCATCTTTAAATATGTTGTTTTGCATGTTCTGCATCTTTAAATAAACAATGTTCCAGTTCCACGTTTTTATGCTTTGCCAGACCCTTATTGGATGACTACAATTTTGTTTGGCCGTCTGCCAAAATAATACATGTTGGCTTACAACTAGTGACTACAATGAAGTCTTCTATCTGCCCAATAATGGTTTTCTTCTTCTTGCCTTCTCAAATTCAACATTTGTATGGTTAATTATCTGCTGTCAAAGCACAGATTCTGTTGAATGATGGATGCTTAAAATTTACTTTGAAACACAGATAAATGCGGTTGTTAATTCACAAATGTTTTCTGTTTCATCAAAGAAATTCCATTGTGATCATTTACATTGCTACATTGATTTATACATTAACTACAACTTTTGAAAAAGAAAGTGAATAATATAGCCTAGATAGAAAACAGAAAATGTCATAGGCCTGGGGGGTATTCCACGAACGGACGTTTAACAAACAGAGTTAACGCTGAACTCTAGGTTGAGTGAGCCTGTGCCAACTAAACCAGAGCTGTCGGTTCCACGGCACCGGTTATGCATTAGTTCAATCAACACAGGGTTGGTTAACACAGGGTTGTGCGCGTCCACGCCAAACCTATAAAGAAGTGATTTATGGATCATGGAAACCCTGATCGAAATGGGGAGACGGGCCACTTGAAAGTGAAAATGTCATGTTGTCCTGGGAACCGGATTTTCAGTTCTAAACAACCGAACGAGAGATGGCATTGAGATGTGCGAGAGATGTGTCGTTTCTTTCAAAATGAAAATAAATCAATATCAAGAGGTGAAAATCACTACCAATCGAAACATGTCGAGGCGTTATGTATTCAATGCACGCTACTGTGGAGAAGGCTATTTAAATATATTAAAGATTTGCGTGAGAATCTGTATCTCTCCAGCAAAAAGTCATCCGGATATAGCCGTGGTCTTATAAATCTCTCCCGGTGGATTGCACGAATAATTGGCGCTCCGGTATCAACATGGCTCACATCAAAAGGGCATGCCATTGTGAACACATGGAATCTGCGGTGAACGCAGATTTAAATCCCCAAAACCGGGTTATGTTCCAAACTTAACCTGCACAAAACCTGGTCCGACCAGGTTTGATTCAGAGCATATGTTGCTATAGTAACTAACGTTTTTTATAAAATGTCATCAACTTATTCATCAACAAGTCATTGGATATATTAATACCAGAAAATAATGAAGAAAAAAATTATATATATAGACTGGGAATCGAACCCAAGTCCCAACGGCAGCGGCGTGCATATCCTCTCCACACGGCGGCGGCGTAGCTTCTCCACACGTTCATTTCACACGTTGTTATCCTTCTCCAGGGAATCCTGGCACTATCCACTCGCCATACTATCCACTCGCCATACCCCATAGACCGGCGGCGAGGACACCGCGTAAAACCCACAGCGCGAGTGTGACGCGGTCTCTTTACAATGTAACTTCCGCAATGTAAACAATTGTCACGTAAATGAACTTGTCTGTTTATTATCGTTTTAAATGAAATTCAACATAATCCCAAATACTGTACAATGTAATCTAATGTAATAGCAGCATGATGACAGTCAGTTCCTATATATTAAACTCCTCTTTACCAAAACCTTGGTTCCATGTGTTGATGTGATATTCTGAACAACGTATACTGAATGATTACGGTAAATGAAATGCAGCAACTGAAATACTTGCTGGTTTTTGTTGATAGAAACAAAGTTTTACTGATGTAGATTTCAGAACATGACAGTTATCAGTCTGTTCATTACATGTGATGAAACAAATTAACCTTGTAAAACACTTGGAGAAATGATGCAAGTATCAGGACAAAACATCAATCCCACAAAGATAATATATAACACTAGATAATTAAAAACAACATGAAATATTCCTTTCTTTATTCATTTTTAATGGTCCTGGTCAAATAAGAGTGCCTCTATCAGACGAATCTCTTTAAAACTATTAATTCAACAACACAAGCTCTGCAACTTGATTACATGGAAGATCAACAAGTGACATTCATGAAGTAAATACATCCAAACGAAATAAAGAGATCAAGTCCTACATTTGATTACGTGCCCTTGGACAGGGGAGCATGATCCCCTTTGTGTACATGGAAAGGAAGCATACCCATATTTGGAAATGAATTGATTCATATTAAGTGGACAGGAGAAGAATAATATGATTACATGTACAAAATTAAAGAGACAAATTGACAAATGACCTAGGGAGAGAGCTCTCACTAACCTATATGAAACTCCACTCAAAGTCTATAAGGTTGATTGAGACAGATTTATTCTGAATGTGTCTTCCTGTCCTCTTGGAGACGAGTCCCACAAACAGCTCTTGTTCCTCTTGATTCAGAAGAAGCAGCAGAACACAGGAATCTGAGATAAGAGGTTGAGAAGAAGTAAAGTCTCTGATATATGATGTCTATACAAGTGTTTATGAAGTTAGGGTTGAAAATACATGGAATCTACTCAGTACTTGTTAAACAAATAAACGGTTCAATCACATAAACTGTGGCTTCAACATTTTAATATCAGAGGTTAAGCAGACACTTACTCACATATATCTTAGTCATTCTTTTAAAGTTTGACTAAGTTATAACATTTGTTATAGAAGTCGTTTTAGGTTAGTTGTTTCATTTCATCATCAACGCGTCAGATACAGAGGAAGACGGAGCGGGTCTAACAGCCGCGCGTGTTGGTGTCTGCTCCTTCTGCTTCAGAGGAGAGGAGCGGAAAGAGGATTGAGTGTGTGTGTGTGTGTGGGGGGGGGTACTAATGAGACCTACTGCTGGAGAAAAACATCCAAATTCTGTTACATTCTGTTTCAATTAAAACTGCACTGTGCTGTAGAAAACAATGCATTCTCGGAAATATTTCGGAACCAAACAGCATTGCAATCTGGGGGTGATGTCAGATTCAACGGCAGAGAGGTCCTACAAAAAGGTATGCTGCTATATTTGTAGAAGACACATGTGGAACCCAAAGTGGTGAAGCCAACTCTGGACCTTCTCTGGAGGATGATCCATCTGAGTCCTGCACTTTATCAGCAGGTCTTCAGGAAGTGGAAATAAACTTGATCTGCCTTCCTTTGTCTCAATTAGAAAGGTGAGGAGTTTCCATTAAACGTTATTTGTATATGCAGCAGGTATCTAAACTTATATTGCATTCCACCAAAAATTCCTCAGCTTTTGCTAATTACTGTTGTTTAATGTATTGGGTGTTATTAGGTGTACATGGGTCTGGCCCCCTCTATTGGTTATGTGTAGACATTGTGTTTATTTTCCCTGCTCTCGTCAGAATGACCAGCACTGTTTCTCTTCTTCTGCAGAAACACTGAACAGAACAGACACATTCAGTAGCGATACAAGTCCTGTCCCGGTCTTCTATTTCACAAACTGACACACAAAGCAGGTAGAAAACAAAGGATAGACCGGTTACACAGAGCCAAAACTTAATACACATAATCTCAAGGCTTTTTACTTAAAAGGTCAAGACTTAAACAAATTATAGAGAAACACATTGAAAACAAACTCCTTATTAACTGAAAGAATCAGAGTCAGTGGTGACGTCTGCCTGCAGATGGTGCAAGAACTGTACATGAACATGATATCATGAGACAGAAGTTCTCTTTTTTACAGATTTTATAATAAGACCAGTGATCCTGGTGTAATGATAAAAACATGTACATCAGTGTCTGTATCTTTACTGATGCAACATTCAGCAGGTTCTTGTGCTCTGACACCATCAGGGAATATATATACATATAGATCTATATGCATATACCGTGTATGTACACAAGAGCCACTAAATATGATTCTATTAAATATTTATATTTTAAAAGGGGTGGATACCTCCTCTTACTTCTAAAGGGGACACAAATATATATTTACATGTATTCAAAGATAAATAACTTTTCAGTTATCATTGAAGAACATTTTGATCAAGCTGCAGAGTCTTTAACGACTTACTGCTGGAGCCTGATAATAATGAATTACAATAGTCCAGTCTGGATGTAACAAAGGCGTGGACTAGTTTTTCTGCATCTTTTTCAGAGATTACGCAAGTGGAAAAAGGCTGTCCTAGAAATTTGTTAACTCCCAAGTTCCTGACTGTTTCATTGGAAGCAAGGGCAATGTCGTCTAAGATACAGGTTGTTGGTTTTAGAACCTGAGATTATTTTGGTAAACTGATCTTGGGTGATCAGAGAGAAGCTTTCTAAATAATGTGTAGGATTCTAAGTCGTTTCTGAGATTTCTGTTGTTCGTATTAGTGCCAATTGAGGGCAGGAGATGGTTGATTTTATTTCTAATAGTTCGAATTTTATCATTAAAAAAAAACGTCATAAAGATATTGCTATTTAGGGATGGAGGAATAATGGTTTCGGTGGAGGTGTGACTCTCTGTCAGCCTGGCTACAGTGCTGAAGAGAAACCTGGGGTTGTTTTTATTCTCTTCTATTAGTTTTGAATAGTAGGCAGCTCTTGCTTTGTGGGGAGCCTTCTTATATTCTTTAACACTATTCTTCCAGTCTATGAGATTTTCAACACAGTTGCTAGGTGCCACTTCCTTTCTAGTTTTCTTGATACTTGTTTTAACTCATTTGTCTGGGAATTATACCACGGAACTAATTTACTATGTTTTACATGTTTCTTTTTTAGAGGAGCTATTGAGTCTAATGTTAATGAGTCTGCAGAGCTATCGACGAGATGGTCCATCTCATTGGAGCTCTGGTTTTTAAAGAATTTGTTGTTTATAGCCACGGTTAATACGGGTTTATATGGACTTATTTTCTTCAATTTAGCTACAGCACTATGAGGTAGACATCTAGAAAATTCTATTTTTATTAGTGGCATATTTTCAGATTATGAAAATTCGAAGGTTATTAAATTATGGTCTGATAGAACTGGATTGCGCGGAAGTACTGTTAAATGTTCAATTCCGACACCGTATGATAATACATGGTCAAGTGTGTGGTTACAACAATGAGTAGGTTGGTGTACACACTGACTGAAACCAATCGAGTCTAGTATCGAAGTTAATGCTACGCTAAGGCTCTTTATTATTGTCAACATGACTATTAAGGTCACCAATAATAACAATTTTATTGGTCTTTAGGACTAGGTTTGATAAAAACTCAGGGAATCCGTTAAAAATTCTGTATAAGCCCCCGGAGCAAGGTAAACTACAGCAAATATGATTGGCTGTTGCTGTTTCTTGGATTGTTGCGGAAGACTAAGAACAAGACATTCAAATGAGTTATAGTTGAGTTTAGGTTTAGGATTAATTGATAGACTGGAGTTAAAAAATAGCAGCAACTCCACCTCCTGGTCCGAATTCTCTGGGAACCTGTGAATTTATATGACTTGGGGGAGTAGATTCGTTTAGACTGACATAATCATCAGGATGCAGCCACGTCTCAGTGAGGGACAATAAATCTATGTTGTAATCTGAGACTAGGTCAATAACTAAATTAGCCTTTGATGACAGTGATCTAATGTTTAAAAGACCACATTTAAAAGTCTTAGTTTCCTGCGTTGTTTCAGAGGTTGTGTTAATTTGTATTAGATTATTGTGTGGAATCGGACAGTGGACAGACACAATCTCTATGGGGTTGTGAGACTGATCCAGAGGGAGCGCAGAGAAGTGTTTAGCACTGCAACTCTGCTTCCTGGTCCCAACTCTGGGTTGTCATGTTATAGACGGAGTAATATTCCTAGATAAGAGAGCTGCTCCATCCCAAGTGGGATGAACGCCGTCTCTCCTAACAAGACCAGGTTTCCTCCAAAAAGTTTGCCAATTATCTACAAAGCCCACACAATTTGCAGGACACCAGCTCGTCAGCCAGTGGTTAAAAGACAACATGTCATCATCACCTGTTGTGTTAGGGAGAGGGCCAGAGAAAATGTGTCAGACATCATTTTTGCAAAAGCACACACCGACTCAACATTAAGTTTAGTGACCTCCGACATGCGAAGCCGGGAGTCGTTGATGCTGACGTGAATTACGAGTTTACTGTAATTATTTTTGGATTTGATGTCGCTGGCTCTGGCCTCTGGGATACAGCTGACTATGTGTTTGCTTCTCAACGGTTGCTTCGCTGAGTGGAGAGAATCTATTTGAAACGTGAGCTAGTGGCTCTTTAATCGTGGGCTTTTTAAGGGTAACACTATGCCCCCTCCGGACTGTCACCCAGCCGTAGTAATAAAGAGAAACAGCTGTGTTTAGCAGAGGAGCTAGTTCAGAGAGCGACCACCACCAGACGAAGGCATCAAGGTTGCGGCCTGCCATCATTGTTATTTTCCTTCCGACTTTACCTTGAATAAAACAAAAAAAAAAAAAAAAACTAACAACTTTTTGAAACTAGCACTTTAGTAGCACTTAAATGGCACTTACTTATAGCGCTTTGTAGTTTTGCTTTATTTGAAGAAATTGTATTTTCTTGATTCTTGTCGTCCTTGGTATGTACCCTTGGGTTTGAATGCACTTATTGTAAGTCGCTTTGGATAAAAGCGTCAGCTAAATGAAATGTAATGTAATGTAATGCTTAAGGGACTGAATATGTATCATGTAGAAATATTAGCATTTCCCTTATATCTACCAAAACTGCTTGTTTCACAGACTGCAGTTTTGTTTTGGTCCGATGTGGTGTGCAAATACAACCGTATCGGCAATGGGTTGTGGGGCATTAACATTTTGTTTTGACAGACTGTGAAGAGAACGTTGAGAACATCACCATTCTACAGGAAGACACAGTCCAGTAATGGGTGTCAGAAGTTCAGTGGTGAACGACAGGTACTGTGGAAAATGTGTGTCATTGTTGTACAATGTTTTTTGACTCTATTTACACAAGGTTAACACAAAAAGGTTTGATTGTAAACTGATATTGGTATGAATTCATGTTATTCTCCTCTTACCAAGAAACAAACAATCCAAATTACCTGCAGAACGCCCCTGATGGACGCTTCAGATGCATCGTCAGACTGGTGAGACAGCAAGATGCCAACTTTAATGGCAATTTATTTGTGTAACATTCTGTGACCAAATGTATAGATAACTTTTTGTAGATTGTAAAAAAAGATAACCCATTTATTAAAAAAAAACTACACTAGAATTACCGCACTGCGTTGTATGACTCCGCTAACCAGCGCAGTGTCCGTCTTCATATTTCTACATATTTTCTCTCGTATAAATGACACTGTGTCTCTTGACAACTGAAACCATAAGATGAGGTCAGTGTGGCCTTGACCTTTTGACTTTAACACAAATACACAGTTAGACAATCCGAAAACATACAGTTATGCCAAAATATCTTTGGTTTCACATACTAGATGGCATAAGCAGAGACATCAACTCAGGAAAAATATTTCTGTAGAAAAGAAAGCCCTGTACGTGTGTATGTATACATCAGTCATGCTTCCCTGGAAGCATACGTGTGTATGTATACATACGTGTGTATGTATACATACACACGTATGTATACATACACACGTACAAACGCACTATTGAGACGTTTTGTTTTTTATCATATATTCTCAGGAAGGACTGATGCATTTACTGAGACGGGACGTGAGGGCCTACTCTGCTTGCTCAGAGTTCAAGCCCAGCAGGCTGCAGCGGGCCTGACATATTCTGGAACAGCAGCAAAGTCTTTGGATGACTCCTCTGAAGAAGAAAACATTGCGAGGTACTTCTCCACTGATGAAGAACAGTGAGGGCTGTGATTAGCTACACTCTCTTGCTACAAGGCTACTCTTGCTACTCCCTGGCAGCCTTAGGAAGGCATTAGCTTGCTGTTGGATAGCTGTTAGCTTCAGCATTTTTAGTTTTTAGCGGCCTGTCTGACGTTTATGTTTAAAAAAAAAAAATCTGAGGAAACCACCTTCATAATTTAACACTATGGTTTGTTTGTGTGTCTTTCAGTTCTTCTCAAGAGAAGCAGTACAGGTGTGCCTCAGCTCCACGGTCCCTTCTGCAGCCTCCGCTCCTGATGCTAACCTCATGTCTCCATCACACCAAGCAGCAGACCTGGAGTGACAGACCTTTCTCCAGAGCTGCTCCCTCCCTCTGAAACCCCCCTCTCCAAAACAATATTCGTGGCGTTTTTAAAGTCTTATTTGCATGAGAATTGTTGATCATAACATTTCCAGCAGATGCCTTAATGTAATGTTTGTGAACAATAAATTACATTTATCATAACATATTGGTATTTCCTTGCACTTCTACACCATGATATTGTCAGATAAGATGCTGATTACATTAAAGCAGTGAATGCTCTGCTTTAAGCAACATAAACACACAATGATTCAATGGATCTGAAGTAGAATGGGCACATAACATTCTGTAGAGAATGCCTCAGTAATTGAAGTCAGAAAATAAATTTCTTTATCTGAGGTTCCAGTCATTTATAGTCACAGGAAAGCACACAGGTCTGGTTGTCTAGGGACACCCATATCATATTGTTTAAGATGTGTAACATCAAGTTTGTGTATCAGTGCAAAATACATACCGTCATTAGTCAAGAGTTCACTCTTGTTTACACTAAATTTAGGTGACCCAGATGTTTCACAATGCATCTGATAAGGTCTTATGAGAAACATTCTTAACATTAAAGAAATGAACACAGAGGATAACAATATATGTTTGACTCAAATCAGTAGCTGGTAATCAGCAGCCTGACTTATTCAAACACATTAATACTACAATGGATGAGGCATCACAGTCTGTCAAAACAAAATTAGAGTTACAAATGTTAAGGCCCCACAACCCATTGCCGATACGGTTGTATTTGCACACCACATCGGACCAAAACAAAACTGAAGTCTGTGAAACAAGCAGTTTTGGTAGATATAAGGGAAATGCTAATATTTCTACATGATACATATTCAGTCCCTTAAGCAAAATAACAATGATGGCAGGCCGCAACCTTGATGCCTTCGTCTACTTTGCTTACTGACTAGTTTGCGGAGTCTCGTGCTGCCGCCCCGTGACCGATACATCATCGCTCTTTTCTGAAACTAATGAAGGCAAATTCACACATGTAGACAGAAATAATCAGAATAAATTAAAAGGTGTAAAGATTGCTAACATTATGTTTGATGGGGGTCATCATTATACATAACAGAGGAAAACTTTGAACATGTATTCCTTAAATTGACTTGCCTTCCTGTGGAAAAAGTTGTTTTCCCAGTTAAACAATCACAGCAGGGAAGCATGATTGATCAAAATTCTTTCAGTGTGATATTAACTTGTATGTCAGCAAGCGTACTTTGGGGATTTTATAAAAATGTATATTTGGCATATTATATGAAATGGTGTTTCTGGTATGTAACTTAAAAGTACCTCTTTAATGGTAGGATCATTTCTCTCCCGCATCTTCCTCGTGGTACGTGGATGATGGTAGTGGGCTCAACCCGGCTTCTCTTTCTCTCCAGGTTGCCCTTCCTGCTCTTCATCAAGCAAAACAAAGTGTTCGGTCCAAGTTATTGATGTTAATGAAACTCCTGTAGCTTCACTTGGATCCTCCTTCATTAAAAAACAGAACATAGGAATTGTTTTATAAAATGAATTGCAACTCCATAACATGGAAACATTATTGTCATATTGCATACTATACATTAAACCAAATTGATCTGATATTTTGGAGTAATGGTAGATAAATACACTCCTTATTAATCTAAAGCATTCATAAATCAAATTCATGTTTATATTTATATTGTAGCGTCCCTCAATGATGAGCTAAGTGTCTTGAACTGGTTTCAACAACCATGCATTCACCTCCCAGGTAGCACAGGCTACGGTGGGCTGTAGCATGTGGCTAACAATGGCGTATTAGCTGAAGATTAGCATTGTGTGTATCAACGGACTCCGCATCCGCTGTCTCAGCACTCGGACTGTAAACCTAGATCGTAACGATCTTTAAAAAAAATAAACTACTCACCTGACAGAAGGAAGACGACATCGTTTGTCTTCCAAGCGCTCGGTGGTTACTACGCAGCCCAGAGTTAAGGTCAGAATGTTTACTAAAAGCCACACGTCAGTTCCGCTCGCCCAGTCCGTCCGTGGCGCAGTCGGTCCCCCTTCGGGATGAACGGTCTCGCAGGATCCTTCGCATTAGAGGTGTAATCTAGCCTCAAATATTAATATTATATAACGTGAATAACATTCACGATCACTGAAGGACACCACGCAGGGACGCTGATTTTAACAGCACGCTGAGCCGTGCTGGCATGGCAGCTTCATAGCAACCCTCATAGCAACGATAAAAACATTCGTGATAACTATTAAAATATTTATCATAAGCACGAACTGGCTGAAGACTGTGGAAGCAAAGAGCACATTTCTCGCTAGAAATGGTGTCAGAATGTATTTTTAATGCCAAAACTAAGTTACAAAACTATATGTTTATCTGAGAAAAAAGGAATATCCGCCATGTTTTCCTCTCCGCAGACGGGAGCTTGTGAGTCACGTGACGTGAGAACAAGCCAATGCAAAACAATGGGCTGACAAAATGTTACCATCTCACACTCTGAGAGGCCAGAATTTGAGATGGTAACGTCGTTCCAAGTGGACCAACGTTGCCACTGAACGTTTTCTGATGAGACTGGGTTGCCCCAGCATCTGGCTGCTATATTATTCTATCATCACATTGGGATTTATCTCAGTCAGGAGGCCCTGTGGCCAAGGAGAAATGCTAGTAAAGCATTATTGTTACTAATTATTTGAGGTTACCATAAAGCCAGTTCCTAGATGTCATTTTTCAATTCTACAACATTGCAGAAGTTCATTATGAAAAGTTAAGTCATTACCTTACTACCTGCTCCAGGTTAGAGGACTTCACTTGTTCTTGAGCCAGTCTAGCACTCTTATTTCTGTGAAGAGAAGTGCAGGGATACAATGAGTTAAGAGTTCCTAGTGATCTTGGGTATTGGAAAGCGCACAGGCCACAGCACACTGAAAAATGCAAAGGAAAAGCTTCTCCCCACAATTCCCTTTTCCCAAATACAAGTAGTACAACACTACAGGACAATCACTGGAATTAATATTATCCAAATACAACTGCCTTCAGAGGCACAACTGTTTGAATAAATACAATTCAAAGTGGAAACCTTTTTCCAGAAGAAGCTTTTAAATACAACAGACCTGAACGTGAAGGATTCCTTCTTTGTGAACCGTAGGTGCAGACTTGAATGTAGATTTTGGAATGGCGGCCCATATAACTTAATCTGCAAGAGTCAAGAATACACAGTCCCCTCCCAACACAACACAGCAATTTGAAGCCTGTACAGAATTACAGCCTTGTAAAGGATCACATTTAATCTAGATAAAATCCTTAATGTTGCAACATGCAAAGTTATAGCAAAAACAACGTCATTCTGAAAATGATGCAGTTGAATAAAAATGCCCTTTGAAATACTTGAGGATATTGAGATTAAGGGCCTCAGGCTCTAGCTCCATAGCTGTGAAACAAATAGGCTCAAAACACCAATTACTGATTGTGTCCAATTTGATTAGATGTAATAAATTTAATAAAATGTTTGGACTAAATAATCTAAAATGTTGGAGGTTACATGTTGACTTAAAATAAAAGTTTAACATTCCTGATCCCTTCTATACTTGGTGTTACGTGTGGCCAGGAGGTGGGGCTCTGTGTTAGAAAGTGTGTGTGTGTTTGTGCCTCTCTCCACCTTTCTCTCTCTCTCCATGCAGCCAGTCCTCAGGTGAGACTCATCACCTCGTCAGCTGGAGCTGACTTAAGGAGGCTGTGAATTTCTTTCTCGCTCTCTATTCTTCCATGCAGGTGAACGGGTGAGGAGACCGAGGCTCCGGTTTCCCCCATGCCAGAAGTCCTTTTGAGCTTTTGTTATGTTGGTAGTTGGTTCGGGGGTTCCCGGTAGTCCTGTTTTCGGATTACCTTTTCCTTTCATTTAGGTAGTGGGTTATTTAGGCAGACTTAGTTCGGGGGTGAACACTGACTTCGACGGCCGATGGCTGGCTCAGTGTTCCCCTCTCTTTTGTTTGTTTTGGCCGGGAACCTCCAACCCTTTTGGTTTGTTGCCTTTCTAAATATTTGTTTGTTTCAACCAATAAACATTTGTTATTATTTAGTGGCAACAGTTGTTTCTGATTCGTTTATTTGATGTGTTCCGGGCCTCACGAGCCATTTCTTATAGGTCCGTAACACTTGGTCACATCATTAATCCAGCTATGAGGACAATAGAAGGAAACCTATGAAGAGTATAGAGGATCTAGAATTTTACATCAACAGTATCTTCGGTATCAATATTTCCATAGACATGACAAAACCTGAATTATTGCCTTGCAGTATCAGTTTACATACATTTCTTTAAGTTTTATTTGAGGACACATTCATATTTTTATCAAATTTGATGAGGGGTTAGGGTTAGAAGAATGAAATTCCCCGCAGGTGTTTATCAAACAAGAACCAGAGACTCCATCCCTCTCAAAGCATCAGTGGTTTGGATCAGTGATTTTCAACCAGTGTGCCGCGGCGCACTAGTGTGCCGTGAGAGATCGTCAGGTGTGCCGTGGGAAATTATCTAAAATCAACTAATTAACCATTCAAGAGTGTCTGTGCCAGGGGTGCCAAATAAGTTGATTGCGCACGTGCCCCCTCTTTAAATTTTTTTCGCCACGGCCACGACCCCCCCCCCCCTATCTACAGGGTCGCGCGTTCAGATTTCATCTCTGCTTTCTGTATCGCGCACGGTGGAGTTCCATCCCAATGCGCACACACACAGGTGAGCACACTCCCACCAGCGGACAGAGAGCCCCCCCCCAAAAAAAAAATTGGATGCTCCATTGGTCTAAAGGCTCAATCGGGGCGAGGCTCCTTTGGTCTAAAGGCCCAATCGGGTGCGATGCTCCTTATGTCTAAAGGCCCAATCGGGTGCGATGCTCCTTATGTCTAAAGGCCCAATCGGGTGCGATGCTCCTTATGTCTAAAGGCCCAATCGGGGGCGATGCTCCTTATGTCTAAAGGCCCAATCGGTGGCGATGCTCCTTTGGTCTAAAGGCCCAATCGGGTGTGAGGCTCCTTTGGTCTAAAGGCTCAATCAGGGCGATGCTCCTTTGGTCTAAAGACCCATTCGGTGCGATGCGACTTTAGTCTAAAGTGCAGGGGTAGGCAACCTTTACTGTCGAAAGATCCATTTTGCCCCCTCTTCCCCCAAATTCAATCTGTCTGGAGCCGCACAACATATTTGATAACACAGGTTATGAAGTAATATATATATATAGTTATGCAATATATATAAAAACTATAGTTTGTTGCATTTATTGAATAATAGAACGACAACAAAAAAAACTGTTGACATTTAACTGCTATTTTTACCTGTTACAAAAAGGGAAATCACCAAACTCTTATGAATAGGAGAACAAAATACATGTGTGGGCCTACTTTGGAATAATTAAACACAGAACTCATCTCCAGCTTTGTACTTTTCAGCAGATGCTGTGTGCTTGCTCTGGAAATATCTTTCAACATTACATTTCTTATTGTTTGCTAATTCCTCGCCACATATCAAGCATACATGTAAGACAGCATCGGTGGCAGTGAAAGCAAATGAATCCGTCTACGCAGAATTAAACTCTATTTTCCAAAACGTGAGAGCAGGTCAGACTGGAGGCTGACACAGAAACTGCATATCGGTACAAACCACCTGCAGCTTCTGCTCTGATCAAGAAGCTTAGGCGCTGATCTCTGATCAGCTGAGACCAGAGAAACTCATGGTTTTCGCTGTTTCCATTGTTGAGAAGCAGCCGGTCAGTCACTGAGAGGCTGCTCCACGTGAACGAGCTCTGATCTCACTGTGTCTCTCTGAGGGAGTGAGCGGGGCTCAGGGCGGGGGGCGGAGCCCCGGCTATCTGTGTGTGTTGGCTATTTGGGAGCGCGCACACACATTCAACCACTCCTGGTATTTCATGATGGCCTGATACGATGATTATTTAAAAAATGAACGTGAACGTGACGTTCACTCACGTTCAACATATGAAAGAACTGAATCCTTAAGTTCACCATTCGCGAAAATATGCGCAACATGCACTGTACAGGGAGCCCTGCAGAGGGGCTGATGAGCCGCATTCGGCTCCGGAGCCGCAGGTTGCCGACCGCTGCTCTAGTGGGTTGATAAGGTACTAAAATGGCGCCGTATTATTAAGGGCCTTGAAGGTGAGGAGGAGAATTTTAAATTTGATTCTAGATTTAACCGGAAGCCTATACAAATACTTGAGAAATGTGCTCTTGGTTCTTGTCAGGACACGTGCTTCTGCATTTTGGACAAGGTGTAGAGTCTTTAACGACTTACTGCTGGAGGACAGGTCTGATTTTTGAGATATTACGCAAGTGGAAAAAGGCGGTCCTAGAAATTTGTTTTAGGCGAGAATTAAAGGACAAATCAGGATTGAAGATAACTCCCAAGTTCCTGACTGTTTCATTGGAAGCAAGGGCAATGTCGTCTATTTCGTAAATTGATCACGGGTGATCAGAGAGAAGCTGTCTAAGTAATGGGTAGGATTCTCAGCCATTTCTGAGATCTGTTGTTGGGAGGGTATTAGTGCCAATTGAGGGCAGGAGATGGTGGATTTTATTTCTAATAGTTAGAATTTTATCATTGAAAAAATTATAAAGATATTGCTAATTAGGGATGGAGGAATACTTGGTTCGGTGGAGGTTGTGACTCTCTGTCAGCCTGGCTACAGTGCTGAAGAGAAACCTGTGGTTGTTTTTATTCTCTTCTATTAGTTTTGAATAGTAGGCAGCCCTTGCTTTGTGTAGAGCCTTTTTATATTCTTTAACAGTATTCTTCCATTCTATTCAATTTTCAACACGGTGGCTGGAGCGCCACTTCCTTTCTAGTTTTCTTGATAATTGTTTTAACTCATGTGTTTTGGAATTATACCACGGAGCTAATTTACTATGTTTTACATGTTTCTTTTTTAGAGGCGCTATTAAGGCTTATGTTAATCGTAATGAGTCTGCAGAGCCATCGACGAGATGGTCCATTTCAATGGAGTTCTGGCTTTTAAAGATTTGTTTATATCGACGGTTTATATGTAATCTGAATTATTTCCTTAAATTTAGCTACAGCACTATCAGGTAGACATCTAGAAAGAGTTTTTTATTAGTACACAGACTGAAACTAATTGAGTCTAGTATCGAAATGAATGCTACGCTAAAGCTATCTATATTATTGTAAACATGAATATTAAAGTCACCAACAATAATAATTTTATTGGGCTTTAGGACTAGGTTTGATAAAAATTCAGGGAATTGCGTAAAAAATTCAGTATAAGCCCAAGGAGCCCGTAAAAAATGTAAAAGACATTCAAATGAGGTGTAGCTGAGTTTAGGTTTGGATTAATTGATAGACTGGAGTTAAAAAATAGCAGCAACTCCACCTCCTCGTCCAAATTCTCTGGGAACGTGTGAATTGATATGACTGGGGGGAGTAGAATTCACACTCATGCAGGTAGGGTAAATTTCCCTACCTGCATGAGTGTGCCTTTGCATGTCTCTGCATGTGTTTTGGACTTATAAATGCATCTAAATCTTAATCTTAAATTTAGACTGGCATATACATCAGGATGCAGCCACATCTCATTGAGGGACAATAAATCTATGTTGTAATCTGAGACTAGTTCATTAACTAAAATAGCCTTTGATGACAGTGATCTAATGTTTAAAAGACCACATTTAAAAGTTTTGGTTTCCAGCGTTGTTTCAGAGGTTGTGTTAATTTGTATTAGATTATTTTGTGGAGTTCTCGCTATGTTATTGTTTAATTTCAATTATTTAATCGGACGGTGGACAGACACAATCTCTATGGGGTTGTGTAACTGATCCAGAGGGAGCGCAGAGAAGTGTTTAGCACGGCAACTCTGCTTCCTGGTCCCAACTCTGGGTTGTCATGTTATAGACTGAGTAATATTCCTAGATAAGAGAGCTGCTCCATCCCAAGTGGGATGAACGCCGTCTCTCCTAACAAGACCAGGTTTCCTCCAAAAAGTTTGCCAATTATCTACAAAGCCCACACAATTTGCAGGACACCAGCTCGTCAGCCAGTGGTTAAAAGACAACATGTCATCATCACCTGTTGTGTTAGGGAGAGGGCCAGAGAAAATGTGTCAGACATCATTTTTGCAAAAGCACACACCGACTCAACATTAAGTTTAGTGACCTCCGACATGCGAAGCCGGGAGTCGTTGATGCTGACGTGAATTACGAGTTTACTGTAATTATTTTTGGATTTGATGTCGCTGGCTCTGGCCTCTGGGATACAGCTGACTATGTGTTTGCTTCTCAACGGTTGCTTCGCTGAGTGGAGAGAATCTATTTGAAACGTGAGCTAGTGGCTCTTTAATCGTGGGCTTTTTAAGGCTAACACTATGCCCCCTCCGGACTGTCACCCAGCCGTAGTAATAAAGAGAAACAGCTGTGTTTAGCAGAGGAGCTAGTTCAGAGAGCGACCACCACCAGTGGCAGGAAAACAGGAAATTATGAAATGACGCAGCACGCTTACCGTAATGACGTAGAGGTCTTCATGGATCATCCATCACATAATAATTAGATATATTTGGTCCACAGTTCAGTTGAAGAATTATGGTGTGAAACTGGATCATAGGACAGATTTGTGTGTTGCATTTGACAGAAAATTGATAGAGGAAAAATACCATTTGTTTATAGTAACAAGCTTAAACAATATAGCTTCTATGTAATAGTTTAACAACTTTTTCTTTCATGTGCCAGAAAGGCTGGGAAACAATGGTTGCGTCTAGTAAATGGTCATACACAATGATGTTAAGTGAGGTAACTGGTGTCTGTAGCTGTCAAAGTATTTTCATATCTTGACGGATGTGGGGACAGGTGGAAAACATTATACTCAGACATTTACCTGAAACAAAAAATTACAATTTATTAGACAGACATGTACTCAAGTAAAATTAAAATTACCTAGTTAAAGTTCCTTAAGATAAATCTAAAGTAATTAAAGTTAATTTACCTACCAAGTTTATCCTTTTTCCTAATGCAATGGTCCACTACATCAGGGATGTCAGCCTCTTCTGAATCCATCTCAGCTGCTCCTCTGCAGGAGGCTGGATCTAATGTTTCCTACCCGCTCTGATTGGATCAGCGGACCAACTCCCCTCTAGTAAATGGTTACTTTTAAAAGTTTTTTTTTTAAAACAATGTGAACATGTACTGCAATGTATTGGAGAAGAAAGTACAGACATGTTATAAAGTAAAAGTGAGAAGTACCTACAAATAAAAAAAAGTAACATTTACAAGCTAAACGTACTTCATTGCATCCCACTACTGATTACACTCAAGTGTACTTCGAGCACTCCAGTTATTGTGTGCTCGAGAAAACAGTGGGGGTGGACTGTAATACCTAATTTGACCACATGGTGGCAGTAGATAACTACTAATGTGTCCAGAATAGCAGGTGCAGCAAAACAAACTAGAGAACGTTCTGCAGCATTGCAGTCTGACCTCTCTACTTTTTCTTCCTCTTTATCAGTCTTGCTTCTTCTGTATCTGTTTTACTTTCAGCCTACACATATTTACTCGTTTCAGCCTTTCATATACCTTTGCTTTACTTTCTCTCTCATTTATTTTTCTATCTAACATCTCACATGATCTCACATACAGTTGGCCACTTGTACTTTATGTCAATATAATATACTCAGCAGCAGCAGCAGCCTGCAACAGTGAGTGTGCGTGCTTGTACGGACATCTTTCTGAGGACCATTTAGCTACAACCTACAGAGTGAGGACATTTTGAACGGTACTCACCTTCTGACCCACTTTTGGTCAGAGCTTTTCAAGGGTTAAGAGTTGGTTTTAGAGTCAGGGTCAAAATTAGGTTTAGGGTTTTATTTTTGGTGCGGATAAGAAGCTAGCTTAAGCGTTATGCCAATGCAAATTCAAACTCCACTCACTCAATCTACCTACTAATGTTTATACAGCACGTCCAGCTGTGTCTACAACCAGACATCTTTTTTCTTTTTTACAGTGAGCAGCCGCAGAACTAAAGAGCTTCATATGTTACAGTAGAAGCAGCATCTGTTGGGAAGCAGCTGGAGTCATCTGATCCTCTCATTTAGACACAAACTGAAAGCAGTAACACTATACTCACATTTAAGACACACAACCAGGTGGTTTATAACTACAGGCACAGTGGTATAAAATGTTGGCATGCACCCTCTACTGGCCATATCGGATGTTACAAGCTTTCGTGAGCACAACTACAGCCATAAGTCTGAATGTAGTTTTTAACATCAAAGAAATAATGAAAGAGATACAAATATAATTACCCTTTAAAATATGATATACGCTAAACGTATAGTGTCGCACAGAATGAAACAATATGTTGGATAGACAAACTGACCAAAGTTACAAGCAAATCTACTTTGGAATTAAGACAAATGTGCAGTAGAAAGGTTGAACAGGGTTTTAAATCAATATTATTAGTGTGAACAACAGACAACCACACCACACAGCCGGTCCATGGCAATGTACACGTGTTAAGGCATATGCATGTGCATAGATAAATAGATCTGTCCTTAAAAGGTTCATTGTGTATAATTTAGTGACATATAGTGGTCAAGGTGCATGTTGCAGTTAATCACCCCTCACCTCACCTTCCCCTTCCAAACATGAAAGTAATTTGAATGTTGGTGTCCATTCAAACATGTTTCTTTGAGATAAATGAACACGCAGAACAAAATTAAAGTACATTCTGCTTGATGGTCAGTAGCAAAAAATAAAACACACACATTCCATATTTGGGTTACAGTTTACACATGACAGAACTGGATTGTGCTCACACACACAATTCAATTACTGCTAAATAGAGCACACAAAGTTGAAGCTACCAAATCATTTTCTGTTCCAACAGAAAACTCTTCCTGCTGCACAGTTAAAGGGCCAGTTAGAAAGACTTCTACTGCCCCACAGCACAAAATGTCAATATTGTACAGTATCTGCACTGGGCTTAATTATTCATCCACTTTTGCTCTAGTTGCCCAAGGCTTGGAGTTCAAACCTCACATTTTACAGAAAGTAAGTTTGATAAGTCTTTACACTTTTGATTGATTTCTGCCATAGATCTTTACTGCAAGATTATTCTCTATCATTGGATCAGCAAAACTCTCTCTTCACTATTCAATTATGAGTTTTCACTCAAGCAGGTACACTCCTGCTGTTGGTTTAAAACTGTACCCAAAGGTTCACTCATTCATGGTCTTGACCTTGTCTTAAAATTGTGTAATGACACAACTTCTCGCGCAAATGTTGGCATTTATAAAAAGTATTTTGACAGGAGAATGTGTCCTCTTCCACCCTTACGCTGACCATGCGTATAAACATTTTGGAGTCGGGAAAATGACAACGCTGATGAGAGGTGGTGAACTAAAACCAGAATATTGATCCACTTCATAAAGCGAAAACAGCTTTATTTGTGCTTGCACGACGTAAGCACTCTTTAATCTTAAAAGATATAAAACAACCTCAAGCAGATTTCGCACATATAATTTATATAAATGACAGAGTTGCTGAATATTTCTATTTAATACTGTTATGGCTTCTTCTGACTCTAGTTTCAAACATTTTGTGTATAAAATCGTTGAAACGATCCTGACTGTGCTATCAGGTGCCCAAAGTGCACTGACAATTTTTTTTAAGGTTTGATCAATTATTGGGATTGCTCTTAACGTATATTTGATGCAGCCGAGAGGTCAATGATGTTGTAGAAGTTGTTGATGATGAAGGAAGGATTCCGAGGACCCAGTAGTTTCAGTGTAACAAAGTTTATTACAAGAAATTACAGGTCGGGACGGGCATCTAGATACCCGGAGACACACAGCCAATAGTGAAAGTCTGACTTGCAGGGGATGAAAGCACACATATATAGGGAGTTTGGATCCAACCATGACTTCAGGTAAAACACATCCCACATGGGATTTCTGACTAAATAAGGACACGTTTTTGTGTCCGAACATGAAGACACACTGGTCAAGAACATTCCTTCTTAACCAGTCCATTAGCTGGTCAGAGATGATTCCCTAGGTCAAAAGTCCTCCCCAAAAGGTAAAGAGTAAATAAGACAAACATCTGGTGGACTCTCTGAGAATGTCTGAGTGTCCAGAGGGCAAGCACCATAAGTGTAAGCCTATCATTATGTTTTAAGCATATGTCAACATGTTTTACTCTAACGAATACACGACACTCTAAACCTCTGAATATTGCAATGACAGTTATGAATGGTGAATGATTGATGGACGGCTCTGTTAGAGAACTTTGCCAATGGGCGAATGAGAAGAGAACGGGTATTTAAGGAGCACACAGATTTCCTGGCCCATGATGATGACTGGCTGATCAGTCTGAATTAGCAGTCACCTGGAATGGTTTTCCAACAGTGTTGAAGTGTTCCCAGAGATGCTTAGCACTTGTTGGCTGCTTTGCCTTCACTCTGTGGTCCAACTCATCCCAGGCCCCAGGTTTCTCAGGCTGGTAACTCAAATTAACTTATCCTCAGCAGCAGAGGTAATTCTTGGTCTTCCTGACCTGGGGCGATCCTCATGAGAGCCAGTTTCATCATAGCGTTTGATGGTTTTCCAGACTGAACTTGATACATTCAAAGTTCTCTAAATTTGAGGATTTACTGACCTTCCTGTGTTAAAGTAATGATGAACTGTCTTTTTCTTTACCTAGTTGAGTGGTTCTTGCCATAATTTGGATTAGAACTGTAGACAAATAGGCCTATTTAATAGAGCTATGCACCAACCCTGCCTTTGCACAACACAGCTGATGGTCTCAAACACAATAAGAAGGAAATAAATTCCACAAATTAACTCTTGACAAGGCAAACCTGTTAATTGAAAACCATTCCAGGTGACTACCTCATGAAACTGATTGAAAGAAGGCCAAGAGTGTGCAAAGCTGTCATCAAAGCAAAAGGTGGCTACTTTGAAAAATCTAATCTGTAAAACATGTTCTGGTTTGTTTAACCCTTTTTTTTTCTACCACATAATTCCATGTGTGCTCCTTCATAGTTTTTATGTCTTCAATATTAATCTACAATGTAGAAATAAAGAAAAACCATTGAATGAGAAGGTGTGTCCAAACATTTGACTTGTACTGTATGTGAGAGTTCAAGTTAGTGTCTCTCTGTCTGGAGCATTGGAGTTAGATATGAATGTCCCTAAGCGTAGACACTGTGTTCTGTTGGTTGGCCTTTTATCTTTAAATAACCTGACATTTTTACTTCTTGGAGTGAGAAAGGAGTATCTGTTGAATTAGACTATTCTCCTGTACAGACGTGTCATATAAAATATACATAATATATAGTGGCATATACAGTAATGTGTGAGGATGGTCATAAGTCCTCAACACTTTGGATTTCCCCTTTTCATAAGTACATTTCACATGTGAACAAATATTAACAGGAGTTGGGGAAAAGCAGGTCCTAAACACAGGAGATGTGTAAAATAAATTAAGGTGTCCTGTAATAAGCCAAAAATAAAACTATAAAAGAACAAGATACAATAACGAGTCCAAAAAACTAGGTTAACAGAATCAAAATAACAATTGAAACCAGAAGAGACTGCAAAGGCTAAACTGAACAATAATAACAATCTATTTATATGGCATCATTTGAAAATAAGGTTTACATTGTGCTTTACATGGTGAACACAACAGGAATAGTAAAAGTTTAATCACAATTACAGTGAATAGTACGGTGGCCCTGAGAGCTCAACGAACAGCAACTTAAGAAAACATATAAAAGTTGACAAAACCCAAGCAAAGTAAGAAAACATCTTCATCTAGTTCACAACACATTACAGAAATGCGCAGCAAATACAAAAAGTGTGCAGCAAATATATAATCGCGCAGCACCGCGCTGTAAATAGAGAAACGCGCTGCAAATAGGAGAAACGACAACGGAAGTGTTTCCAGAGGACAGCTAAAAGTGATAAACACTGCTGCCACAGGAGACACAAAATGTCCAATACATCATACAAATTCGGTTCCACACAGGGGTTGGCCACCCGCGGCTCTGGAGACTAACGCGGCTCTCCAGCCCCTCTATGTGTGTGTTGTTTTGTGAAATGATGAAGATGTTTTCTTACTTTGCTTGTCTTTTGTCAACTTGCATTTGTTTTCTTAAGTTGCTGTTCGTTGCGCTCTCAGGGCCACCGTAGAATAGAGCAGAAAAAACATTAGAAACCCTGGAAACATGACAGTGAAAGACGATGACGAGTGAAAGAGGCAAATTGACAAAGATGAAGGGAAGCACAGGGAAATAACTACACAGGGAGGCAGGGATGATTTAACACAGGTGAAACACATGAGGGCCAGGTGCAGACACTCACAGGGGCAGGTAACAGGGCAACAGCATGAAGTAAAGCAACTGACGCACAAAGAGCAACATTTCTAAATAAAACTGAAAACACAGAACTCTGAATGAACACGGATCGAAACACAAGGAAAACGTCCATAACGGCATATGTGTTCAACAAAATCCAACAGCACAGATCAGCTCAGAGTCAGGACAGAAGTCTTTTTATTAAGTTTTCAGATGACAAAGTCCTCTTATCTCCTCTTCAGGGTTCAGAGTCTGATCGTGTTCTTGATTACCTTGATTCTAATAGTGTGATGACCTTTAATTGACCTCAATGCATCAAAAACAAAGGAAATTATTATTGAATAAAGAAAAAAAATGATGAAGAATATTATCACCCAGTGTGATCATGTTTTTTTTAACAAAAATGCCTATATATTAACTAATTAATGCATTTGTATTTTCTTCTTAATCTTTATCTTGATGTCCTTCAACGACCTGTTTGTTTCTTGACCTGTGCTTTTTGATACGTATCATATTGGATGTTGTTAGTGTGATCGTGAACTGGGTAAGCTGCAAATTAATTGCCCTCTTTAAGATCAATAAAGTTGTCTGAATCTGAAGCCTGATAGAAGATCAGTAATAATAAAATAGTTAATGATAATTTATTAATTTTCTGCCATCTAGAATGGAGTTAATTAATAAAATGAGCTGTAATTTTCAGTCCCAATGATAATTGTCAAAGTTGTCATGCACTGGACCTTCAATAACAAAGGACGAGTCTGGTTACCATGTTTGTTTTATTTATCTTTTTGATTATCATTGGCTATGTGTTCACCCCTGTGTGTGTTTATTTTCTTGTGTGTTTGTCAGCAGGATTAAGCAAAAACTACTCCTACATGAAATGTTGTGATGGGTCATTTCTATATATTTTGCAGGTAAGCAAATATAAATTAGGGAGTAACTGAAAATGTATTTCTTTTTTCTGTCATTGTTAGAAAAAAGTCAAACTTTCCTTAATTTGTAATCTTGATGAAAAAATCTGGCATTTTTAGGGGACTGATATTTATTAGTATTTGCATTTTAGTGTCAGGTACAAATCAGCTTGTTGTGTATTTAAATTTGGTTTTAAAAGTGGCAGTTTTACAATGGCTATTTCAAAGGGGTCTGAATTAAATGCATTAATGATAAATAACTTGATAATGGGTGTAATAGTGTGAATTGTGCTGCAGCAGTATAAAGCTAACCGTTTTTCAGATGTACTTAATTTTCTTATTTTGTTGCAGATAAATACAAATAAGTCCAAGTTAGTGCTAAGAAACTCAAGTAACAGTGTGGCAACGTCTGAGTATTTTGCAGCAAAGACAGAATATTATCATTCAGACTGTGTCTTTACTCATGTGTGCAACATGTAAACCACTGATCTACTTGAGTTACTTTAATACCTGACTCCAGTGTGCACTGAAATTGGATTTGTTATGCCCTTGCCAAATGTAAATTACCAGGCACAGCTTTTTTTTTCATTTGCATCCACAACACATTTGATTGTTTTCGGGGCTCATTCCTTGTTGCATATCTAGTCATCTATCCTGGATGGATTTATGCAGCAGAGGTTACTTTTTCCGATGTTGCCACTTTTGGTTTACTAATCCAATCACCCTCGCTTTATTTATTACTGTGTTGACATGAGGACTTCTGGGAAGACAGACAAGAGGGAGAATGCGTGGGGGCAGAGGATGAATGGCCAGCTGAGTAACCATACAGTCATTTAGGAGCATTGTTTGTGCATCCAACATAAGGTTCTGGTGGAAAAACAATAAGTGGTTGGTTGCACCACTATGCCCTCTGGTTTCATAAATAAGGGTTTTTAAAAACAAACTTGCCTTCTGCTGTCAAGCTCCATGTTTCCGTTTTACCCTCATGCTCCATGGCAGTTAACTCTTTCAGAGAGGAATGCAACAGAACATAGAACAGAAATGTTAAATGAGTTCAAATTGACTGCTATTTTGTGTGAATATGTATTTTTGAGTTCTTATGGGTCAACAAAACATCATACTAAAGACACAGCAGACTCCTGTTCACATCCTCCCAACTCTTACCAGTAATCCACAAGGGTTTCAATGACATTGAAATGCCATTTTAGTGAGTCCATAACAAAGAATAAATCCAACCAAACATCAAAGGATGCTCTGATCATACAAAGCCCTTACTCAATCAAGCCACCTTATGTATCAAAGAGCTCATGACCCCATATTATCCCCCTCAATTGTTTTCCCTGAAAACACAGGCTCTCTTGTGGTTACAAGAATCTGTAAGAGTACAATAGGAGGTAGAGCCTTCAGCTACCAGGCGCCTCTCCTGTGAAACCAGCACCCACTCTGGGTTTCGGGAGGCAGACACCATCTTTACATTTAAGGTTAGACTTAAAAATGTCCTTATTGATAAAGCCTATAGTTAGTTGTGGATCAGTTGAGTCCTGAACCATCCCTTAGTTAAGCTGCTATAGGCCTAGACTTCTGGGGGAATTCCCATCATGCATTGAGCACTTTATTGGTCCAGTTGTTGTAACTGGAAACTGTCCAAACTATCCAAACTATCACTCTGTCCACTTCTCTTTCCCCACTCTCTCCCAGCTCCCTGCTAAGTGTCTCCTCCCCTGCTCACACACACAATTTGCATCCAAAATCTCTCATTACCGTTATGATACAGGAAAACACAATACATGGCTGCAGAGATGCAGCGAAATGTGAATGGAATCAGGCTTAATTTATAATTTAACCTGTTTAAGAATATTAATTTGTACGTGCGAGAGTGAGAGATGGAACATTTCACTGTGCACTGTGCACAATAATGAGTCTGTGAGCATAAACCTCAGAGGTTTGTATGTATTATTTGTCACACCGGTCTGCTGCTGATTGTTAACAAATGAATATGTGTGTGTGCTTGATGAGTTTGTGTGCACCTGTAATTAATCATGTAGCTACAAACTGCTGAATCATTAACCTGATCCTCTCTTATATTAATTTGCCTCGCGCCCTGAAACACTGTAATGAATTAAAAGGGTTTGCCTTCAATACAAGCATTTCATCATTTATTAAAATAATTAAAAAGAGAAATCACTGATTTGTCTTAATTAAATTCTTATTCAGGAATAAAACACGTTGTGTAAATACTGTTGTCTGTGCCCTGTCAACACCCTGTGAAAACCATCAGCCCTTCACAAGCTAAGAAAAATATTTCTGTTTTCAGCGTGGTGACAATGTATTGTGAAGTATTACAAAGGCATTTCAAGCTGTTAATGTAGCTTTAGACGTAATCAGAAGAAATATTCTCATCCCATTAAAAAACATTTAATCATTTTGGTTCTCTTTGGTTTTCACAGGATGGTGATGACATGTAAATAAATATCCGGCCGAAACTGCTGAATATCCAAAAATGGGAAAGGAATTTTCTACAAATATTTTGCACAGAGCATTACTCCACCAGAGTCGATCGGAAGTCTCTGATGGTACTTTTATTCTCAGGAGTGATGTCGGTCTACTTCTGTTTACTAAAGTTAATACTTGTTTTTAGTTTCTGATATTAATGTCCCTCGTATTGAACTGTAAATTCAGATTAAAATGTGCATGGGAGTGAAGTGACAAAAAAAGGGTAAAAGGTTTTTAGAACATTAACATAAATTTAATTTATAAGGTGTGAGTTGTGTTGGCGGGGCTGTCTTAGCCTGGCTTCCAAGCTCTGTGTTCTCAAGTCATTTCTTTAATTTCTAGGGAGAGACACTTAGGGGTGATGTTACGCTGAAGACAGACATTATATCCCCCCTCATGATAAACTGTCTCATCTTTATTGATCCTCTGTTTTTTCATCTTGCGCCATCATCAGGTCAAAAGTAGTTAAACAGATTAGTTAATGGCAAAATACAAACGTACATTTGTTTACTGCTAACTAGCAAAAGTTAGCATGCTGATTTGCTGTTCTAATGATACAAATGGTAAAACAGGTATTGTCATTGTGAGCCCACCGGCATTCTAATGTTAGCACTTAGCTCAAAGATGAGTCTTGTTTTATATTATATTGATGTCAGAAGACATGATTCTTATTTAAGTCCATTTGAGACTTTTTAGTAGAGCAAAGAGAGAGGAGGGTTGTACTGATACATTTTTTTCCAAAAGTATGCAATTGAATAATTTGGTTTGTCCAAGAAAAATCACAGGTAGACAAAGTTATTAGTGAATAGATTTGTTCTAGGAATTTACTGCCCCTAGAGTACATTTAAAATTAACTGGATGAACACTATATGTCATCTTCAAGCTGCAATTGTTTCAGCCAAGTTTTTTGATGCTCAAGAAAGTTTTCTTCCGTCTTGTTAATATGTCTAGAAATATGCATATAATTGCCATTGTTGTTGTTTCAGGCACATGCTCACGCATTCAACTGTGGGCATGAATGAAGTAACATGTGATTTCATAGCTTCTCAATGTTCACACGGATACACAGAAACAAAATCTGTTCTTTGGAAGGTGTTTATAAAACTCTCTCTCTTAGTGACTCAGAATACTGTTTGTGTTTGGACAAGAGGCATGAATACAGAGGAGAAATTAAAAGTCCACATTTGGGTTAACAGGATAAAGACCGCTGTGTCAAATAAATCGGCATTAAATACATATTCGGTTTCGAAAGTTTGAATGTTTACAATCCCTTGACAACCTAACTACACAAAAACAAGACGATTAAGAAACTATTTTGTCAAAAACCAGAAATTATCCAACAAGCTAATGAATGTAATATTGTTGTTAGGCGAAGGGCTGAGTCCGTCAGTCCAGCCCATCGCATGGCTTCTAATGAAACATGTTGCATGTAACAGCCTGATATAAAACCTATTTTCAAAGCCTTGGGGTGGCCACAGGTCGAGTGCAACCAATTAAAGTTAGGGTCTTGCCCACAGGGAAGCCTATTAGACTGTCACTAAGCAAATATGTAAGGTGTGAAAATGTTTCTTGGCAGAACAGCTCAGCGGTTGCGGCTGGCTGAGCACAGACTACATTTTCTCAAATATTGAGGGGCTGTGTGGATCGGTGGCAGGAGACCTCAAGAGACCTTTTTGGTCAGTGAAACCCAGACCTACATTTACTCCAATGCTCTGCAGTTCGTGTAAGAGTTTCTTCCTTTAGATATGAATCCTTTAATCAGGGTAACACAAAAAATAAACCTTAAATATAAGATATTACCTCATCAACCCTCTAAATGAAAGTTATTTCTTTCTTGTGAGCCTTCAAACTCCATAAAGCATGACTCATCTGTGACACTGCGGGGGGGGGGCCCTCTCTGCTGCAGCCAGCTCTTAGCAGTTTCTTTACCTGTTGGCATGACGCTGCACATTTCTATTAATAAAATGAACATAACTTTAACTTATTGCACAGTAACAATTCTCCAACTGGCTGTGTGCCTTCCAAGTATCCACACTAAGCAGCAGGAGCATATGGAGTGCCCCGGGACGCTTTTCTGTAATACATCCTCTGTGATGATTCTCTTTCACCGAGCAGATGGAGTGATCTCTCAAATGTTAATTAGCCTCCTATAACTGTAGTTTGGAGAAAGATGTTTGTGATTTGTGGGACAAGACTTGCTGAAGATGACGGATTTAGAATATGTGTGTGTTTGAAGCTGTGTATAACGCAGCTGTATCAACAACAAGGAAGCTGAAATAGAGTTTATGGTCAAACATGTTGTGGATTGATGGAACGTTGGCCAGCAGCAGGGCGATTACTGCTGTCGGGCCAAGAGGGAGTCAGACTCTTTTATTTTAAGCGCTACATGTTCTCTAGATTGATGTCCGCCTCTCATGGTTGGACAATTTGTTGTTTATTTTGTTACTCTACATGTACCTGACCGTGACCTTTAAAGTAAGTCTCTCTCTTTCTCTATTAAATGCCCTGTCCAAACTAAAGACGATTTTTTGCAAAACAATTTTTTTGTGTTTGGCAAATACTGATATGTACTGCCAAGTATATAAAATAGAATTCTATAGCACTCGCAGTTACCACATCTCAACTCTGAACACCTACCTTTTTTATACAGCGCCCTGAACGAACATTATCATAGAACCAAATGTCAAAATCCTAAAAAACTGCTCATCCATCAGGTAAACCTCCACACACAGAATCTATTACGATGATCACTGAAGCTGTTCTGGAGGCTCATGGTGGAAAAATACCTTCCAATACTGTCATAGGTATATATTTATTCATTTTCTGTAGTACACAGTGTAAACAGTTCATACTTTTTGCAACTGGCAAGTGCAATGTTAAATTTAAGCACTTTATTCACGTAATCACATGTGTACAGTGTCTCAATCCATTAATAAATCTCTAACTGAATCTATTACTGTAATGTCTAGTACACAGCAGCCTTTAGTGCACATAATTCAGAGTAATGTACAGGATGTTCAGAGTTGAAGAGAGAGGCTGTTTTGTAATGTACTTGTGGAAACAGAAAAGTATCTCTGTGCTCACCCGTGGTGGTTGGACATTGAATAATTTATTTATTTCCAAAATAATTATTAAATAAAAAGTATTTGACTCATAATTTGCACCGGGCAGTCGTGTTAGCACCCGGAGCCCATCAGCTATTGTATGAAATCAGTTTTATGCTTTTTTCGAGTTATATTAGTTTATTTTATAACACACGCAAATGTTTCTCCATTCAAAATACAAACAGTGATACTTTTTGGAGGTACTTTAGGTCCAGGCATAATTGTGTCTGTCTGAATATGAATGGAGATTAATTAAAAAGCTGATACACAAGGCATTTCAGTCAATGTGCGCGACCACTATTAATCCCCACACGCAGTGATTGCAAGGGGGCAACCAAAGCCTGCACAAACATGATTGGTCAAATTTGAAACAAAACACAAGGCCCCAAAATCATATTTCTCAAACATAGATTCTGCATGTTCACAAACAGAATCTGTTGATACACAAAACATGTGCAGTGTAAAAAATCCAAGATGGCTAGATAAGCGATGACCACACCTGACTCCAACCTGAATATAATTATAATATATTACTCTAAATCCAGCCGAGCCCTTCCTGACTGGCTCAGGTTGGATATATCCACACTGTAAATCAGCCACAAGATGGTCAGCTGAGTAGTATTTCATTAGGAGCATTGAATTAAGTGACAACTGCATTTAGATCTGTTGGAAATTCTTAAATAAATACCGTTAAAAAATTGTAATCGTCAGCTCACATGTGATGGTTAGTGCTTGTTCATTAATGTGATATGTAAGAAAGTAAAGAAGAGTGAGTCACCTTATCAGTTGACTGAGAATATCATTTCAGGGTGTGATAGATAACAAGAAAAGTTCCAGGACAATCACATAGAGCGGGTAATTATAGTAGTTTTACAGCATGTAAACCCCTCATTACAGAGATGAAGACACATTTGAGAGTTCAGTTTTTCAGACACCACTTATGGTAGTTGTGAAAGAAAGTGAGTCATGCTTCATCATATTCATCACAGGTGGGAGAGTGTATGAGTGGCGTCCACCAAGAGAATGGTTTGAGCCTGTAATGCATCAACTCTGACAGTGAGGGTCTCTGGTGGCTCTGTTATGCTTAGGGGGAATTCTTTTCCAGAAAGATTTGATTCTACTTGTCCCCTTAAAGAAAAGGTTTACATACTAAGTGGTTATTGACTGGTTTGATAGGGACTAATGGAGAAATATGTTACATTCCCCCAGTAGTCAGTACCAAGGTGTATTGAAGCTGTTCTGGTTGCCCAACACTACGACACGTTAACTTGGTTTTTCCTATTCATTTGTCACCTGTCCATTCATTCAGCGTAATGTTTTTCTGGTCACCACTTAAAATTTGAGTTTAAGGTGTGTGCCTGTGAGAATGATTTGGGGTCAAATAGACAACTTATACAAGTGTGATGTGGACATTTGTTTAGAAAAAAAGATATCCCTTGTAAAAAAAGATATCCCTTGTATGGATCACCAAGGATGCTGAACTATATCTATCTACCAACGTCTGTACGTGGAACACATATCTCACTTATCTTATTTGTTTCACTATTGGTCAAAGGGAAGTGCAGAGTAGTCAGTGGTGACGGGTTCGCAAAGTCTGTGGACCAAGTTGAACGTTAGCAGATTGTCCTCAACGTAAAAGTACAGCATTATTTTTGTCGCAGTAAATATTTTTATCCAGCTGAATTAAAGAGGTTTTATTTTGAAGTTTTGAACTAGGGTCTAAAGATTGAGTCAATTGCCAGACCTCTAAAATAGCCGACATACAATGTAAAAAGCACAAGCAGTTATGTGAATCATTCAAACTTAAATAAAGGCATGACACATGAACAATAAAAAAGCAAAATCAGTTATGAAAAAGTGACTATAAAGGCTTTAATTTGACTCTGCACTATAGACTGTTTAAAATGCTCTGTACACAACGTCCAGCACTAATTGTAAAATAAAACAGTTTGAGGAGAAATCACTCATGTCATGGAATAATACTGAAGTAGAAAACAGTCCATTCTTAATAGCCAGGTTTACTAGAGACACTACACTACTTGATGATAAAATGATGACCAGCATATGGTAGCGATCACCAGTGGAAGTTAAGGACATGTCATCAGACGTGTGCCTCTCAGAGTTAGCTTGTTACACTGTACATTTTCATAGAAGAGAGTTTTGCCTTCCTGGCTTTAGGTTTATCTTTATCATAATCTTAGGACAGTAGTTGACCTCAGGGTCATACAATGTTTTGCCAATTATTCTTTAGACTATTATTCATAGCATAAATCTGCATTGCACATAATATAATTGTGTAAATATGTCCTTGAACTTACCTGGATGTGATCTCTAAGATCAATGGCTAATGTTTTTGGGGTCATATCTTGTTTAATACCTTTTTTTATGCAGCCCTGTCCACAGAATCAGTATGTAGCAGCAATATTCCTAATCCAATATATGGAGACAATTACATTTGATTTGGGAGGCATCTGTCTTAATACAATGTTCATCTTGAATTGAACAAAAAGTCGGCTTGGTCACATTATGAAAAAACCAATTAACCCACACAATCTAAAATTCTCAAGTTCATCCAAAAATAGCAACATCTCTTCTTGAAAATCTCCTCACAATCCACTGTGTGGGTTTGTAGAGTGTGAATGACTTCATAGTCTTCAGCTGAAAAATGATTGTAGCAGTCCAAAAGCAGGACTGAGTACTGCTTTTGCATTTTATTTGTTGGTTTTCATCTAAAAACAAAAGGAGGAAAAGAGGAAAGAAAACCAAATATGATCATAAAAATCCTAGCTCTTCAGAATCATCCATTCTTCATTCAAATATAACCTCTTTCTGCAGACTCTTGTAGTACTATAGCCTGGACGTCAGCAGCAGATTTTAATGTTGTAGATTCTCCTAATCACGGCACTAACAACATTAATAAACTCAAAACTGTAAGATAAATAGAAGCAAAACTTCACTTAACAAAATAAAATAATGTCAAAATTGTAGTTACTCTATTTGAACGTAAACTGTTTCAGCACAATTGTTGGATTATTTTGCAAGGCCAAAACTGGCTGCTTGGCTCCGAATTTGAGGTGGCTATATCTTTGTACCTTTGTCATGTATTTCCACATTGTTAATCCTTGTCATGTCATGGCTCCCAGGCTTTTATCCTAGGCATTCACCTGACTTTGGCTCTTTGGCAACTACTGTGTAGTTTAATGCAAAACTCTTTTTCCCTCTCACCTTTTGTTAAACTGTTTCTTTCCACTTTTTCCTTTTACTCTCTGTCATCACACCGTCCTTTGTTTACGTAGGTCCTTGTTCTCTATTGTCTTCTTTTTTTTCTTCATTTCAACTTTTTGGTGTTGGTGCTCAGATGGATCATGCACACATTGGGCAACTGGGTCATTCTGGAATACTTTACTCTCTTTTCCCCCTCTCCCGGAATCTATATCACTTTTCCTTGTTACACCACATTTTAGTCTCATGTGCACTGTCTTGTGTTGTCCCTCAAAAGTGATTTTAACTTTAGTATTTAGCTATGTGACGCTACAAAAATAGGATGAATTGTCAGGATTGACAGATGAGACTGACTAACAATTGGTCGAGCATGTTATTTGGCTGGACCTACCATGGGAGAGAAGGAACTGGAGATAAGTCGTCCAGCTTCATACTCACTCTATAGTTTTGAAATGTTTTGTGTATGTCTCCACCAAGTACCCCTTTAAGTGATGTGACTATGGGAAATCTTACTTTCAATTGCCTGGTCCTCTTGCTATCGAATGAGAATCTATTAAACTGTAATACTTGAAAAGTGATTAAAATATCAAACAGTAATGGCTTTGTCATCATTAAATAATGATATTAATGTGAAAAGACACTTGAGTTATGCAGTAACCAGCTGCCACGATAAGTCTCTTCTGTTATGAAAAGCTGCCACTAACTCTCCCTGTTTTACAGCTGAGAGGTTCCTGGGGTTTGTTGATTAGCTTGATATTTAAATTGAACCTAGGTTAATACGCATTCACATCTTCTCACACTGATCAGGACTCACACCTTCTCTTGCTCTCTCTCAGTCTGGCCTTTTCGGTAACCCACTTGTCGGCAGGTAATTTAAACTGCAGGTGTTTCATTGCCTGTGCGCTGCAGAGCCAAACTCTGATTCCCTCGTTGGTGCAGTCCTTGGAGCATTTGGTAAGAACTATGCTTTCTTATCATTGGAGCTGATAAATATGAGCACCCTTGCCTCTCCAATTCATTTGCTCTTACAGTTGTAGAGTTGCAGACACAAGGGGATGGAGTTCTCATTGTATTTCCTGACCTGTGAGTGAACCAGGAAAGCAGAAAACTGGCTTGTATTGCCCTTTATATCTTGTAGCCCCCCTCCCTTAAAAAAATAAATCAATTAATAAAATAAACCTGAACAATGGCTCCCATTGGGCTCCTCCATTGGGATTGTTACTCACCAAGATGATCCACACCAGCATCATGACTCAGCAGTCGAGTCCATTGGATGTGTAAATCAGTAGAACGCCCCTGGGCGGTGTGAGTGGATCCTGCATGGTTGGAACAAGCACAGGGAGACAGCCAGCCTGGAGTCCCAGAAATCACACCCAAGGCCAATATATAACATATTATATCATACATTTCTCTTGACTAGGAGGGCAGAATCCATTTGAGTCTTACATTTACTTACAAAGGTTGTTGATGATCCTTTTGCAATGATTATGCAGTTTATTTGACAACTGGGCTGCCTGACAAACACAGTCAAAGACAATGTCTGGCAATTTCTGTTGACTTGCAGAAACATATTTTGGTCAGTTTAGACTTTATCAGTAAATTTATTTCCTTCTCTGACTTCATCCCTTTTTTCCTCCTTGATTGCTCTTCATCAAAACGTACTCAACCTTTAATCATTCTCAACATTTCTATCTACTGCATATCTCTCCTTTCTTTCTCTCTCTCTCTCTCTCTCTAACCCAGAAGCAGAAGTCAGACAGGGAAACCATCTCTTCACCCTCCCACTTCCCCCTCCTCTTTCTCCCTCATGGTAGATGTCAGAGGAAACTAATTTAAGCTGCAGGTCTGAGCCTTCAGCTCTTTCCAGTCTGTCAAAACAGAAGAACTTTTCCAGGATGAAAGGGCTGATGCAAATATTACAAAGGACAGAGGGAAGTATCTTTAACAATATACCTTATGTATAGGCTCAGATGGGATGTGATATTACCAGCTGTCAATTTAAACATTTAATCCACTATTTTAAGTTATTTCATGTGTTTTCTTATATGGCAAAAAAAGAAGGAATATATGTTAGAAGATTTTAGTATTTCTTGTATTTTATGTTTGTAGTATTTCTTGGATTTTATGTTTATTAATTGATTTTTCTTGAGGGGCAGAAAATAAATAATTGTGAAGATGTCATGCAAATTCAATAAAGCCTACTTGAGAGTGGCTGTATAGCTGCAATTTGTCAAGCACCAAGGGCAGAAAGTTTCAAAAAATTGTGAAAGTTTACTTAGTGAGACAGATAAAGACACAGAGAGAGATCAGAGGCAGGCAGCGAGAAAAACTAAAGATCTTACTAAAGAGGAAAGAGAAATAGAAACTGCAGGGACACTAACATAAAACAGATGTAGGAGGTACAAAGAGCAACAGATGAAAACAACCACAAAGCCCAGACAGTCACACAAACACCTACACATTCACTTTTAACAGCCATCCTTATTTAGACTGGGTAACAGCAAATGAAATGTCCAGATTATATACTGCAGGGCAATGAGCAGCCTTGTAACTGTATGTTTCAAATGTTAAAACGATTTATTTGTTTGTCTTTATTTTCTGGTCAAGGTCTTGGAGTTCTGTTCAGTGTTTAATCCTAGAACTGTTAGATTTTTTTTGTCGCTGGAATCTTTTAAAGTAATCCTCCCAACATCAGATTTAAGTACTAGTATAGTTCTTCAGCACCAGAAAAAAGGTGTTTCTTATTCTGCTTTGTTTGTGCTGCCACATAAAACTGCTACTCATGCAAACATAGAACTGTTATGACATGTGGTCCATCATACTGAGGAGTGATGACTAGAGAGTGGGCAGGCTGGTGAGAAAGCTGCAGCAAGTGGACATGAAGTCGACAGCAGATGATAAACAGCCAACTACAAAACAAATGAAGCAAGATCAAATATTTCAAGCAGCAAATGATCAAATAAGTGCTGCCTTTGATGAGGTCGATAAGATGCATGTGAGTAGCTGACCAGAGAGAGAGAGAAGCCACGCCCACCAATACACAAAGACAACAAAGGAGGTGGAAAAAATCAAAGGAGTAGACAGGAAATATTAGTGAGGCCAAGGTGAACTAAGACAAGAACCTTCTTCACACCTGAAAGTCCGGACCTTGCGGAGCCAAGGTCCATGTCTTCAGGTTAGTTTTGGCTTCACTTTGCAATTTAGGGAGAGGATGACATACGCACGCCCTGTCATCATCACCTATATGGGCCTACCTTTACTTTGCATGGATTGGTTTGCAGACATAGGCATGCTTGTGACCATGAAATGTTGATTATTTGGCTACTGTTTTAGCAAACTTTTTTTGAATAATGTGTCGACCCTCGAATAGACAACAAGAGTGAACCGGTTCCCATCAGTATTGTCTAGTCAATGTCATTCAATTATTTCGTCATTGGAGGTGAAGGCTACAGCGTTTAATCGATAAAAGAATTAATCGTGACCTTCTCATTTAGTCCGATTACTTACCTTAATTGATTGAGGTTGTCGGCTCTGTGGTCATCAGTTGCATTTCTGTCAATTCAGACATTTGTTTTGTCAACTGTTCTCTAATTCTTTTTTCCACTGTCCAATGTCCCACATGGCTATTGTCAAAAGATCCATTATGAACAAGTATCTTCAAGGTTGAGTAACTGTGGTTGTGACTGAGACTTCTCTGTGACACAAATAAAACAGAACTCCGCCACAGAACAGACCATAATGTCCACATCCTCCTGCTATCTGTCTTCATAGCTCCTTCTTGCTTTCTGTTTCATAGTTGAAATGCCAAAGGCCTTTCTATCTTTTATTCTCTGTCAGTAGTTTTGAAGAAGTTTGTGCATAATTATTTTTACTCGACTTTACTGAAGTGTTTCAAGTATTAATGTTGTGACATATTCAACAGAAAGACATTAAACTGTGCTGAAAGATCATTCTCACTGTCTATTCTGCTGTGAATGGTATGCAGAGAAAATAGGCAAGAACTGGATTGTCTAGAAGAGCAACGCGACTGAGACACGCAACTGACACAGGCAGTGTGGCTGCTCAAACCTGAAAACATGGGCACCAAAATGAAAACCAAGACGTGCTCCATCACACACGTGTGAATCAGGCAGCCAGAGTGGCACTGTGGTTTGATCTAGTCTGCATTCCAAGTATCCTCAGGAAATATACTGAGCCCCAAAATGTCCCTGACGGCTGTGACAATGACTACTACAGAAGAGCTGTATGATTATTTCTGTGAATGGGTGATTTGAGTGGTCAACAAGACTGGAAAAGCTTTACATAAATAGAGTCCTATTACAATTTTCCACTTAAATAACATCTGCAGCACCATAAGATGGAGGGATACTGGAGTATTACAATATGAACATCTCTTATCTTCCCGTTTTCTTCAGGAACCACTGCTTATCAATAGTCATGCCTACAAGAATCCCTTAATGATGTTTTTAGACTGTCGACCTCTCTTAGGGATGGAGTCATCCATCTTCAGCGAACAGACATAAAAGCTATTAAACTTTGACCCCTGATGTGGAGAAATCCTTTAATGTGAAATCACTAAACTGTCTGTTGTGCATCAAAGAGACAAGAGAGGGGACAGATGTCATGAGAATTCAGCATCATCATGTAGTTTCAATTACTTTTACCATTGAGTATCTACATTCATGTTGCACTTTTCAAAATCAGCGCATTAGAGGTTTTCTGATATGTATGTTGATATGTGATCATCACATAGGGAAGACAATAGAGTTAGTAAGTTATAACGACTTGTTCAATCATGTAACTAACATGATTATCAGAAGTCTTTCACTGGCCTCTCCGGTAAAAACCTCATAAACAACTTTGTGTAATTGATCTGGTTTTGTCCCTGTAGCCAGAACCAAAACTGATGCCACGTGATTGTGAACTGATACGTGTGAGATTACACTCTTGTCACACCGCGTTGAGATCATGTCTTGCTTTTTGTCTCGTCATTTCCGGTTTTATTTTGAAAAGTAACTCTCCTCTCGTTTCAGGTCACTTGCCCTTCCTCATGTGTCACCGGTCTGATCGTCTCCCCTGATTCCTGATTGTGTTCACCTGTTCCCTTTTCCCCCATGTGTTCATATAGTCTGTGTCTCCCTTTGTCTTGTGCCAGTGTGTCGTCTTTTGTCGTCATTCAAGCCATAGATACCAGAGTCATAGTTTAAGTTTTGCTTAGCCTCGTGCTTATAGTTTTACCTCAGTAGAGTGATTATTCTTTGTAGCCTTTTTTTGTTTCAGTGTTTAGTCTTAGTTAGGTTTATTTAAATGAAGCCTGGTTTTTCCTCCCTTTGGAGCGCTTTTGTTTTTGTACCATAGTTTACTTTGTGTGGAGGATAAATAAAACATTCGCCTAACACATCCGCTCTGCGTCTGAGTCCTGTCCTTCGCCCGGCCTGACAGTACACACTGGCCAGTATGGACTCAGCAGAGGAACACCCGGTGGCGGCGATCCTGTATGCCCAGGAATCACGGATATCTCGTCAGGAAGAGTTCCAGGCGACCATGGCAGCAAGCCTCAGCTTCCTGTCGGACCAAGTGCAGCGTCTCGTCAATCTTTCCGTTCCACCGCCAGATCCACCCACCGTGCCTGTGGTCCCAGCAGCCCCCACTCCAGCTCCGGCGGCGCCCGGCTTCGGACCAGTAATGAGACTGGCATCCCCAGATAGTTTTTCAGGAGAACTGGGTCAGTGTAAACCGTTTTTGATTGACTGCTCAATCCATTATGAACACACGCCACATGCCTTTCCAACAGACAGATCTAACATTGCCTTCGTGATCTCCCACCTGACGGGGAGAGCTCGGGGCATGGGCCACAGCCGAGTGGGCGCGTGATTCTCCCCTCTGCAGCTCACTGGCAGAATTTAAAGCAGCTCTCCAGAGAACTTTTGACCCGGTCTCATCAGCCCGTGAAAAAGCCCGGGAGCTGAGTGGAGTTAAGCAAGGCAACAACACGGTATGTGACTACGCCATCCTTTTTCGCACCCTGGCGGCGGAGAACGGATGGAACGCCACCGCACTTTTTGACATTTTTTTGAAAGGATTAGCTGTTCCCATCCGAGAGCTGTTGGTTCCCCTGGATCTTCCCTCCGACCTGGATTCGCTGATCGCGCTCGCCATTAGAACCGACAACCGGCTACGTGAGCTTCACCCTTCGGCACGGGGCAGACCGGGGGTCACAGGGAGGTTTCCCACAGCCTCCGCCTCAGAGATCCCACCGGGAATACGTTCACACTCCCCCACGCCCAGAGGAGAGGAGCCCATGCAACTGGGGCGCGCACGACTCTCACGGGAGGAACGACAGCGGCGACAGCAGGAAGGTCGCTGTTTTTACTGTGGGGAGACGGGACATCTTGTTGTCTGCCCAGCCAGACGGTCCTCCAGGGTGAGTAACTCCAAGATCTCACGTCCCGCTCCCGGAGCCTCACAAACGTTAAAATAATACACCACGCTGTCACTACAGAAATTAGAGGGCTCATAGACTCTGGGGCTGACGAGAGCTTTTTGGACTGGGGGTTAGCCAAGAGACTCGGGCTGAAAACTGAACTTTTAGAGAGACCCATCAAAGCCAAGGATCTTAATGAAAATGACTTGTTTACCATCACTCATGCCACAGAGCCAGTTGAACTTCACCTTCACAACCATTAGGAATCCATGACATTTTTTTTGATTTAATTCATCTAGTCATGCTTTAATTTTGGGATTTCCATGGCTGCTTCGCCACAATCCACACATTGATTGGAGATCTGGGGAAATTATGGGCTGGGGAAAAGACTGTGAGAGCGGATGTATTGATTCCAGGGAGGTAACCATGATTAACATTGTCTCTGCTGATTCCCCTGCAGACCCTGAATATCCCGATTTAAGCTCCGTTCCTTCATGCTATCTTCACCTTAAAGAGGTATTCAACAAGTCCAAGGCGCAGTCACTCCCTCCGCACCGCCCCTACGACTGCGTCATTGATCTCATTCCCGGCTCCACCATCCCCAGGGGACGCATATATTCAATCTCAGGACCAGAAAAAGAGGCCATGAGAGACTACATAGAATCGTCACTGAAGGCAGGGCAAATACGTCCCTCCTCGTCTCCAGCAGGTGCCGGTTTCTTTTTTGTGGGGAAGAAAGATAGTTCATTACGGCCATGCATAGACTACTGCCCATTAAATTACATTAAAATTAAAAACCGTTACCCTCTACCCCTCATGTCATCTGTTTTTGATCAAATACAGCAGGCCAAGATATTCACAAAGCTCGATTTACGGAATGCTTATTATTTGGTCAGAATAAAGGAGGGAGATGAATGGAAAACAGGGTTTAATACACCCAGCGGACACTACGATTATTCGGTCATGCCCTTCGGACTCTCTAACGCACCCGCGGTTTTTTAGGCAAAGATCAGTGACGTCCTTCGGGACTTTTTAGACCAATTTGTTTATGTCTACATAGATGATATATTGATTTACTCCTTTGATTTGGAATCTCACCAGGCTCATGTGACCCAGGTTCTCCAAAGGCTTCTTTTTGTCAAGGCTGAAAAGAGCGAATTTCACGCCGGCACCATCTCGTTCCTGGGCTTTATTGTGACCCCTGGGAGAGTACAGATGGACCCGGCTAAGATAAGTGCTGTCGCTGATTGGCCCACACCCGATGGCCGCAAGAAGCTTCAGCAATTCCTCCGATTTGCTAACTTCTATAGGCGGTTCATCAGGGGCTTCAGCGCTATAGCTGCTCCGCTACATGCATTAACCTCGTCCAAGGTGCGTTTTCTTTGGTCTCCAGAGGCGGAGGCGGCTTTTCAGGAGCTTAAACACCGCTTCACCACCGCTCCGATCCTCACCATGCCGGACCCGCAGCGGCAGTTTGTGGTGGAGGTGGACGCCTCCAACGAGGGGATCGGGGCCATCCTCTCTCAAAGATTGCAGCAGGACGGTAAGATGCACCCATGTGCTTATTTGTCCCGGTGGCTGTCTAAGGCTGAACGGAACTATGATGTCGGAAACAGGGAACTGCTCGCAGTCAAGGTGGCGTTAGAAGAGTGGCGTCATTGGTTAGAGGGGGCCAGTCAGCCTTTTCTAGTGTGGACGGATCACAAGAACTTGGAGTACATACGTCAAGCTAAGCGACTTATTTCTCGCCAGGCCAGGTGGGCGCTGTTTTTTAAACGCTTTTCTTTTTCCCTCTCTTACAGGCCGGGGTCCCGGAACGTCAAGCCGGATATTCTGTCTCGACTCTTTGACCCCGAGCCTGTTGCCTGTGTGGTTGGAGCGGTAACTTGGCAAATAGAAAAGGTGGTGAAGCTGGCCAACGGTGTAGCCCTGCCACCTAGTGGGTGCCCTAAAAATAAGCTGTATGTTCCGGCCGATCTGCGCTCACAGGTGATCCACTGGGCTCACACCTCGCCGCTTTTCTGTCATCCGGGAGTCAGACGGACTATGTTCGCCATCTCCCGGAGGTTCTGGTGGCCATCTATGGAGCCGGAGGTCCGGGAGTACGTCGAGGCTTGCTCGGTCTGCGCCCGTAATAAATCCTCCACCGGATCTCGTATGGGACTGCTCCATCCACTTCCCATCCCCTCTCGGCCTTGGTCAGACATCTCCCTGGATTTCGTCAAGGGGCTCCCAACCTCTCAAGGTAACACCACGGTCCTGACCGTGGTGGACCGTTTTTCCAAGATGGTTAGATTTATTGCCTTACCTAAACTCCCATCAGCCAGTGAAACAGCAGAAATCATGCTCAACCACGTATTCAAGATCCATGGTTTTCCAAGAGACATTGTTTCCGACCGAGGGCCCCAGTTTGCCTCCAGATTCTGGAGGGAGTTCTGTAAGCTCATTGGAGCCAAAGTAAGCCTGACGTTGGGATACCATCCAGAGGCTAACGGCCAGACCGAGCGGCTCAACCAGCAGCTGGAGACCACCCTCCGGTGTCTTGTGTCACAGAACCCCGCTACATGGAGCAAACACCTGGTCTGGGTGGAGTATGCACACAACACACTCTCCACATCTGCCACAGGATTCACCCCTTTTAAATGTGTGTTTGGCTACGAGCCCCCTCTCTTCGCAGACAATGAGCCGGAGGTTTCAGTTCCCTCTGCCCATGCCTTATTCCGCCGCTGTCGCCGCATCTGGGCAGCCGCAAGGCAGGTGCTCATCAGACAAGGAGATCGGATGAAAAGAGCGGCCGACCACAGAAGGAGACTGGCGCCGGACTACCAGCCTGGCCAAAGAGTGTGGCTCTCTGCCAAAAACCTGAACCTCAAAGTGCCATCGAAGAAGCTAGCACCTCGGTTTGTGGGCCCCTTCCCCATCTCACAAATCATCAGTCCTGCTGCTGTACGCCTTCGCCTGCCCCGATCCCTGTGCGTCCACCCCACCTTCCACGTCAGCCAGGTCAAGCCCGTGAAAGACAGCCCCCTCGTTCCAGCAGTCAAACCCCCTCCGCCTCCTGAAATGGTGGAGGGTGGTCCGGTCTATAAAGTCAAGCAGCTGCTGGCTGTACGGGGCCGGGGAAAGCAGTTTTTGGTAGACTGGGAGGGTTATGGTCCTGAAGAGAGGCTGTGGGTTCCATCCCGACACATAGTGGACCAAAGCCTCATTGAGGACTTCTACCGCGATCACCCGGAGCAACCTGGACCGTCAGGATGTCGGTCCTAGAGGGGGGGGCTCTGTCACACCGCGGTGAGATCATGTCTTGTTTTTTGTCTCGTCATTTCCGGTTTTATTTTGAAAGGTAACTCTCCTCTCGTTTCAGGTCACTTGCCCTTCCTCATGTGTCACCGGTCTGATCGTCTCCCCTGATTCCTGATTGTGTTCACCTGTTCCCTTTTCCCCCATGTGTTCATATAGTCTGTGTCTCCCTTTGTCTTGTGCCAGTGTGTCGTCTTTTGTCGTCATTCAAGCCATAGATACCAGAGTCATAGTTTAAGTTTTGCTTAGCCTCGTGCTTATGGTTTTACCTCAGTGATTATTCTTTGTAGCCTTTTTTTGTTTCAGTGTTTAGTCTTAGTTAGGTTTATTTGAATGAAGCCTGGTTTTTCCTCCCTTTGGAGCGCTTTTGTACCATAGTTTACTCTGTGTGGAGGATAAATAAAACATTTGCCTAACACATCCGCTCTGCGTCTGAGTCCTGTCCTTCGCCCGGCCTGACAACTCTTACATCATACAGCAATGTTAAAGGTAAACCACTAGGGGGAGACTCATACAACATATTCAGGTGAAGTTAGGCTGCTCTTTAAGTTTAATCGATCACTTGTGCAGTGTTTGCTCCACAGTGCTTCACTGATTGATCATTGAGCTCCGTTAATATTGTTGGACTCACAAACAAACAACATCCAGGAAACATGTTCAAAATCTTTCTTGGGCGTAATGGCCTTGAATAATGGTGTTGCAGTTAAAAACATTATCATTTTGACGTTGACCTTTGGATTTTTATACTTCAGTGTTTTTTGATTCTCTTAGCATTTGTGAAAAGTTGTCACAATTAATGTGTGGATTTGTGGTTGAAGCAAATGTTTGCACCAAACTGTTTTGGTCCCCTTCAAAATGTTCCTGAGATATTTTGTCCACAAGGCCACTATAATGCCTTATGAGGTCATCATGACTTTGACCTTCGATCACTACATTCTAAACAGGTCATCCTTGATCCTAAGTGAAGGTATTGAGCCAGATTTAATGAAATTATTTTCAGGCTTTCCTAGTGCATCCCATACAACTAAAGTTTTTTTGCCAAAAGAAAAAATTCCCTCATGGTATTTCTGACAGATCATATTCATAATTGGACAGAAAGACAACCCAGAACACGTAATATTTAAGCCTCCGGCTCCGGCTGTTACCAGCTTAGAGTCATGAAAATTCAGCAGAACCAGAACAAAAGCAGCTGTTGAACTTCAAGTTACCTATTTCCTTTAAAAAAGTTATAGTTATTTCTTGCCCTATCTGACTATAATCAATGTTGCCACATTCATAGATCTCCACAAGAGACTCGGACCATCATCATTTTCCCTCACAGCTCCACATTAGCAGTTCTCCATTTTCCACCATCAGGGACGGCACACACACTCACACCCAAAAAGCAACTGGAACACACACTTAGGTCCCGGTTGAAATGAACAATTCTTCTATCTTCCATTTCCTGTGGGTGATAAAATAAAGTTCTCCTCGGTTATTTTAATAACAGCAGGAGGGGTTTTGGGGATTTAGGATGTTTCACTCAGTTAAGTTTTACATTGACAATTGTGCCAAGTGCAGCTCTGAAATGAAGGACTTGGTCCCAGCAGTGAATCTTCTCCCCGCAAGTCCTCACGTTCTCGACTTCCACTCATGCATTAATGCAAAATCGTTTTTGATCTTCTTCTTCTTACATAAAGTGTTAAATAAATAAATCAAATGTCTGCAATACAAGCACTGAAGTGACAGTCCCTTGTCACAAAGTGTCCTATAATGCTGGTGGCAGTTTTCTCGCAGTGCTGTCCCATCACCATTAAATGCATATTGGGGAAAGTCGACTCCGTAGCTCGGCAGTTTGATAAACGTTGCTTCTGACACTCCATCAGTTTAATTGTGTGTTTATTTTTACCTCGGGCACTTTCATAACTTACTAACTCACTACAAACTTCATCACAATAACAGTATGTTTGTGTGTAGTAGTATCAGTATGGTTGTGTGTGTGTGTGTATGAGACGTCTGTCCGATGAAGTAAAACTTTTTGATTATGTATAAACTGAATGTGTGAAAGTGTGTGTGTGGCGAACAGTCACTATTTTGTTAAGCCTTTGCCGTCCACTGGGCACGTGAAAGCTGGAGCCAGCATGGGTGCAACTCAAGTGCTAACAAACAGTACCATTTTACATCTAATCTTCAAACAATCACACACACACACACACACACACACACTACAAGTATTGGGATACCCTAAACGCGGATGCGCAAAAAAGAGGGTAAGGGCTGTGGGGTATAGCGAGAAGCGGTGAAATGAGATTGGGCCTTAGCCTAGTGTTAACATTTCTGAATTGTAAACATCAGATGTCACCAAAGCACAATAAACCCGGGATAGATTGGCTCGTGACGATCTTCCCTTCGAAATGGAACAGTCTAGTAGCACCTCTGAGGCTGCCCCTGAATTGCAACACACACACAGTGAAGACAAAAGAAAGGAAAAAGACTAAGAACTATTTTTTCCTAACTGATTCCAAACTGAGTTTGTGAGGAAATTATTGACACTTAGTATATTAACATATACAATATTTAATTTAAGGGTTAGTTACAGCATTGTCCATACTGTTTGTTTACTAAAAATAAATGATTCTCTTTTTTTTTCTAGAAGTTATTATGTCAATTTGGAACAATTTGAGAGCTTTTGGGTAAATCTAAGTATGTAATGTGACCTTTCCGGAGATCTTGTATAGAAACGGATTATGTCTGTATGTAAGTTAATATGGAAAACCTCGACTGGCCTGAAGACCTGATAAATGTTTTTAAAAGTTTAAAAATTATATTTTAATTATTGAGGTTCACCTACTCTCGCGAACGGAATTTGACAATCATGTTACTCTGTCAGTGAGCAAGGTGAGTATGAGATTCACCTCAGTGAACCTCGCTCTCCAGTGTGACCATACCCACATATCAATGCTGTTGATATACAGGCTGGAACTCACTGAGTCAGGGCATGGGACATGAGATGATATAGCCCCTGACGGAGCTGGAATGAGTTTCTCAAACTTGCAGGACACCGTGATGTTGCAAAACAGCTCAGAGCCAATATTTTTCATCCCTCAGCTGTCAATCACTCACACGCAGTCTCAGGCCTTAAGAAGTTTGTATGTTATCAATCAGGTTGGCAAGTTTCTGCTATGATAAATAAAGTGCAGCTTCTCAAGAATCAGATATGATGTCAGACCAAGAATCCTTTTAGACATGAGAGAAATGCACTAAAATCTGCTGTTTACTGTGCATGCCCCTGCTCTCACACTGAAGTTCACACTTTAGAACCATTCTTTAGTGTTCAGTGATTTTTTTTTAATCCCCCAAAAATGCTCTTGCCTCTTTCTCTGGCATGTTAACGACATCAGTCAGTAGTTTACAGTGTGGTCTTAGATGGCAGACAGGCAGCGACATCTCTGTCATAATAAATAACCCAGGCTGGGGAAAGAAACAAATCTCCAGAGAGCTCTACAGTGTTACCTCAGAGGCACAGAGTTAAGTCAATTAAAATCTCTGGCGAGGCAAAGGGTGGAACTTAAGTTGTCATGGGTTGATGTAAAGTCACTGCCGGTTCGGGCACACTGGGAGGAGAGCAGCTGCACTCCATGACATCAGCTCAAAACGCTCTTTTGGTTCATATCAGTGTCTGCACAAAGAGAAACATCCACAATGAGGTACGTTCCTGCGATTAGCTGAAGATTAAGTGCAGCCGACATGGACGCATTAAAAAGGTCTGTCATGTTCACAGTGGAACCTTTAATCTTTCCTTTAAAGCATCGTGTAAATCTCCTCCCTCTCAGAACTGATGAGGGGAGGATGATGATCTCTCAGCGTGAAGCGTTCCCTTTTTTCCTCCTCGCCGAGAGTGTTGGCTAATTAATCAAACTGCCGCACTGATTAGAAAATTGTTCGCACCTAATGTGATCTCCCATTCACGCAGAGAGTGGCAAGGACTACAGAAAAGAAGAGACAAAAGGGAAAGAATCAGGAACATACAAAGGGAACTCAAGGAGAAAAGCAGCAATAAAAGGGAAAAGTGGATGCTGAGTTAACAATAGAAAAGAAAAGAAGAGGCAGGAAGCTGTGCTGTCTTCAAGGGGGATAATTAGGTTGGATGGGATTTAATCAGAAATCAACTTTGCTCATCAACAGCGGGGCTCCATTTATGTAGAATCATTGTAAATCAGAGAATCAACTGCTCAAATTGACTTGATTGTTGTAACTTTTTTTAAATTTCATATACTGCATGCATATTTCTACATCTAATATTTCAGGATTACAAAAAGCACCTGTCATGTGAGATAACAGCAAAATTTGTTTTGTTCATAAGGGAAATTATGATTGGTAAATGGTCAGTATTTATAAAAAACTCTTTTCTAGTTTTAAAGACTGTGCCAAGATTTTTTTTTTCATTCACTCATTTCCACAAACATTTGTAGAGTGCATGTATTTGTGACATTTTCTCTATCAAACGTCACTCAGTCCAAGGACAACGAACAATGAACTGCCGACTTTCGGGTTAGTGGACGACCTGCTCTTCCCCCATAAATCAGCACTTGCATGAAGACGAGAGGACCAAACTTAGAGGATAAAGTTTGTTTAGCTAAATATCCGTGTGGAGAAGCCATCAGTGTAAAGATATAACAGAGAATACCTTTATTTTACTAGGGAATATACTCTTACACCGTTGTATACATTGTAAGTGGTGCCTGCTTGTTATAGAGTAACACAAGTGAGACCGGAAGCAAACACAGAGCACAGCTGAATTCAGCACCAGGGACAGCGCTTCGTACTCAGGCTGGGTGATGGATCACTGTTTGAAGGCTGCAGCAGATAGATGAATTTCCCTAAAGATATTTGTGTTTACCTCAGCTTGAAGATGGTCAACAGCAACACAGTACAGAATGTTTATCACAATAAACCAAGCAGATGATTTCCCAGAAGAAAAGATTCAATAATGTCTTGTGATCAAAATGTGTCAGTGTTCAGTCGGAGCTGAAGTTTTCTCTTTGTGTCTCACAGCGCAGTGTTGTTGTGTTGTTGTCGTGTTGTGAAACAAAGTGAAATGGATTATTCATTTCTTCCTTTCAGAATCTGCTAGTGTCTCCCTTTTTCCTCACGCCGGTTTCCCTCCACCTCCTCCCATTTTCCTACTCCTTCAGTCAAAGTGTTATTCAGTTACCACTCCCCTCTCTCCCTCTCCCCTCAATTTGATGCCATTTTAGGTGAAAAGCCTTTTCCTAGAATAATAATAGTTTAAGCACGCCTCGATCCCCGCTATTACACTTGTTCTACACCATGTTATCTCTCCTCCGTGTGTGTGTGTGATAAGCAGATCTGTATGCCCCCTCAGCTATTTTAAATGATAGCATGACTCATAATCCTCACGCACACCCAGAATACAAATTGCTGGCACGTGTTATCTCAAGTTCTTTACACGGGGAATTAGTTGTACTCACTTTAAATGAAAAGTCTTCTAATGCCTGAGGATTACAGCGTCTTCTCGCTCAAGGACATTTCTGTGCAGTAGAGAGAAGTGCATGATTGTGGTTGGACACTTGGCCAGACAGTAATCGGAAAGCTGCCTGTCCAAACTAAGAATGACCTTTGAGGAAAATGTTTACTCGTGTGAAAAAAATATTTATCTCGAGAATATAAAGTGAAAGAGGGATATGAGTTAACCCTAAATTGGGAACAGATGCATCAGTGTTAGAGTATGTGTTGTTCAGAATAAGCGAGTATAGCTCAAATGATGATCTGTCAGCCAACAAATCCTCTCTTTTCTCCAATCTGAAACACAGGTAGCAGCACGAATCTCTGCTTGTCTGACAGACACACCACTCAGTGGATGTCCGCACACCAACCTTGAAAATCAACATTGACAAGACTGAACTACTTTTCCTTCCAGGGAAAGACTCTCTCACCCATGACCTGGCTATTTCCTTTGACAATTCCGTGTTAGCTCCCAACCAGACTGCTAGGAACCTGGATGTGACACCCAACAGCCAACTCTCCCTTTGCCAACTTTACTGCAACATCAAGTTCCTCTAGAATGATACATGCTGTACAACATCAGGAGAATACATCCCCTTCTCACTCAGTAGGCGGCGCAGGCTCTAGTCATCTCACGCCTAGAATACTGTAACTCCTTCCTGGCAGGTCTACCTGCTAGTGCCATCCGACCTCTGCAGTTCATCCAGAATGCAGCAGCTCGACTGGTCTTCGACCTAAATTCACTCACACTACTACGCTCCTCCGCTCCCTTCACTGGTTACCAGTGGCTGCCCGCAGTCGTGTACCATGCTGTGAACGGATCAGGTCCAGTCTAAATCCAGGACATTTTTTAAAGCAAATTTAACTGACTTGATTCTTGTTGTTATGGATTTGTACTCTCGTGGTTAAATGCACTTTTTGTAAGTCGCTTTGGATAAAAGGGTCAGCTAAATTAAATATAATGTTATAAAATGTAGGCTTAACATAGAAATAAAATAAAAACACTCAATGTGTGACAGGAATTTAAGCATTACAACCCAAAGTAGCTCATAATTCAAAAGCTCTGTCTCCCTTTGTCTTAAGAAGAGAAATGTGTACAGTGAGTCTCCCTGTCCGGATCACCAGGCAAGAGTACAACCACGTTATATATCCATTTCAGTTAAAGTAGTCCTTGATGAGCCAAGTGTCCCAAAGAGCTATTCTGCATCCCAAGAGGTAATCTACTTGCAAAATCTATTGATTCTCGGTTCAAATGGCTCTCTGCACACTATATACTAATAACACTTTAAACACTTTATTTACAAATTGATTAAATTTACTTCATAACAATCTGGCCACTATCCGAGAATCACTTCACAACCCAATCATTTCTATTTTGCACATTCCAGAAAGGACACTAAACTCCTTTTTGGTCAGACAGCTTCACCGTCATTTCCCACATCAGTTTCCTGTCAGTAGAGGATGTGTAGGGAAATGTATCCACAGGCAGGGGAATGAATTAGGGCATATAGATGAAGCACTTATAAAAGCCTCCTTTGATGATAGAATACAACCAAAATGTATAAAATGAAAAAGGAACAAGGAGGAGATATAAGGAGAGACAGGGTTTACAATCTCAGCCCAGACACAAACACCTGGAATCACATGACACTACATTATATTACATGTCATTTAGCTGATTGTTATCCACTTTATAAGTGCATTCAACCAGCTAATAAATCAACATAGCAGGTTAGAAGATTTTGTCTTATGTTGTATTTTTGGAAGGAATCTCTTCAGTGCCACAGTGGCCTAGAGGGATGGTTACATTAACTATTAACACACTGTACATGGGTACAAACGTGTTATGTCTACAATGTGAAATGTGTCATTTATCAAATGTTTAATGCCGCTGTACTCAGTTATTTAAAATCACATGGTATCATGTGACCTTACGATGCAATAATGACTGTGCCAGTAGCTGACTTTGGCACTTTCTTTCTAATTGTTTTTTATCTTTAATGTTTTTCACTTTGATATATTGTGTGCAATATGTTCCTTTTTACATTGTTTATTCATTATTGAAATTGTAAGAACCAGCCAGAAGTAGCAGTAATTTCCTTTTATCTTCCATTTAATTATCTTCACTGGTTGTGTTTGAGGGTGGGCGGACAACCTCCCAGAGAAAGCTCCGTTTCTGCTCTCCACACTGTACCAGCATCTTTCACCTCACTATATTCATTTTAGAAACAATTTAACACAATTGTTTCCACCGGCAGCTGTTTCCATGCAATCAAAAGCTCTTTAAAAAACATTATCTAGTTCATTGTCAGCATCAAACAGCAGAAACACACATTAGGCAACTAGCAGGTGAACATGGTAGACCAAAATGCCCCCCAATCCCTTATGTATATCAAATTAGGTCTCAAACTACAACATCACTAAACCCAAATGACTCAGATTAGATTGTCCATGATCTGGCAATTATACACGACATGAAGACAGCCGGTGCAATTAGTGTGGCTCCTGATAGTATTCTTCAAACAGTGTAGTATCGCCATTGTATTAAGAAAAAATAAGAGTGGATAGTACAAGGATAAATATTCAGTATGCGATACAGTTATATTGGTATAAAGTATGTATTTAGAGGAGCTAATCTGCTGCTAACACTTTTGTGATACAGACAACATGTCTCCACTTTTCCTTCACTATCTAGAAATTAAGTCAAAATATCCCCGAAGAGACTGCTGCCATCTTGCATGTTTAGAGACAGTGTCTGCTCGGGTTTGATCGGGGGATGGAGCGATATTAAGGTTTTGCTCAAATACACACTCAACCAATGTTAGTGTTGTGTTATCTCAGATGCTAATCAGGACATTTTTATGACATTAAATTAGTCGTAAAACCAAACTTACTGAACATTTGAACACACATCACTTTGGCCAATTTCCCATCTGCTCACACAGAGTGATGAGGTTTATGGCTTATAATGCAGCCAGCCTCCAGGGAGCAATACAGAAGTTGTGGCTTCAATATTAGGGTGCTGGAATGTAGTCTATCCTTATATACATCATATAATAAGAATGCCCCCCTAATTTAGGCTGGTTTAGACATAACAGCCTGTAATGTCAGGCCCTGCTGATGTGGTAACACTGCAGACGGACAACATTAATTTAATTAATCAGATCAATTATTAAATTGGGCCATTTGATTAGATTCCTAATTTCCAATAGCCTTGGAAGAACTCATACAATTAAAGTATATAAGACAAAAATCTATTCATTCCCTTCTAACTTTGTTTTTGTTGATGAAGCTAATCACACAAACAAAGAGCCTTGTATATGTTGCGTTCAACCGCTTTTCACTAGTTTCCTGCTCCACTGTCATTTAAAAATGAACCAGTCCATACGCATTGGTCTTCAAGTTCATCCACTGCTGTCAGAGATACACGCTCTTGGCTGCCAGCAGTGACAGATGTTAAACACATCTTTTGTCTCCTTTTGATTTCTCTGTACAAAGCAGACAGATGCAGGAAACATCCAAGATGGGATGATGCTGCAGAAATTAGCCTTGACACTCTAATGGTAATGGGACAGAAATGAACTATAAAATTGTCATTGGCGCCCACTATGTAATAATTACAATGACTGTAATGGTGGTGTAAAGTGCAGTGGTAATTGGTCTAATGGCTGAGGGGGAAAAAGTGGCGGGATAACAACATCCATTATCTATTACCAACAAAGGCAAACTGTGAGGTGATGGCAATCTGAGACAATAGCTATTCAGAAATAACCATTATAAAATCTAATTTTTTTACTGCATGTCTCCAAGATTGATTCCTCACTATTGACTCCCTGACACACACGCTCGCATACACACATGCACATACACACACACACCAAGTCATCATCGCATATAGTGCTGTTTCTCCTGTTCAACCTTCACTTTATGTCACTCTTATTTCCTCTAAATTACCAATGGTCACTCGCTGCCTAATCACGTTCTACTAAGAGATGATGGGACTCATTACACAGGCTATTGCACAAGCAGAGACATCGTTATGCAACCCCACACACACCGACACACACACACACACTAACATCCAAATTACGCTCATAGTCAAAATATTCATAGCAGCTATTTTGTGCAGCTATGTACACATTTGCTAAATTCTAATGTTATTCAGCCACTGCAAACAGAGCCTTTCCAACTATAACTCACCACAGATTTACACATATGTGGTGCAGTTACATACAGACTATGGCAATAATGTTGTTTTCAGGGTCATGAAGTGTAAGCTCTTTGTGTCGTAACTTGTCTGATCATATAGTGTTACAAATGGCAGCTATTTGATACTATTACTGTAAATGGATTGCATTTATACAGCCAGTTTCTGGCCTTAAGGACCACTCAAAGCACTTTATAGACACTTCCACCAATTTACTCACACATTCATACTGTGTTTGGATTTGAGTGTTTTGCCCAAGGACACTTCGGCAAGTAGGGGAGAGTAGCTGGGGCTCAAACCATGGTCTCACCAACATCTGGCCAGTGGACAAACTGCTTCCTCCTGAGCCACAACAAACCATTATTTCACAATATAATAGTTCTTTTAAATACGGCTATGGAAGTAGTGTGTGGCCGGCTGCCTAAATTATAAGTGCACATTGCTCTCTGCGAAGGAGCCCTAATGTTATCTAACTGCTCTGATTGGGTCAGTTCTCCTCTCATAATTGATGATTATTATATGTAATATAAACAAATAACTTTAATATATCTTGCAATTCATTGTAAAAATGTTGAATAGAAAATACTGCTGGTACAATACTTTCCTGACATATGTTATGAACTAAATGTACTTATGTGCTTAGTTACATCTCATCCATCCATCCGTACATACCCCTTATTCTTTGAGGGGAGCTGGAACCATCTGAATATAGAAATAAATAGTTATTGTAACATCAATGATCATTTTAGGAGACAAACATTTTTATTTTGGCTTTTAGAATTTGTTTTACAGTAACGGCGACAGACCCATTATGTAAAAGTCTTTCTCCTAAATTGTAGTTTATTGATGCCAGTTACAAAAAAATGACATGTTTGTGAAGACAGCTACAGATAGATAGAGAGAATGACGAATCCAATGAGATAATACACACCAGCAGCACTCACACCAGCAGCGCTCTATATCTGCCCCATCTGGTGGACCTGCTTAACTGTTCGCTCTGTAGAAGTCGGGACTTTCACGCGAGTTTCAGGTTCATCCAAGTTCAAGATAATGATTAAAGTGAAAGCCTTAAGGTGGTTTAAAAGAGAGAACGATGACTTGGTAAAAGTTCACCACTGATTTCAGAAGAGGAAACAAAGTGCAGGAAAGAGGGCCTTGTCTTGTCTGCGTGTTTGACGTAAAAACCTGTATTTGTGTGTACTGCTTTGTGGGGTCCAAAATATGTTGGTGTGCTTTCTACCTGCTTCTTTCTTGTTGTAAAAGAACCTCAAAGTACTGCTCAAGCAGATCCAACGCATCGCCACAACAACAGAAATAAACTTTCATCTAAACAGGGAGCTTTATGAAGTTAGTTAGAGCTGTACTTTGCAGTTTGTGGCGGAAAGAATGTCTCTGGTTAGCTCTATAGTTGGAATTGGGCTGTTACTAAGCCTTTCTATGGGCTTTGATAGCACATTCACCTCTCACCTCTCCAGTGTGGCAGTTGGAGATTGAGTTTCTTGCTCAGGGGCACTGTGACAGTATTTTTTGCGCCACTGCGAGGAACTCAAACAAGTAACGTTTGCAGAGCTGCTTCTTCAAACCTTGAAAACACCTTATATTGTAAAGTAACTGTTAACTTGTATTTCCCCTCTATTATGTTCATTAAGGTAATAGGAAGTGTTCCCTTTGACCCCTTACCTTCGACCACGGGTCGCGCGCGGGGGTTTGCAGGGGTTCCTGTGGGGAACAGGTGTTGGCAGTGTCCATGTATTGAGTTGGAAGAATAAACGGAGAATTCAATAAACGTCGTGTTTATTACAATTAACATTGGTAGCAGAGGATGGTTGCTAACTACAAAGTTCCGCCGAAGTTTGACGAAGCTAGGCCATACGAGTGTTGGAAAAATGAAGTCAATATCTGGAGACGAGTTACAGATCTCGACAAGAAGAAACAAGCCCTCGCGGTCGCTTTGGGGCTTGAAGGGAGAGCCAGAGAAACAGCCATGGAAATACCAGCGGATGATTTGGACAGTGATGACGGTATGGTGACATTGTTCGCGAAACTGGACGAGGTGTTCTTAAAAGAGGAAAAGGACCGTGCGTATGAAGCCTATTCGTACTTTGATGGGATCGTGAAGGACCGCGCTGTGTCCATGGCGGACTACATTATTGATTTTGAACAGAGGTACAACAGGATAAAAAAGTATAATATGACACTTCCTGATGCCGTGTTAGCCTTCAAGTTGCTAGACACGGCTTGTCTCAATGAGAAGAGCCGGCAACTGGCGTTGACGGCGTGCGCGGAATTAACGTTCACCTCCATGAAATCAGCGCTGAAACGGATTTTCGGTGGCAGGACGTCAGGCACATCAAACGGAATACAAGTGACCCAGGAGGTGGCGTTCTTCACGGAGCAAAGACGGCACGCAAAGGGCAAATGGAATAATGTCACGTCACAGAGCGCACAACAAAGACAGCCATTACCTGGCAGAGATCAGAGACATGGCAGAAAACTTCAATATTGAGACCAAAACAACAGCCGGATATAGTCCCTGGAGCAACGGCCTACTGGAGAGACACAATCAGACACTCACAGAAGTCATCCTGAAGGTGAAACGGGAAAATGGATGTGACTGGCATACTGCCCTAGACTGGGCCCTTATGGCTAAGAACAGTATGCTCAATGTTCATGGCTACAGCCCACATCAACTTGTATTTGGCCAGAATCCTAACCTCCCTTCTGTATTGGTTGATAAGCTACCTGCTCTAGAGGGCACCACTATAAGTGCTAGGGTAGGAGAACACATATCAGCATTACATGCTTCGAGGAAGGCATTCACAGAAGCTGAATGTTCAGAGAGGATAAGGAGGGCCCTGCGAAAGCAACTTAGACCCACAGATGATAAGTATGAGACAGGTGAAAAAGTATACTACAAACGGGCAGACTGCACAGAGTGGAAGGGACCAGGGGTGGTTATTGGTCAGGATGGAGTTGTAGTATTTGTAAGACACGGGGGAATTCTTGTTAGAGTACATCACTCTAGACTCTGTAAGGTGAACACACAGAATGTGGATAAGCAAATCGTAGAAGATGTTCTTTACAGAAAAGCAGAAAATGAGAAAACTTTTTCAAACAATGCAGCAGATTGTTCTGATAGTGAACAGACTACAGGCACAGACAACACCAGTGACGGAGAAGCGTTGCTTTCATCCATGACACAGACAAATGTGACACGAGCTGAGACAGAGCCAAATGTATGTGCTAACCCTGTTTCTTCTACAGGTTTAAAGTTAAAAAGTGGTCAGACTGTAACATTTGTAAACAGAGATGATGGTCTTCAACATAAAGCCAGAGTTTTAGGCAGAGCAGGCAAAGTCACAGGAAAGAACAAAAACTGGTATAACCTGCAACATCTTGAACCTGACGGCAGTGATGGGCAAAAGGAATCAGTTGACATGTCACGTGTTAATAGCCTTAACATTGAACCAGAAAACGTAGAAGCTGATGTACTTATAACCAAAGACATTAATTAATCTGTGTGACTGATAATCATTCTCTTTTTGATGCACTAAAAATCTACAAAACAAGTTGCAGAGAAGAGACTCAGATTGGAAATAAGCAGTATTAAGGAGCTCATACAAAGCAACAGAATCAAAGAGGTTCTCTGGTCAGATACAAAAGCTCAACTCGCTGACTGTCTAACCAAAAAGGGAGCTTCGGCTCTGGTGCTCTTGAAAGCATTTAGTGAGGGGTTGTGGAGTTTGTGATGAATTCTTGTTGACATTGGACTGAAAACTTTTGTTTGTATTGAAATTCTGTACTTTGTTGTTTTTGAATATATATTTTGCCAAATTACACTCTAAATGTTCAGAATGTTACTCAGGTATTATTATGTTTATTATAACGTGATGACTTTGTTATGTAAATTCTGGAATGTCTAAAAGTCATTATTTATTTTATTTTTTTTTCTAGAAAAGACAGGGAGCTTGTTAACTTGTATTTCCCCTCTATTATGTTCATTAAGGTAATAGGAAGTGTTCCCTTTGACCCCTTACCTTCGACCACGGGTCGCGCGCGGGGGTTTGCAGGGGTTCCTGTGGGGAACAGGTGTTGGCAGTGTCCATGTATTGAGTTGGAAGAATAAACGGAGAATTCAATAAACGTCGTGTTTATTACAATTAACAGTAACTAGCGGTCCGTCACTCTCGGACTGCTCAGAGACACTGACTCCATCTCACTGTGTGAATCATTGTTCGCTGTGTCACCTTTTGCAGCAGAACAATGATTCTTCTGCCAAGCTGCTGGTGCATATGTCACTTTCATATCCCTCCCATCAGCTGCTGTCCTCTAATGGAAGGTTTTCTCTGTAGTTGAGCTCTGTCCGTGCATTTTACTTCTTAGGTTGGAAACATAATAGGTGACTAGCTTAGTCAAACTCACTGAAACAATTAGGAAGTGATGTGATTGAACAGTAAATGTGTACTGGTTATCTAGGTAGCAGTCTATGGTGGACAAACACTCTCCAGTTTGATCAATGCTTGTTTAACACTAATTTTACTACATCAAATCTTTGAGACAATGGCTGATGATTGCTCATTAATTATTAATTACACTGTATATATAACATAAGAGACCTCTAACTTGGTGTATGAAGCGCTATTTGCAGCGTTTTATTTCAAGGGTGGCCCAAGACTTAACTCTCTTATTTGATATGGATACTCCAGGCGTATTCAATTTCTGCCAATAGATCCCTTTCACGTAAATCTTACACACTGAACCTTTAAGGCGGTGGACTAGTGGCAGAAACTTAGACTATGGGCAGAAAAGGTCTCTGGTTCATCTCTGGTTCGACTCATCGGAGAAACAACAAAAAGACAAACCTGGATTGATCTCTCCAAAGATCCCAGAGGATTCTCCCTACCCTGTCTAGTGCCCCTGAGCAAGGCACCTTACTCCCCCAACATCTGCACCCCGTGCGCAGTACATGGTCGCTCACTGCTCTGTGTGTCCTGCACCAGATGGGTCAAAAGCAGAGGTTACATTTCCCTACCTGCATAAGTGTGCCTGTGCATCTCTGTGCATGTGTTTGGGACTAATAAATGCATCTTAATGTTAATCTTAAAAGCTCCCTGCAACTGAAAATTGATGTGTTTTTATGAACTTACAATTAGTCTATATATCTGCATCAGGAGAGGGTGTTCCACTTGGTCCACCATGTTTCCACAGTAGACCAGAATATACAACTACTCTGGTTCTATAGAGGGCCTATTATGATGTTGCCTTATTTTCTGTTATTTTATGCAATAAAACAGATTGAAATGTCATGATTGACAGTTGAGACTGACTTGTGATTGGCTCAGCGTGTGCATGGGCCTGACTTCAATACTCTACTGTGCAGACTCTTCCTCCAAATTTGTCTTTATTTATGTACAGTGGGAGGAGGGGGAGACGCATCTTCCATCTTTATTTACACTATGTTAGTTACCTACGTGGTTGGAAAGGAAGAATGAGGGGTATTCATTTGGTTGGAAAATAAAATCAAATCCTACTCACTGATTGGGACAATTGGAGATTTAAGTTTTGATCACTTAGGAAATTGATGTTTCACATGAAATACTGTGTCAGAGTTCAGGACACAGCTAACAAACAAACAGCAAATAGCAATACTTGTGGCAGAAGTTCTTTTGTCAGTTTGAGAGAGGGTGTCAGCATTTCAATCATGTTTTTATGTCTTGTGTCCCTTCCCCAAATTCGAATGGCTTCCTATTACTGGCGGTATTTCATCCCCAGCACTCCTCCCCCTCTGCAGCTTCTGCAGTGCCACCACTGCTCTAAACACCCTCTGTTGGCAATCGTTAGTATTAATCGCTAGCCGTAATTGTCTTAATTGCTATCTCTTTTGTCTTCATTGCTTTCTTTAGCAAAGAGAGTTTAGATTGCTCTGATTGAAAAAGACTGCTAAATCAATGCGCTGTTTAAAGTCCAGGGTAGGACACCCGCGTGGTTTCAAAGAATGCAGAGACATAGTTGGGTGGGTTCAGTTTTGTTTGGAGCTTAAATGCTCCGTCATGATTGAGACGGGTCCACGCAGCCGACACAAGGAGCAAGTCGACGCAGCTCAGTGATTGTTGGTGCTGATTAGTGAATAGTTGTTACAGTGTGGCAGAGCTATTCAAAGTTTGAGAATGTCAGCTGAAGTGACTGGGGTCGGCTTTGTTTCCACTCTAAATGTAAATGCTGTTGATTACGTTACAGTCTTAAATCACACCAGACGCCTCTGGCCATTAACTTTTTGCTCCTACTTAGAATCCCAGTAGGAGATTTCTTGACCATAAAATCTGACTGAATCAAATTGAAGAAAAAGAAGGATGGAGAGAGACACATGGGACACATTCTCATCAAGACTTTACATTAGGGAAGTTTGGAATTAAATAAATGTTTACAACTTTTGACTTATCCTAGTAGTATATACAGTCAATCAATTTGAATGACTTATTCAGTCATGGAGATATCAAGTTTTGAAGGAAAGAACAATTGATTATAACTTGGACTTCATCTTTGTTAGTTACAGCAGCTGCTGACATCTTTCAATGTGACAACAGACTGTAGCTAAAAGCTCCAGTGTACAACAAAGCCGACAAACAATCAAAGGAAATCCAAATTAATAGGAGGAGATAACTAAGGCAGATGGTCAAATATGTCCCAACAGTTCAAACTCTGAGTTCTTGTTAGAACTCTGACCTGCCCTACATGCCACAGTCGTCTTTCTGTGTGGAGAGGGATTAATACAAACAGAATAAATTCATGAAATGTTGCCTTGGTCTCAACATGTCTGATCATCTGTTAAATTACATTCGTTGCCGTGTTGGAGCTACTGTTTAAATTTTGTGAAGTGGTGGAATAAACAGATTTGTCAAAGTATATTTTTGAGGTACTTGTACTTCAAAATACATTTCTGTATCAAACTTTCAAACACATGCACTGACGCAGGCATGGGCCAAAGCCACAGTTGCACACTCAGGATAAAGCTGTTTCTTGGCTAGGATGAGCCAGGTAGATGTGATAAATGTAGGTGCAGCTACACCATATGTGTATCTGTAAAAGTTGCAGAGAATCCTGGAGTCCATGTGGAGCTTCCGCAGCCTGCGGAGGAAGAAGAGCCGTTGTCTGGCCGTCTTTCTGATGGAGTCTGTGTGATGGGTCCAGGTCAGGTCATCAGTGATGTGGACCCCGAGGAACGTGAAGCTGCTGACTCGCTCCACCGTGGTCCCGTTGATGGAGAGGGGGGCGTGTTCTTTTCCTCGTCTCTTCCTGTAGTCCACGATCAGCTCCTTCGTTTTGCTGACGTTGAGATGGAGGTTGTTGTCCTGGCACCAAGATGTCAGGGCTCTGACCTCCTCTCTGTAGGCCTTCTCATCGTCGCCGGTGATCAGGCCTATGACAGTGGTGTCATCAGCAAACTTAACGATGGTGTTGGAGCTGTGGGTGGCCACACAGTCATGCGTGAACAGGGAGTACAGAAGAGGACTGAGAACGCAGCCCTAGGGGGCCCCGGTGTTGAGAGTCAGGGTGGAGGATGTGGTGCTGCCGATCCGCACCGCCTGTGGTCTGCCCGTCAGGAAGTTCAGGATCCAATCACGGAGGGCGATGTTGAGCCCAAGGTCTCTGAGCTTGGTGACGAGCTTCAGGGGCACGATGGTGTTGAATGCTGAACTGTAGTCGATCAACAGCATTCTCACATATGTGTCCCTCTGGTCCAGGTGGGAGAGGGCAGTGTGGAGGGTGAGGGAGATGGCATCTGCAGTCGACCTATTTGACCTGTAGGCAAACTGAAGAGGGTCCAGAGAGTCAGAGAGGGAGGAGGTGATGAATGGTTGGACCAGCCGCTCGAAGCACTTCATGATGATGGAAGTGAGTGCTACTGGGCGGTAGTTGTCGTTCAGGCAGATGTATTTAGTGAGGATGGTCAAAAATTAATTCACATTCCAGCATCCTCCCACAGTCCAAAATCAGATTGGGGGGGTTAGGTTAACTGGAGACTGTAAATTGTCTGTAGGTGTGGATGAGAATGTGAATTGTTGTTTGTCTCTGTATGTGGCCCTGTGATGGGCTGGTGACCTCTCCAGGGTGAACCCTACCTCTCGCCCATCAGCTGGAATCGGCTGCAGCTCCTCCCACGACTCACAAGAGGATACGCGCTATAAGTAAAGGATGGATGGACAAATGGATATTACATAGGGTGAAACACTATACTCTGACACATGCATGGGCCAAAATCACAGTTGCATATTTATCCTAAATCTTCTGATATGCTGGGACAGGCCAGGCTATCACTTTGTTTGCAAAGAGTTATGCGATACATTACCGGTTAGGTAACTTTATATGTAGTGAGGTTATTCACAGAAAGGGACAGAGAGCGAGAGAAAGAGACAGAGAGCGAGAGACAGAGACAGAGGGAGAGAGAGAGAGAGGATCATAATATAGTGTGGAGTGTGTGAGGAGTCTTGCATGCAGTGCAAGCTAAATCCCCAAAACCTATTGCATGCAGTATTTTCTTATTTATTACATAATCGATAAAACCAACTCTTACCTAACTCGCAGGTTTTAGGTCCACTCCCCGACCACAATGTATCCTATATAATGTGTATGTTTGTGTGTGTTTGTGTATGTGCAGAGATCCACTCAGTCCTCTGCAGCACAAACAGCCACTGTTGTTGAAGTAAAGGAATGTTTGAAGGTAAAGAGATGGAGTTGTGTGCCAAAATACAAAACAAATTAAAACAAGAGAGATCAAAGTTAGAGAGTTGACAGAAGCTATTATATAGTTGGCAAACATCTTTATTTTTTTGCCTTACCTACTTATTTTAGAGCTATTATAGGCTCAGTGTTTTATTGTGTTGTCATGGCTAAACATTTAGTTGATGAGTTCAGGATTAAATATTCAGCACTTTGTTTCCATATGATTATAATAAGTGGAACTTTGCTGTGGACGGTTAAAGGAACATCAGCACATTGCATGACAACACTAAAGGAATAAATTACAAAGTCATATGTCCCTTGTCTGTTGTCCAGTTGTCTAAAGTTCAGCAGTGGAGGGTAGTCCATGATCTCTGTATTGTGTTACAGTTCGCTGGCAGGAGAAACTCCAGAGAATGTCCCCAGCAACGGATTTACACATTAGTCTTTCTAGATAATTTCAGCGGATTATCTGGAGTTCAGTCCATGTCAGAAGGCCGCCTTAAAGACACTTCTATAAGGTATTATAGCACTCTTACATCATTACAGCATTATAGCACTGAGAAAAGGAAGAATAAACATTTTTTTCCTCAGAAGATATGATTGCTGTCAACAGGAAGTAAGTCACAAGACAAATAAGAAGAAGTTGAACAAAATGCTGCAGGTTCACTGTGTGGTTTATGATCATTGAATTGTTTGTTTCATTCTTTGCACCTCCAAATATCAATAGCCAAACAGATTTGATGACGGTCTTCAGGTTGCTCTTGGGTTTCTACCCAATCCTGACACCCTGTGTTGTTTCAAAACCAACCTTCAATAGTTTCAATATTTAGGTAGATGTCATGCTGACATGGTGCATATTTCATCAGGTTACCTCAAAGAAACGGAGCAAAGCAAACTTGCTGCAGGTAGCATTCCATCAAACTGGTGGTGGTGGGTTTCACTGCTCAAAGCAGCAGACGTTAAAGCTCTCAGCCGCATGTGATATCAGTAATAATTAATGTGCACATACAGTCTATCCATACAGGAACCTCCATTGCTTTCTGGCAGTAATGCATGCTTTGAACTCATCTCCTGCCAGCACATGGGAACCCTGCTGTGTTCCTATTATAATTATTTTCCATTTGTCTTTAAAAATAAACTGATCAGTTGTGTTTTTAAGATAAGTTTATCAATGAATGTGTCTTGTTTGCTGCCTATTGGGTAACCAGCAGGTCGGCTGCAAGCTGAGGCAGGAACGATAAAGAGAGAGATTTGATTCAGGGGCTTCACTGACCAATCAATTGCCACTTAGGAGCCACGTGCGGCCAGCAGGCCAACAGAGAGCAATGATTCAAAATGTGAGAAGCACATGCTGGGTCTCACTCCAGCCGCAAATCCATAGTAACATGTGTTGCGCAGCCAGCAAGCAGCAGACCTGAGGATAAGGAGGTGAATAAATAGGGGGCCTGCAGTTAATCTTTTCAACTTGGGCAGTCAAGCTAACAACAGCTTTACTTAACCTGGGAGTTTTAGGGGAAGGCAGAGGTTGGGTTTGGGGAAATAACGTTTTTTTGTTACCTGGAAACCTAAACTGCTTTCAGACCTGCACTGAACTCTGGGAATGCCCTGCTGAAAGGTACTGGATGGACTGTACGTGAGAACACAAATGTCTCAGTCAATTGCTGCGGATGTCCAAATTAGCAGGAGATTATCCAGGGGAGTCCCCTCAAGCGAGTGGGCCCTGTGATGATAATTCTAACATACATACAAAATAACATACAGTCAAAAATAATATAAATATCTCAGGCTGTAGAGGACACTAACTAAAAAGTCAACTTGGAATTACAATGAGATTTGAGAGCTGCCGTTAGTGTCGAACTTTAAACAAAAACATGTGATATCTATAAATATCACTCTTACTGTTTCATTATAACAACTAGTCTTTCAGAGCTGAGGCATGATGGTTACACAACTGTTCCTGCCCCCCCTTCTCTCTCTCTTCTCTCCCTTCTTTTCCATCCATCTCTGCCTTCCTCCCTCTTTTTCTCCTTTCACCCCAGCCGGTCAAGGCAGATGAGTCTGGTTCTGCAGGAGGTTTCCTCCAGTTAGTGAGGGAGTTTTTTCTCTCCACAGAGTGCTGCTCATTGTGGGAACTGTGGGTTTCGTTATAATTTTGAAGGTCTTGACCTTAAGGTGCTTTGAGACTTGGTGTAATACAAATAAAATTGAATTCAATATTTTCACGTTCAGTATTTAATGAACTTCAACTGCCCCATGGGATTAAGAAAGTGACCCTATATAACTGTACTCTAGCAGTACGGTATTAAGTAAATCTAAGACAGCTTTCATATTAATGTCACACTGAATACCATCCCAGAGGAATAGTAGAAGATTATGATGTTTAAATGGTAAAAAGATACTGTGAATCAATGTAAGATGACTGTCATCCACAAAATACACTAATGTCTGTAGACTTATCTAAATATTGCAGGCAAATATATGTCTCTACAACAAAAGTGCAGATGCATTCTCCTATGAAATCCCATCCAGCCTTTGATTCTAGCGTTGTGAGATCACTCTGAGGATTAGTTTCGTGCCTTTATCTCTCACCACTGGGTGGCACTATGAGTTTGAGAAGAACAGAGTAAGAGGAGTGAGAGGAGAGCGAGAGCAGCAGAGGCTGATGCAACACAGCACAAGCGATCGCTGCAACAAATGCAGATTAAAGCAGGGGAACAAAACCAGGGGAACAACACGAAAAGAAAGTGACAGCACAAAAGAGGAGGAAGTAAGAAAACAGGACACTTTGTCAAGATCTACCTTTGTGCGCTGCTTAGATGCCCTGCAATGGAGAGGCGACTGTGTGTGTGTGTGTGTGTATGTGTATGTGTATGTGTATGTGTATGTGTGTGTGTGTGTGTGTGTGTGTGTGTGTGTGTGTGTGTGTGTGTGTGTGTGTGTGTGTGTGTGTGCTTCTTTCTCAATATATAAAGTCTTAATTTCGCTTACAGTGGATTGCCTGTGTTGACAGAATGATTGTTGGCAGTGAAAACACACAGATCTTCAAGATACCCCTGATTCCACTTGAAGTACTGCTGTCTTCTTGTACTGTCGCTCTGTAATCCCGCCAGTCTGTTAAAAAAAACCTCAACTCAAACCTAAAGGGAGAAACTAGGCTGCTCCCCCTCATCATGTGAACTTGGCACATCTCTTATGTCACTCAAAGCTCCGCAGGGACGGGATGCAAGGAAAAGCTTTCTTTAATGAAATGTATGGGACAAAGCTCTGATACATCCAGCTCTGTGCTATGTGACAAGTGGCACGTCATCAGGACATGTTGTTTCCTTATCCCCTGTAGGTTTTACTTGTATAAGTGAAACTATAAAACAATGCTTGTTAAAGTGATTTTCTATTTTTTTTTAAATAAATTCTATTCAGCCTCTGCAAGCAAACAAATTAATTTGCAGGTATAAATGTACAATCTCAAACTAGTTTGTGGTTAGAAATTATTCAAATTCAAGCATGGAAAATATTTGAGCCATCCAGCCCAAACTATTTTTCTCTTTTTTTCCCCTTCTTTCTTTTCTATTATTTCTTATTTCCCCCTCGGTTTGTTTCTTTGTTTTTCTTTCTTGTCTCTGTGACCCTTTTTATCCATATTACAAAAGGGTGTCCCACTTGGCTTGGGTGCAAGCAAGGGATTGTACTTTATTAAGCAAAATACTGTGCAAACTGAAAACGCTGTGTGTGCTATTTTTCTCTGTGTACATCATGTTGCTGAATTTCCTAATAAATTGTTGTGATATAAATCTTTTGAATTTGTAAAAATAAAAAGAAGTGAGGATGTGAGAGAGGGATTATTACAGTACAGATTCAGAATTAAAATCAACTGCCCTTGAAGAAACTCAGCTCTCTCCTCACGGAGCTTCATCAGACACCCTGCCAGGATTTACATCTTGCAGATTCACAAGTTTCTGCTGGAGGAAAAATTTGAAAATCTGTGGGAGCAACGCAACCCAGTGCAGCCTGGTTCAGAGCTCAACAGGGGTTATCCGAGTTGTGCATGCTGTGATGAAATGTATCGGGTGAACTTACATGTGCCCCGGGATACAAGCTCATCTTTCCTATAGGAAGTCAGGTCCTAATAATCTGGCTTACTCTAAGTGGACAGCAGCCTTTGATTCCTTTTTTTTTGTCAGGTTAGAAAGTGAACTTGGAAATGTAGCCTCCAACCACCATTACTAAATACAAAACAATTTGCACTGCATAAAAGAAAATAGGGTTAGGGTTAGTAGTTAATAGGAAAATACTCTGCACCTCGCTTGCAGTGATAATTTGATTAGGAAATGCTCATAATCCACCCAATTCTACATGATAAAATCACATTATGAGTCCAGAGTTTAAGCAGCATAACAGAGTGAATGACCAAGATCTCACACTGTGGTTGGAAAACAGCTCAGATCTGCAAAGCTCCAATGCTAAATCTTATAAGCAAAGAGCAGTGTAAGTAGCAGCTCTTCATTTGGCTGCTATTGGGGATCTGTGTATATACTTGACTTCTACAAATTATTTTCATGAAATGCAAAAGCAAACTTTAATTTATCTGTCTACTAATTGCACAAATGTCTGTCCTTTTGAACGTAGAAAGTATATCTCCAGAACCATATGTCTTAGACACTTTACCCTCGGTATGTCTATTGTGAGGCGCCCAAGGAAGTGTGGTGTCAAATTTTGTTTAATTTCAACTCGCAATATGTTCAATGTGAATAAACGTTGAATAAACCGGCAAAAAGCGCCTTGCAGTCAGTGGGGATGTGGCATCATCAAACAGGAAGTCCATGGACTGAGCTCAACATGTCTCCCTCAGATAATCCGCAGCAGTGGTTGGCAACTGGGGACCAACGTGCCAGACCTACTAATTGTTTATTTTTATTCCCCCATATCAGATGGATACAGACATTTAGTCACTTCCTGTTTGGCAATTTGTCTTCAAGGTATAAGCACCATGTTAGCTTTGTTGCTTAACAGATCTCGGGAAATAGCTGAAATGCAATGTATGACAAAATAATGTTAGTTAAGTGAACAAGTCAAATTTAAAAATAAGTCACAAACACTAAGAGGAATACGCAAGTTCAGGTACATTTTATGAAAAACAATGAAATAAAATGGGTGCAAAAGAACAGACACTGATTGAGCCCAGGTCACATTTACACATAAATAAAGGCAGCTGTGACCATTGTTATCTTAGGTGAAGCAAAGAGCCCTAGGAATGCACTGGTATAGCATAATTAAAAAGTTTTATTTCTAAGGTTGTCACAAACGTGTGTCAAATCTTTTCATTTACCCTTCCGTTACTGCCATAAATCTCAAACGTATGACTTTTTACAGTCCATCTATGTGAAAACTGCTCATATATCTTCACACAGTGTATCGTCTTGTTTCTCCACCTAGGAAGTGATTTAGAAACTGCTGTTAAAAAGCTTTCTTTCTACACTGCTCCTGTTGATTGGAGCCATCCGTTCTTAATTAGCCAATTTGTGTATCTGAGATAAAGCTGCTTTTCTATCTCTCTGAGAACAAAGCTGGAGGTATTGATCTGATGTCAGGCCACTTTTATTCTGCCCGATCGTGCTAGGAGATAACTGATACAGTTCTTGCAAAGTGTGCCTCTCAGGAACCTTTACTCCTGTCAAGATTTTACACAGACGAAGTCCCTCTTTGCTCAGAATAACAATTTGACTTTTGACACTTTCACTTAGTCTTGTGCTATTTTCCCCGCTAACACATTGCTACTTTGTGAGGAATGATCTGCTGGAAGCTTGAGGCAAAGCCTCATTTATAACTGTGATCGCCGGCTGCAAGTTTAGTTGATTGAATGAGCCTCTGATGAGTTGGTCAGTTTCATCTGAACAGAGATGAAACAGAGCCTAGACGTTACATTTGACTTCTGACCTAGATATTGAGCAGAATTATCCGAATGTGTAATTCATTTTTCACAATATAACTGGTTAGTAAGAGTTTCTGAATCCTTAGACTGTCTGATTGGGATTATACATTTACTAATGATTTTCAACGCAGTCTCAGACATTTGGACCTCACTGTGGTTTGATACAAGCTTCACAGCATCATTATCATTAGGGAAAAGAGGGTTGAAGGTGTACAGTATATATTAAATATTTTAAACGAAGGATCTTGGATTTTATTGGCCAATATACTGATCAACCAGTCTTAAAAACGAAAGGGTTAAATACTCAGCACTCAGTGCTTGTAGCCTTGATTTACGAGTTATCCAAAATGTTGTTTTGTCTGCTAATATCTTGTTACAATCCCTATGTCCCTAAAGTATGCTAACAGTATGCTAATCATTTTATGAAAAATTCACCTGTCACATTTCAAACAAGATAATGTTATCATTCCTCTGTTTTCTATTATCTTGGGATAAGAGCAGTCTCAGTGATTCACCGCTTTTGTTTACATACAGCTCTAATCTTTTTAACATTTTTACTTCTCCCTGCTGCTTTCTCAGTTAGTGCACGAACAGCAACAACATCAAAATAGTTCTCACTGGAAATCTAATGTTACTTCTTTAACTGATGTTGTGAAACTGTCTTAAGAATAGAATTAAGGAAAAAGAAATGTAACATAATCACAGCAAAAGAAACGAAAATAAAAGTGTAAACGATTCAACAAACCCTTTCATGGAAATGTGACGTTGTAATTTGAAGTGTTGAGGACATTATTTAAGTGATGCATTTGAGAATAACAGGCGAGACTCTCTCAATGCTGAGACATAAAAATGATTTCATTACAGAGTATATTTTTGACACATTAACACCTTTAATGAGGAGCTGGTGGTGCCCCATAAAGAACAGGGCCCTCCCTCAGAGAACTGGCTGTGACAGACAAAGGATTGGTGGAGGATGGACAATAGTGGAGGAGAGCTGGCCTGGTCGGACAGTGGTTGAAAGGGGCTTAGCTTGGGTCTCAGATGGGTTGATATCCAGACAGACAGATGGTTGTGAATGAGATGTTTGGAAACTTGCAAGTAAGTTGTAATAAAACGTGCCTTTATATCTGCCACATGGTCGTCTCTCCAGAGACTTGGGGTTTGAAAGAATGCTTGCGCTCCAGCATCATTTATGATTATTGGCGAGAAGGACATATAACATTTGCAAGTTTAATGCTTCGCTACTCAAAATCTCTTCCTCAATGAGGTCCACTTTTTCCCATTACATGTGCCAGATGGTTCCAATATCTCAATCTATTGGAGTTCAAGGATGAATAGCATCTGGTGTGTATACGCAGGAGTGTAAGACAGAGATGAACTATCTGGAATACGATGCAGATGCATAGCTATCCCCAAGTTTTCCGAAACATAAAAATACTGATTTGAAAATAAGTCTGAATTAAACCTGAGTCCAAACTTGGGCTGTTTGAAATGAGCTATTTTGTGTCTCCACTGGTCCTTAGCAGATGCATTTGCATTGGTGTTTTTCTCCAATGGCCTCAAGGAGCAAGGTACATTGCCTGTTCCACAGACAGATTTTTAGTTTCATTTTTACAACAAAAAAACTGACATGATGAAAACTTCCAAATTCCTTTACAGCAGATTCCCTGTGCTTTTCAATCATGCCATTTATAGATATTGCAAAAACTCAGCTTTGAAACACAAGAAGAAAATGTACGACATGGCGGCGGCCCTCGTATTTACTTCGGGAAATATGGAGACGAGTCTCGCTGTTGGAAAGCACCACAGGTAACTTTTTGTGTCTTGACAACTAGATAAATAAGTGCTGAAGCTATTTCACTACATTTTCTATTAAGCAATACAGCATAAAAATACCATAAAAAATACCATTTAAAAAATCACATCCTGGTGGACAAACATCATGAACCTCTAATGTTACTGGTTCAGGTCTGACTCTTCTATCTTCCCTGTCACTGTCACCATGAATCCTGATATATTGAATGTTGAAAGAAGGGGTAACAAAGAAAATGAAACAGGAAGTTCAAACTTCTTCTGCAAGACTGATTCCAATCTGGAAATTGCAGTCTCCTTTTCAAATTTCTTGATGTTCAATCTGGTGCTGAAACCGTTCTGTACTTACTGTTTTCTCCCAAGTCAACTCGACACCATATTTTGTTATTCTGTCAAGCTCCAGACTCCACTTTGCCACGGTGCACTGTAAATGGACTGTAAGCGGTCCCTGCAGACATTTCAGACGGATGCTGCTGGGAACAAGTTAATATTTGGATTGAAGTTCATCCCTGTAATAAATTTTACATTACATGGAAGGAATCAATATTTATAATTGATTCCCTGTGTTTAACCACTTGACTTAAGAGTGTTCCTTGCAAATCCAACATGACAGCAGCAATGCATACCTCACAACAAGCAGTGTGTGTGTTTGTGTGTGTTGGGGGGGATCCTGACACAGGATCCCCCCCAATCCCCCGATCACAAATGTCTGCCCCTAGCAGTTGACTTCTCGATAGGTGACGCTGGTTCGCCATCACCTGACATGGACCTTGGTGACCAAGGCTGGTAGCATTAAGAGCCTCAACTATTCATATCATTTTTTATATAGCACCAAATAATTATGATCTTATCCATAGAGATATACATGTTCCATATTCCATTTCAATTCTAAAAATGTTAATCAGGAATAGATTTCTCCAGTGCTCAGTCTAATGGTGATAGAGGGAAGGAAGGAACTTAGAGGAAGCAGGGATAAAGAGGGTGTTGGTGACCAGAGAGAGAAAGATCCGAGTGAATAATGTCCACATATACATCAATACATATCAATCACTTTCTAACTCTCTGCAAATTTTGGTAATTTGAGCATGTTAAATCCCTCAAAAAGCCAATTCATTTGCCTGTATAATAATCATTACAATTTCAATAGGGCCTCCCACTGTCAGTGATCAGGACCTAATGATGGCAGTCAAAAGCTGGCCTGACAACATGGAAACTGCTGATGTGTAACTGATCCCTCTCACATTTCATTAATCACACATCTAGCCCATCGAGACAGATCAGACAAACCCTCGATCAACAAGATAGCTGTTTTGAATTGAAGAAGATTGATTATGCTAATCATTTACAGTTAATTGCTTATCTAAATGTAGGCATCCTTCACAAGGTGTCTTTAAAGGTCAACAGGCCTAAATGGACCACTGGCTTGCTGAAAGGTAGCAACGCTTATACCGAATGTGATATTGTTGCATTGTTACTCTTTTTGGTCATGGAGGAAAACTTTCTAGATAATGCCATTATTTATCCCAGATAGGCTGTTATACCATTTATTAAACATGTAATATGTCACAACTACAGAGCTGCATATTTGAGTGTTTCACTCTGTGTGTGTGTTTGTACTCTTCACACACACAAACTGTGTATGTATATGTATTTGATTTATATTAAAGCGAGTTGAAACACGTCTCTTGCCCCTGTGATTTCACGAACCTGTGCTGTTGCACTTAACATATATTAATATTTCCTTGAGGTGAAACTCCCCAGGTGGCGTTGTGGCAACTTTCTCAATATCCCCGTCTTCCCTCAGGCTACATTCTGGCGTTGTGGGCAGGGTTTCACATGTAAAGGAGCAGAGACGTGTTTTAGTTTTTTTTTTCTGGCAGCAGAGTGCATGCTTCGGAACTTGTTGTCTTGACCTGACCTTCTATCACGTCCAAAGTTTTTCCATATATCTCTTCTATTTACGTCAATCTTCAAAACCAAAGTCTGACCTACACAGCATATTGCACAACTTTTTGCCTTCTCTTAAAATGAATTAAGTGAAGGGGTTTGGTTATGCACTTTGTGTCTAAAAGCTTTCTCTTCTCTTTAGATATCATACAAAAAAAGTATTAAAAACTGTGTTCCCTGGAGTTTACACAGTAAACTTACCTACCGCCTACTCTGAAAGTGTAACACTGACCCAGTTGTTCACACTAAGTTGTCAGAGTTCACTTTAGCATGTTATGGGTCCATGCCATGTTCATTATTTTATTTTTGTCTACTGATCTTTTATAAGCTGTGCCTGTGCCACATTCAGACTCCTAACAGCGACACAGAACTAATAACATAAAAATATATTATTTTAAAAGCCAAGGAAATCCAGTCTCCATAGAAAAATAAGTTTATTAGTCAGCACATAATGTAGATAAGCACCTGGGTTTCCCTAAAGATCAAGGAGAACAAGCTAATGACGTTCTTTTTGAACTTGAGTATTTGACTGACCATGCCTGACAAACTTTGCTTGGTCTAAAAAAGGATGCGCGGTCCATCACCACACTAAAGCCCCCTGCCACAATTCTTGGTACCCGAAAGAAGGTTCGACCATGTTAACCTGGACCTGGTTGAGCCCCTGCCCACCTCTCAGGGGTTCACACACCTGCCCACCATGGTGGATAGAACCACTCATTGGCTGGAAGCTGTCCTGTTGGTTTGCGTGGGAACGGAGGGCGGGAAGGAAGCCGGCAGAGAGGAGGAGGCTGGTCAACAAGTCCCCCCCCCCACTCTTGATGCAGCCAATTACCAGAGTCGGTGCTGGTGGAGGTTTCGACTAAGGATGGAGCGCACATCAGCAGTGAACCTTAGTGCATCCAGCATAGGCAGCAAGTTAAGAAGTGCTCTGTCACTAGGGTCGCTGAACCAGGACTTGACGGGTATTGCATTGTCTGGATGGCTACGATAAGCAGCAGGCGAGTTGTCCAGGATGACAATACTGGACAGATCGTTGTGTACTACAGACAGGTCTTTAATATAACTACCTAGATCCAATGTACAATGCTGTCTGTAGTATCTGCGTTTCAGGAAGCTCCTGTTGTTGTTCAGTTTGACTGCCACTGCTGAGCCATAGATCTCCATACTGGCTGTGAAAACCACCAGCTCATACCACTGGCTCACCACTTCTAAAAAGAAGTCAACATGTGGCCTTTTATGTACAAAGAATCTGACTGGGTGCTCATCAATGACGACTTTAAATATAAAGTCTGGCGGCGTGCCAGGTCTCTCTGTGGGTCTGAGGACCCCGTCGTGGTGAGAGTGGATCAGCGTTTCGTCCAGGTCCAGAACCAGAATCACCCTCTTTACTGCATTGAGTCTGGAGATTGGCAACAGAGGCAAAGTGTCGTATCGCACCGTCTGATACTGGATTATCGTCCGTAGGTGCTTCCTGAGGATGTACATGATGAAGTCCCATGTTCTCCACGTGCCGCTGAGAAAAGTGCGGATGCCGAGTAAACACTGCCGGGTCTTCAGCATGGTGATGAGCAGGAATGGACCCCCACAGTCAGTCAAACTTCAATCCTCGGTGGACAGCAAGGTAGTTTTCGCCCAAACGTTGCTCGGTGGTTGAACTGCAGAGGAAACCTGCCTGCTAGTGAGTCAGACCCCGTCTTTAGCCACAGTCGCCAAAAACTAGTGATTCAGATTAAGCGGAGGCCAAGCGAAACGTGTGCGTTCCTCCCTCCGCACACTGATTCACAATGCAGCTTTCTTTTCAATGAGTAAAATAAAAGTAATCAAATTTGCTATAACTTTAGTCTACTGTCTCAAATAATGATGGTGAGAAGCTGTTATTAATGTATCATTAGCCAATTAATGTTTGTGCTTACTCAGACTCAAAAATAAAAAAATTAAAGGTGGTTATTTACACAGTTTGAATGTCTTTTAAGTGGGGCATCAAAGGGAGCTGACTCCAAACAGTGTGGCATCAAAGGCATATGCCTCTAAGATGAAGGTGATAGTAGGAGGAATTTGTGTAGCAGTCACATACAAGAATATCAACAGAGCAGGGAACTCAATGACTGAATTTGTATTTGGAGTAAATGATAAATCTTGGGCTATGCATTTTTCTGGAGAGAGTTATTATATTTTTTTACAACGGTTTTTTTATAGGAGTGTTCCTGAATCACAGTGCAGGTGTTCAATCCTTCTACAGCGTCTCTGACACCATGACTCTCCTCCAATTAGTCCAAACCACATTCACTCAGCCTCTCTATGCTGGAGTTAGGTTTTATTGTTATGGAGTCACAGATGAGGTGTGTAAACTCAATTAGACTCGAGTCATTAAAAGCAGTGATTTAGATTTGGTGTTTAAATCTTGAACTTCTTTTGTCTCCATATTTGTTGCTCAAAGTTCGTCATCCTGACGTTTCTGCACAACACAGAGACAGGCTGTCAATCAAACACAGACCCTTTGCCACAGATATTCAGTTCGCACTTTGTAAAGTTAGAAATCTATAAATACACCACAAATGTTTGAAGAAACTAATTTTGCTGTTGTTTTCTTTTATAAACTGTATTGATCCAGATCATAATCAATGAAATGTGTTTAATAGTAGTAGTAGATTTGACGTTGGGTAATTACTAATAATCATGAAATATGATGATTAAAATAAAAAAATATTTATTAAAATAAAAAAAAATTATAGCTATTAATTAAGAATAGTAACATAATTGATTAGAAATGATATAGATATCAATTAAGAATAGTTAAATAATTAATGAAAACAATAAAATGTATTAATTAAGAAAAATACAATCTGTAATTATTACTTATCGTCGCGGGGAACCACCCTGGTTACAGGGACCAACAAGTCAATCTTTAAGGATCAGTCTCAAGTGATAAAAGTTAAATTAATAATCTCAATATTTAATATTAAAGATTATATAATAAACAATCAAGGATTTTAAGTTTGAGCACAGGCTATAGTTTTCCAGCTGTATTCATATACATATGCACCAATAATCACAGAATATAAATACTTTAATTACAACAGCACATCACAATTAGAAACACACATGTAATACTGAGGGTATCTATGTGTGAGCGTGTGTGTGTGTGTCTGCCTGTCTGCATCTATGTGTGTGTGTGTGTGTGTGTATGTGTGTGTGTGTGTGTGTAAGTAAGAGAAATGGGATAGGCGTAATGACGAGGTCACGTGGTGACGTAGCCTGGCCGAATTCAAGATGATGTTACGTCGAGTGATTCAAAATGGAGGTTTATGACCTCGCCGACGCCATGAGGCCGAAGACAAGATGGCGGTCAGTCACACATGTTACACAAAGTAGTTTCAGATAAAGAGATTCTTATCTTGTGGTCTTCAAACAAACATACACTCAAATAAATGACAAGCTAAGTATAAAAACTAGTTTCTGCCCAGACAATAAAGCCTCAGGATACGTGCGCGATCGGCGGATTACCGGAAAACAAGTGAATAATGTCTTGGTCGCTCGAGCACAGTGGCGCTTCCTCTGTTGCAGCGGGCATCGGCTGGACCGGAATTAGAGCGAATTCGTCTCGTGCTCTTGGAACGGAATTAAACCTTGTTTGTCTTCTTCAATGTTCTCGGCCGGCGAGTGAGCTTCCTGTGCGCTGCCTTTTCAAGTTAAAAAAAAAATAGTCTTTCAAAATAAGCTTAAACTTAAGATAAAAGAAAACGTTTGTGTTTATTGCCTCCTTTAGCAACTAAATCATCTAGCTAGACCGGTCTATTGACGTCTTCAGAGAGCAGGAAATGATAAAGATTTTTGATGTCTCAGTGGTTTTATTCTACCTGAGAGGTCCTTCCCCCCTGGAGTAATGATTTATGGGTGAATTGGCTATCAGCCACTGGAAAGTCAGAGTCCAGTGGACGGGGCTTGGACCTCACTGGGCGTCTATAGATCCAGCAGGGGTCCCCGTGGTCCTGTGGGGGTCTTCAAACCTGCTGGGGCTTCTCGAAACTGCCAGGTGAAAAAAAGCTGGATCAGAATGTCCCACAAGGCCTCAAATTAGATTTTCTTTTGTTTACCCCGGCTTCAGTGTCTGGTGGTCAGCCTCTGGGCTCTGGCTCAACAGATGAATATTTGTTCTTTACTATTCCACATGTGAGATGGAAGTTAAAACAAACTGATTGTGTGGATAGAGTGAACGTGTCCATGAAATCACTGAACAAGAGGCATTGAACAGACTTGACAGATCAAATGATCAATAACCCCAAACTGTCAACATTTACAGACCATCAGTGTTATGGGATGATTGGTGAGATTTTAATTTGAGGAACCTAAACATTTAACTTTTGAAGACATCTTTATTACATTGCACTGAATGTCTAGTTAGGCCAGTGGCAACTGCCCCCAAACACTGGCTACTTTGAAAGCTGCCTCCAAACAGTGTGGCATCAAAGGCAGATGCCTCAATTGCCATGATTTTAGATTCAGAGTTTGTGTGTTATTTTGGTGTTGGAACAATAGGACAAATCTGTTCTCAACTGAAAAACCTTAAGTCGGTCGCTGACGTAATAAGTAATAGACCAATTAACACAATCGTACAATCAGCTCAATATGGAAGCTTTTAATTTTAACTTAACAAATGTTACACTTTTGTCACAAACCCCATGTCTACCTCTCACAAGCACCTAACATCTTACTTTTTAGCCAATACAGATTTTTGTTGTGATTGACGTAAACACTTTTTAAATGATTTACATGCCTGTCACATCTGATCTGATATTTTTCTTTGCTTGCCATTAACACATAAATACAACACAAGTCTAAACAACTTCTTCACAACTCTGGATATTAGAGGTTACAATGTTAAAGTGACTCCTGACCAATTTTAACATTTTTACAACAACTTTTAATACACTCTTGCAGCTATTCTGTAAAAGGACATGAACAAAATAAGAAATACAACACTAGCTATAGATCTGACAACATGAAGTTGTATCACTTGGGTTAATAGAGGAGAGAGGATTTATACGAACAATGATCAGTCGGTGTTTGTGCCACCACACAAACACACAGTAGTTACATTGTTTAACCCGAGCCATAGTCTAACAGGGGATTGGCACTAAGCTTACACAAAAGTACACACATACAGTGGAAACATAAACACTGCAGATGGAAACTTGCACTTTCCTTTGGGACGGTTTAGGCGGTTCTGTGGACCGGAGCCAGCTGCCAGCTCTTTGGCTCAGTCCTCTGGTTTATAGTCACACTGTTTTGGCCTTCAATCTCACTCTCTGTCTCTCCGCTGTTCCCTTATTCTGTCTCTGTATCATGGAAACTGATTATCTCTCTCATGCACCAGAAAAAGGCTGGTGTCAGTGTTGCCGTCTTTCAGAGCAAATAACAAAGAACAAAACATCAAGCAACAATGGGGCCCTCTCCTCAGCGCAGATTAAACGCCCTTGTTGTCACTGCGCAGCACGGTTATTTTCACACTGAGACCTGAAAGGACTCCTGACAAAGGTGCTGCCGCATGTCAGAGAGAACATTACAAGAAGTATTTTTGTCAACCTGGAATCAAACCTGCAACGGAGCATTTTGTGGAAGAATTCAGTTGATTAATTTTGACGTCTGAGATGAGTCAAAGAAGCAGAGGATCATTGCTGACTCTCTTTCATCCTGTCTGTGTTCCTCTGCTGTGATGCTCTGATGACAGATTGCTGATTTGTTTCCACCCAACTGACAAACAAATATCAAAGAGTGATATTATCTCCCGAAAAGTGGAATGTGAATAGTTACATGTTCATTATTAAGGCACAGATCAAAAACTCTGGATATCAAACCTTCCATCTGTAACTGTCCAGTATTGACAGCTGTTATTAAACAGATACTGCATATGTAGATGTTTTGAGCCGTAAACTAAATTATGGATGTATATATAGAGTAGACCATTTGGATTCGTCCTTATGTTATTAATCTTATATACATATGAACAAAAAGAGACGTCCTCCATCCTGTCATCCCTTCATATCCTGTGACACGACTGCTTCTTCCCCTGCTTCCCCGGACACATATTATTGCGCCCATGGAGTTTCCTGGAGGCCATGACCACGGGGGCGCCTGTGCCAGCAGTTTAAGGGGCTAAGGACGGCTGTCAGGAAACTCCAGAGGGGAGCATGGCCGGCACCAGGATGTTTTCTCTATATCTGCTATGGCTGGTGATTTCTTTCAGAGGGACTTAAAAAAAGGAGGTTCTGGTTTTCCCTATAAAATCACATATGGCACACAGACCAGTCGATATAGATATCGTCTTTAATTAAATTTTGCCAAAGAATATAAATATGTATGTTGTGTGTGTGTCTTTGTGGTTTAACAATGTTATCACAATAATTGTAATTGAGAGATTGGGGAGGTAGGCATGCGTGTCTTAGCTCCCATTGCATTCTAAAGGCATTATTTGAATTACTGGGGAGAGACATTGCAGCCAAAATTTACACTATGATTTCAGATTCTGTTTGTATTATTTATTTATTCTTTTATTAGATTCAATATTATCAAGCAGATTATATTCTTACTGATTTAAATTCCAACGTAACCAGTTATAGAACGGTTTTCCAGAACAATCATGTGCAACATATTTTAAATTTTTTATATTCAATACGAAAAACCATGCCATGGCTTCTTTAGTGAATGAAAAGAAGTACATTTTCTACCTGCTGCATTTGCATAAATATATCTATGAGAAGACCCCAGAGGGTGAGGATAGATGGAAATGCGTTCAAGGTGGATAATAGACAGAAAGCCAAGTCAACTGGGTGAGACATCAATCACGCATCTTTTCTTCAGTCTGGGCTGAAAACCCAGTTTTCTTATTAAGAATCATCTGCACTGCCAACCACTGTATTTGCTTTTGACTGTTTGTCTGTAATATGAAGCCTCGTCTGTGTTTGCTCTGTCTAACCTGATGTTCCCAAGCTTAAAGATATTGTGTGTGTGCGCGCGTTTGTGTGTTTGTGAGAAAAATAACGATATAGACTCTCTGCTGCCACAACGTGTGCCAAACTTAGTGACAAAGATATGGTGTGTATGTGTTTGTAAGAGAAAGAGAGAGAGAGAGAGAGGATATTGTGGCCGTTTGTGTCTGTACAAAGGCTAGAGGCATCAGTGTCTATTTGTATTTGTGAGTGATGTGAATGACATTGCGGGCATCAGAATTATTAAGTAGATGAAGGGATTAACAGATTAATATGGATGAGGGAAAATGTTTGCGGTGTGGTGGAACATCCATCTCAAACACTGATGGGTAATTTAACATTTAGAAATTTAGTGAACGTACACACACACACACGCGCACGCGCACACGCACACACACACACACACACGTCATCACAACTATTCTTCTCATATTCTTTATTGCTACACGACAGTGGTTTTACCTTTAGTTTTTAAAGTTAGCAATTTTCCTTTTTTAAACTCAAACAATCAAGGATCACTGTTTATACCTAAAACCGTCAATCTACCCATCTACCATCAATCCATCTTTAATATTAAAAGAAGATTGGAAAACAGGACTTTTTTTAACTTTAAAGGCCATTAAAACAATTATTTGCATATTTGAGGGGTGATATATCATTATAAAACGACATTCATTGCATAATGAGCTTACCCATGTTATTTCAATGACCAAAGAATCCTAACTAAACCAAATGGACAAAAATGAGCCATAATAATAACAATAAACAACCACTGCCCCATGGGTGATTTAATGTAGCAAAGCAACTAAATCGATATGACAAAGTAAAACTTTCTGAAACTTGACACACAGACACCACAAGAGTGTGGTGAAATATCTGTGTCACCACTCTTTCAATTAATACAAGCAAATTACTTTCCCTCAAATTTCGACAGTAAAACCTTCTGAAACTTGAAATGCAGACCGTGGGGGTCGCCATGGACAAGAGTGATATGAAATATCTGTGTGTCGTCTCAATGACTTTTCAAAACAACATTTAAAATCCAAAAGTTATTTTCCCTTAATCTATCCCAAAATATTTACAGTAAAACCGTCTGAAACGTGACATGCAGACAATAGGATGCACCATGAACAAAATTGAAGTAAAAATTCTTCGTCACATCTCCAGGATTTAAAAAATATAATATAATATTAGCACTAAGCCCTATCCCTTCACCAAATTTAGTGGAAAGCGGTTGGGTAGTTTTAGCAACAAATGTTCCAACGGTCATCTCAAATTCAATCAAGCTGCACCAAATTTCATGCATTCATAAATATCAGTCTCCTAAATGTCCATCCATCCATCATCTATGCCCCGTATCCTTGGAAGGACGCAGGGGAAGCTGGACTCAATCGCAAGCTGGGCGAGAGGTAGGGCACACCCTGGTCGCATATCCATTCCCACTCACATTCACACCACAGTCAATTCAAAGTCTTCCATTAACGTAATTCCAATCTGCATTTCTTTGGACAATGGGAGCCTACCAAGGAGAAAACATGCACTCCAAACAGAAAGATCCTGGCCGAGCCGGGATGCAAACTTGCACCCTTCTTCCGAAATTGACTAACACAGGCGACCATGCTAATTACCGTTCCACAATGTCGCCCTCCCTTAAGTTTTTTCACAAATAGCCATGTATTTATCCCTGGGAAACAGGTGTTTTTGTGTAATCTTGTTTACTAACAAACAATCCAACAAACCCCCCCAAAAAATGACCTGCTTGGGAGAGATAACGCTCTTGGCATTTAAGAAGGTGCACACGTGTAATAGGATAAAGACACAATTGGTGTTCATGGTAACAACAACTGCGTGAAAGGATAACACAAACTCAGTGCTTCAGTTTATTACTTACATTACAGTTACTCAGGCTCAGGTCGGGCATAATAAAATAATGTCTGCCCCCTCTGGTGGGGATCTGTATCTACTCTGTTGGACTCAGGTCTGGTTCCATAAGGAATTTGCTGGGAGCTGCTCTGGAGTAGTGATGGGAAGTTCGGATCTTTTTACCGTGTCGGTTATTTGAATCTCGTTCACTAGAATGAACGAATCTCTTTTTGAGTCATTTGTTCGTTTCAACCGGGTGGGTGGGGGGGGGGGGGGGCAAACGATCCAAAGACTCGTACCCGGCAGATGAACGAATCGTTCAACTCCCGACGTGTGACCGCGGTGCGGGCGGCGGACGGGAAATCGCTCCTCGGAAAAGCAAGCCGAGCTCCGGCTTGCACATACATGCACATCTGCGAGACGGAGGTGTTCAGCTGTTCCTGCTGAGGCCCGGCGCCTCCATACCGCTGCACGTCCACCCGGACATGAACGGGGATCTACGGAGCTGCTGATCCGCACGCTGCCAGCACATCCAGCTGGTCCGCCGCATCCGCGGACACAGATCTTAAACTGCTGCTGATCCACTGACTATAACAACGGCGCATTCCTCTAAATGTTGATGGATGTGAGATAAAATGGGAAATGCCGAAGAGAAAAAGATGTATTTTGGCAAACGATGGGATGAGGAGGAACTTATGAAAAGAGAAGAGATGTAGATGAGACGGGCTGAAAATGCAGAGGAGCAATTGGGGATGAACGGCCTTGCCCAAAGACACTTCGGCATTAGGACTGGAGGAGCTGGGGGTTGAACTACAAAGTTTCTGGTGAGTGAACGACCTGCTCTACCTGCTGATCCATGACCGCCTCACAGTTAACAGACTGCACAATACTAACATGTATGTTGACAGGTTTCTATTTCTGAATAGAGATCTGTAAACATGCCGGCCTACAGGCTCATTCTTGCCTGCTAATGAGGGTTGATAATTTGATAGCCCACTGAACAGGAACACAACTCACTCTCATGTGCAAAGTGACAATAGATCTGTTGTTACGCCGAAGTCTGTCTGCCTGCACAGGACACTAAACACTTTCTTGATGTTTTGACAGTCTGCTGAGCCACAGATGCAGCAGGATTTCCTCGTTCTGCTGATGGCACGTTTTCTGAGAGAGACAGACAGACAGACAGACAGCACCGGAAAGAGCAGCTCTACAATGAAGCAACAGCACCAAACACTTCACAGAAGATGCATGTGTGTGATGCTGTGTGAATCCCTATGTTCTATGGTTTATTGCTGCTTTTTGCACATATAAAACCTTAAACCTTAAAAACATTTATTTGTATTTTTGTAATTTAGTTTGTTGAAATTAAACATCAACCTTCCAAGGGTTGGTGGTTGGTCTGGAGTGGCTGTAGAGTGAGAGGCCATTGCACATGGTCGTACATCTCTGAGGGTGGCCATGTTGGTTCGCTCACCACTTTAGTCAAGACTGTCTGTCAGATGATGTCTCTCAGTGATCCTCCGACTTCTCCATTACCCACTATCTGATTTGAACTAGTTGTGTTAAGTGACAAAGACTACTGGGCCCATTCATGTCCACCAATCAGCATGAACTATTCAAAACTTTGGTGAATTGTACTCCACTGCCATCCATCCATCAAACCATTATCCATGCAGCCGGTTCTTTGAAAGTTCTGGAGGGAGCTTGAGCTAATCCATGGTAATCAATGGTCACTATATTGATACCATTCCTCCAACAATTATTTTGTCATAACCATCATCATACTGAACGGGGTTGATACTGACCAACATTCATGCAGATCCAATTGATCAATTTGTACTTTCACTGTCAATTCATGTCAACTACAGGCCAGAGCTCACATAAACTTGCAGATTAATCTGTGGCTGCTCAATTTTTGTGCACTTTGGGCGTTCGTACCAATCAATTCACTCCTCTTTATTGCCCAGCAGCACCCTCAGCAAGCCCCAGCAACAAATCAGTCCCACTGTGAATCTTGTGTTATGTCTCCAATTTGTCTCAGTATGTGGCACTGGACTCAGAATGCCACAGTGCTATTGCATTGAGGTCACATATGACTCAACGTCTTCTTCCATTAATTCAAATTGTAAATAAAACATTCTCTCTCTTAAATCTCGAAAGGCCTCAAAACTACAGCCATACAGGTTAGTGCATGTGTGAGTGAGACAGAGGGATGGAGACCACCAAGCTCTTCCTGCAGCGATTTCTATTCTGTAAGTGTTATTGCTGTCTCTCCTCCACTCTGCTGTTTATTATGCAGCAGAAAATGAAACTTTCCCTTCGGGAGGGTTAGGAAACGGTGGATGAATTGCACTTCCCTCTGGGATGGGTTGGAGCAATGTGAGTGTACCAGACAGCTTTCAGCTTTCTCTTACAAACCTCCCTCTCTACTCCTCGTCCTTTTTGTTCTGTTCATTCCCCGTCTTCTCTTTTTTTCATTACCCACTGTCTCTCTGTATTTGTGTGTGTGTGTCAGTGTATCTAAGGGGTTGAGAAGTGCTTGTCAAATTACAGCAGAGTATTGATGCACGACCCGACATGACAGCACAGACACACGCACACACAAAACACAGCGGTTTGCAAAGCTATCCTTATTACATCGCCATTTACATCTGCCTCCTAACCTTAACCAAGACCCCACCCGCTCCTGACAAGATCATTCTTTATGCTGGAAAAGGTCCTAAAGATGTAACAAAACAAGTCCCGCACACAAACATTGAGAGCATCAGAGCAAGACACATCCCTCTGTTGAGTGAGGGACATTGTGCGTTTGAGGAGTGTGTTTATGTATCTGATGTGTGCATGTTTGTGTTCTTTCCCGAGCCCCGAGTCTAGGAGGAAAGTATGTATAACATGGTATTCATGGTCAATTGACCGATACTGTGCTGATGCAGTAAAATGTCAGTATTCTCACCTTTGTGGTCTCATGTATAAAGTTTTCTTCCTTATGCATGTGTGACAGTCTTGCCTCGGTCTGCACATTAAATGGGTGTTTTTGTGACAAACTCCAGACAGAATGGCAGAGCATTGTTGCGGAACAGCGTCGCTTTGTTGTGTCTGGTAAAGCAGATGTTGGATGGCTGAATGAACGATCATTAAATAGCTTTTATCTGGCTGAAATTCTGTCTGATGTTGAGTTGTGAGTAAAAGAAAATCTGTGCACCTCAGTAGATAAAACAATGTACAAAAATTGTTGACCAATACATTTCTACAGCTTCCTAGACAATTAAAATAAGTGCAACTCATACCTTATCCATACCAGATGACATTAGGTTGGTGAGGGGTGTTTCCCAAATGAACTCTTCTCCACAAAAAGTGCTGCAGTCGTATTCCACTCCATTACAATGGTTATAGCCGGCAGACTAGACTTAGTTTAAATACATTTTTGTTTGAAGTGCATGCAGTTCCTTTTGTTGCATTGATTTCTCCTGCCCGGACACAAAAGAGAATTAATTGGATGCTTCAGAAAGATTGCTCTTTGTACGCTGAGGTGAGCATCAAACTGAAATATGTCAACAATGCACACTGCTCATGTAGCTGTGTGCGTCACATGCATTCAATGAACAGTCCCGTCACATATATTTATCTTAATGCTAATATTCTTTTGAGGAAGTGAAATGTTCAGTGAGTTGAGTGTTGAGCCTCATGTCTCTAAGCTAAAAGCGTGGCTGCAGTCTTTCAGTGTTTCCTAAAGTTTGCTAAGAGAGCAAAATGACTTTGAGGTGGCTGCCATGATTAGAGCTGGTCAGATTTTAGAGAACATGGGCTATGGTCGGATGACAGCTTCTGCGGGCAATGGTCTTTATTTTGGGGCTTCCAGTGTAGACAGTGGTATCCAGGCCAAGACTCCATCTTCTGTTTACGCCTCAAAACACTAAGAGCAATTACTTTCAGTGACGTTTTAGATCCTAAATTAGCCAAATTAATAGCATTTGGCTAATTTGTTATACATCTATCTACATATAAACGTAATTTGACAATCCGATAGCCGATGCATTTGTAGGTCAATGTGTTCCACCACTTTTGCTATACACACGGACTGTTTACCTGCAGGCAACCAACGATTCTGCATATTCATATTCCGAATCTGTTCATAAAGATTAGAACTGACTGACATTCGTGCCCTCATGTACAGCCCCTCTCGTTAATTTGAGGAGATTATTCGGATTTCAGTGCATGTCTAAAAGCAGCAAATACCACGGGTCACAGAAATATCTTCACCAAGAGATATAGTCAAAACAGCAACAAAAGAAACAATAGCAAATTATTTTAATTGATATAAGGATTTTTTTAATAGATAACATTCCAACACAGTCTGGTTGTAAATTAGACCCCTTGGACTATCAAAATAATAATATAGGTAAACAAAGAGTTGAGCTCCAATGCTGTTGTGTTGCTCTATTAATTCATCCATCAAGTAAGCTGAACAGTCAAATGTCAATCAATGTCCCCCTAGTCAATCTTTCAGACGGTCAATCAGGCAGCCAGCTGCTGCGTCACTCACAGGGAAGCGAGGGCTATCTAAAAATAATCTAAAAACCAGTCATGCCAGTCACTCAGGGAGGGAGCCAGTCACTCCATCATACAATTTAACCTGGTGCATCTCTGCAGTCTCAGGATATAGCTCAGAGTGGCTCAGATACATTTCAGCTTGTAATAAATTCCTACTAATTCCAAGGAAGCAAAGTAGAAAGTGGAGAATGAAAAACAGACAATAATTTGTCCCAAGAGGAAGGTGTATTTTCATGCTGTTCCACTCTGCAATTTGTCCAGAGCACGCATGCATACAGTCAGCTAGGAATTCAGTCATCTGGCCAATTTATTTAGCCAGTCATCCATTCAAGCACTCAGCCAATCAGTGTGCCTGTGAATCAGCCAGCCATCTTACCCGCTCATCCATAAGCATGGCCTGTAATTCCCTCATTTTAGGACGTTAAAAGTGGTTTTGTTTTAATGGAGAGGTCCCGTAAGAGCACGGCCCTGCATTAAGACAGATGCACATATTGAAGTCAATATCAAGTGCTTTAAAACTGATTCATTTAAGATGATGTTAAGAAAAAAACACTGCATTCATCGGTTTCATACTATGGAACACACACTTTTGCTAGATTCTTGGTCCTTTTTGATTGACCGTGCTCCCATTGGAGTGTAAAACAAACATCTTCTTAGTTATCTCTATCAGCTGATTTGGGGCCTTGAAGCCTTTAGGTGTACGGTTGACAGAAGATAAGAGTCATGCATGAAATAGGCTTGCATCTTTCCAGCGTTGTCCATAAACTATAAAGACACATTTACAAATTGTAGTGCTGCACTACCGGACACATAACCACTTGTTGTTTAATGAGAGTTGACCTCACACACCTCCTCCCTGTGCTGAAAATACTAACATAAAATAAAAATGGAGAATTAACATTGGCTTAAGTGTCCTAGTTGCTTTTGTAAAATAGGAGAATAATAAAGGCTGTAATATAAACATTTATATGGAGGTGCTATGGATTTACAAAAGGAATAGAAAGATAAATAGTTTTAATCTCATAATTATGTGACACGTCTGAATAAGGATTTTATAATCTAATAATACAAATTCATGAGAAAACGCCGGTATCCCTCTATGATCTATAACGCTTATCTTTATAAGGGGCACTGGGGCCAATCCCTGCTGACATTGGGCGGAAGGTGGAGAAAACCCTGGACAGGTGGCTCATCTATCACAGGGCCAGCATACAGAGGCAAGCAACCAATCACACCTACGGTTATTTAAGAGTCTCACGTATCTCGGGACTATGGCCGTAGTACCCCGAGAAAACTCACCCAGAGGGAGAAGACATCATCTGTTCTCTTAATTATAAGAATGAGTTGAGGTGGTTATCAATCATCTCTATTTGAGAAGACAAGCACAGGATGGCCCTTCCTTGCTCCTTGGTTTGAGACAATGTATGACACTGTGGATGACACTGTATTACTATTGGTGTGGTTTATATAACTGGTTAATCATGAAATAATTAAGATAAAGGGCAGCAATATTTACAGTGTAAGGTCTCTAATTGACAACTGGGCTTGTGGTGCTTTTGAAAGGGGTTACTTTAGTTCATCTTATTTCTCAAACTACTGCCTCCGAAGTCAAGAATGAAACTTACCCACACAATTCATTACTGATCTTTGAACCAAAATAAAATTATCTGTGTATTTTGATGATATCAAGACACATATCATTTGTTGATATTTTAAATATATTTTTTTAAACTAAAAATGTTATTATTATTAACCTAGAATGAAACTGACGCCCATGCAACACTGGAAGCCTTGGTCTTGCTTTTGCATAATAAACAGTGACAGTTATCTTTCACCACAGTTTCAATGTCTGTTTGTTGAATATGTTGCAGACTTAAATATTCCTGCACTTACACTTCCTGCACCCATTTTAATGTAAAAGCATTAACCCTTCATGTTGACTGAATCCATTCATTTGTTTAAACAAGGTTTTTAATTGTAAATGAAGGATCAGAAGATGAACAGATTCATACCATACTGTCCTGTATGTGATTGAGCATCTAGACCCATTTCTATTTGAGGAAATACTGTATATACCAAAAACATGCAGCTCTGAAGCAGGCGAGCTTGCAAGATGCAACAGATTGGCGAGACAGTCACGTCAAGTCTGCATAGTGTGGCCCAGGTCTTAAAAATGTAATTCCCCCGCCAAGATCCATGAATTATTCTCTGAGAAATCTATATGTTGGTCTAAACCAACATGTTATTGTTTCAAAGAAAAGCGCAGATAAAACATGCAAATTCCTGAAGAAGATGAAGATATAAACCATTCAATTATATAAAATTCGTATTTTTTTTTTTTTTTATATTTCATGTTTTAAAGTTGAGTGAAAAATCGTCACCGTGTGGAAAGGTAATGTACACTGTGGTTTGATATACTGTCTTTTCTGCTTTGGCACGGTTTCAGTTTGCCTCGGGTTTCACAGTTGAAACTGCAGGAGAGGAGTTGCATCACTATGAGGCTATCCTGAAATAATTTAGAAAACAATAAGCACACCCAGGAGTTGTGAAAATATTATTATTGACAGGAACACTATGACTCAAATAGCAATTACTGCTTCAGTTATCCTGGCTGCAGGGCGCTGACATATCAATCATAGTGCCAGCATGTCAGGGAGGCACACTTCAGCTGTGTGCATCAACATGCAGTCTCAACCACACGAAAATAATAAATATATTTACTAAGAGTGAAAGCAAGCCATTCCAGCAGTTTCAGGTAAAATTCATAATTATGTTAACTTTAGGGCTGTGAAATGAGTAAAATTTGTAATCAAATTAATCACAGGTTTCTATGGATTAATCATGATTAATCACATTACCGATTTTCTCGGTATATTTCGGTGAAAACAACAAGATTTATGACAAAAGACTCTTAGCTAGTCCTTCTTTAGGCAGTTGGTGAGGCAAACTAACTTGTTCTCATTCTCTGACAGTAAAGCTGACACCTTCTTTTGCACAATGTGTCCTGCGAGTGAGTCTGGTTTGGCGCATCCACTTGAAAGCCCCTCGCCCACCAACGCATGCTTCGCGTTGCGGTGGTACTTTAGGCGGGTATTACTACTGTGAAACGATAACGTCTTCCCACAGAGAGTACATATCACCTTGGTTTTATTGAATGTTCGATCTTTGTTTTTTTGGAACACGATCTTCCCGTCCAGAAGGTTCTCAGGTTCATCAGAATTATCCATGTTGTTTGTTTGTTTGTTTGAATAGCAGCTGCCGACTGACTGCATTAGAGCGGCGACTAGTGCAGTGGCGGCGGAATTGGAAGGTCCTTCTGCGCCTTCGTTTAATGCGTTAAAAAAATACACAAATTAATCCTGTAAATTAATCATAACACGTTAACGCGTTATTTTTCACAGCTCTAGTTATCTTTCCTGACATTTACTGATTTAACGATCGTGAAAAGCATCAGTGTCACCATTTTGCATTGCAATGATTATTTATGTTATCTTTTATATTGTTCACTATTTTTATATTTATGCCTGCAAAAAACACACAAGAGCAAATTCCTTGCATGTGTAAACCTACTTGGCAATAAACCCTGATTTTGTGTGGAAACTTTCGTTTATCAGTCAAAAGTTTCTCCACTAAAGAAAATGGATCCAAAAGATCTTTTGCCAGTTATCATATATATTCTTGCCTCATATTGAAACTGAGAAACACTTAATCTGTGTTTTTTTTCTCTTTAACACTCATTCTCCTACAATCATGTTTCTAAGATTTGAAATTAAATCACAGCATTGTACTTCCTTGGTTTTCTGTCAACAGCACACACTCAGTCACGACTATTCAATTGTCAATTCCACCTGGGGCTTTACAAAGTCTACAGAGAAGTACCTTTTGTTTGCGATGAGCCCTGAGCCAGGTTGGCTGCGCTCCCAGTAAACGGCCCCATGTGTTGTCAATGGAGAGGTTGGGGGAGAGACTGGAAGATTACCACCAAGCACACCCAATCTGAGTAACCTGACCGCCAGAGATGCTACAGCGACACATTACGAGGATGAGCGAAAACTATATCAAGCTGATTGGTTTGCTTGTGTGGTGTGTTTCACGGCTATATAGAGACAATGACAGTGGTTATATCGTCTAACAGGTGATTTGTGTCATTGACAACCTTACACGTACACTGAGGGGATGTTTCCAGTAGCTGGGGGGGCTGATTTGATATGCTCCTCAATTGTCCGATAATGTTACATTATTACAGCTTTACCCTGGTTTCTGTACATGGCAACATCTGTAGTCCAATCACACAACATCACCCATAAAAATCAAAGAGTCACTGGAATTTCTTTTGCACAAGTTAATAATGTACAAGGTCTGCTACAGAAGCAGCATAATAAAACTTCAACTTTTAAAATATTAACTGAAACAGGATGAGATGACCGTTCATAATACGGTGAGCTGATGTTAAATAATAAACTGTGGTGGTGCTGCTGGTCTATTTGCATCAGTCATGATTGTAATCGCAACAGTAAACTGATCATATTTGAATGCTTTATGATTTAAGAAACACTGGTCATTTCACACACCTATAGCTGTAAATTGCTTATACACAATAAACTAGACAAAACTCCACCTCAGGGCTTCAAATCTCCGGGCAATATCTGCTTTAAATGGACTTTTCAGAAGTCCTGTAGCTCATCCTCTCTTTGTGGCTGTTCTGAAACACAGCCAGAAAGCTGACACTTTATTTGGTAAAAGCTGTCAACAGCTGCTTTCCCACTGATTGTTTTCTTGCTTCAAAGCTCATCCAAAGTCCTGAGCATTCGCTTAGTCACAAATGTAATTTCAATGCAATTTCACCACAGATAACATTTTATAGAGGAGCTGTGGCTCAGGGGGGATAGCGGGTTGTCGTCTAAACAGAGGGTCAGCGGTTCGATCACAGTCGTCCCCAGTCCGCATGCCAAAGTATCCTCTGATAAGATACTGAACCCCAAATTGCTTGACGACTGTGACATTTTCATAGAAAATGCACAATGATGCACTGTGTGAATGGTGGGTGGCAAACAACTTTAAGTGCTTTGAGAGGTCGTCAAGAAAGCGTTATGTAAATAGAGACCATTGACAATTTCTCACAGTTATGCCAGTGGATGGTGATGTTACATTGTGATGCTAAGTTTGTAGAGACAGATTGGATGTGATGTGTCTCCTCACATGTTAGATGTGTTCAATGCTCATCAATAACCAATCCCATAACTCCTCATACGTCGTAGTCTTGGACGAGTGCTTTTCAAATGAAAGACATACCAGTCCTGACCCATGTTAGCTTAACATTTGGGCAGAAAGGACGTTCCCTTTATTGATCTTCTTGTCAATACACTTTCAGTTTTCAATCATGATGCATCACCCTATTTTTAAAGCATCAGATAACTATTTAAAACAAAATCATACATCAGTGTGATAAGAACTACCTAAAACAAATCTCCCATCCACTTACATGGTGGAGGCAGGATTTATGACCCATAATGCAGCCAAAAACATTAACAGCCATCTTTATATACAGAGTGATTTGACTCAGTGTGTTATCATGTTGGTCTCTGCTTTTTTGTTTTAATAGCAGTTGGAAACTGGCGCCTACTGATAGTGAGCATGAACTTATTTTTCTATTATAATTATTGACATAATTTGATGCCTACATTTTAAAAGTACCAATGTTCCGTACCTGGCCCTACTCCACAGACTTCTAATTAATCAACAGTGTCAACATCAAGTCCATTGAATAAAGCATTTGCGTCCATCTTAACTTGTAGTTTGATTGAAATAGCATAAAGTAATAAGACAAAAGACAAACATCCACAATGGGATACGGTAGTAAATGTGGTGAGGATGAGTGAGTGTGAGTGGAGCTACACTCCAACTGAGGAAGAATTATAGTCGTGGATCAGCAGGTGCAAAGGCTCCTAACAACACTGATGAAAAGAAACTCCGGCTTCCTGCAGTGGCTTATAGACGTGACGGCCAGTACAAGTGAACAAACCCAAAGGTCCCAAACAATCCCAAACCAGATCCTGCATCAGTTGATCATAAACCTACCTTAAAAGTTTTCATGGTTCACTTGGATGACCATTTAGAAGAAAAGCTCAGGTATATGTGCCACCATCAGGTTGCATGATTAAAACTAAATGTTTTGAAGTAAAAAAGAAAGATAATTATATATCCCATGCACCTGTAGCATAGATCAGATCAGAAACCCACATTAGCTGCATAATTAAGACCAACAATTAAAGTAACATATACAACCGATGACAAATTCAAAGCAATACTTAGGAACTCCATTAAGTAAAACATATTTAACTCTGCTTGACAGAGTACCACAAAACTTAATTTCAAAAACATGATAAGGGAGATTTATAAATGTCATCACTCCGGTTTAATACCACATTAGGCCTATATCTAAATGTTAGTGTTGGTACTCAGTTTGCCTGTTCAGAATCCAATAAATTAGGTAAAAAATAAATTGTGTTAAGCGCTTTTAACGTCCTCTGACTCTCTAGCAAAGTACATACCAGTCTAAACTCAGTTGTAATTAGGCCTTTTTTTTTTTAATTCAGATTTTTGTAGATTACAATACCGAAAACAAATGTTTCCATTTGGATTTTAAGTGTTTTGGATCAACAATTTAATCCAAATCCAATTACGTCACCTCTCAAAGATCTGACATTGAGGAAACTTGTAATTATAGAGAAGCAATATGCTGGGTTTAGTCTATCAATCACAGTTTTAACTGTCCATCATTAATTTGAAGTTCTTAGAAAATGTCCTCACATTGTGCTTCAAGCAGCAGCTGGTTTGACCGATTACACTGCGCACATGCTGAATAATAGATGACAGGGGACCTTGAAAATGTTTAACCAAATCACCTCTGAGTAAAGTTTACGAGATTGCGATGAGGGGAGTAAAATGAGGGGCGGCTTAAATTCCTCAATTAACTGTATTATCTCCTATTTTCAGTACTGCTTATATATTTTGTTCTTTTATTATATATTTTTACAGGGCGCAGAGAATGACTCAGTAACCGGAGATATGACAATGATCTAACAAACACACTGAAGCTAAGCCATACACGGCGTGCTCTTTTTACATGTCCCTATGCAGGTCTATACAGTCCAATGACGTGCGAAGCAATTGCTCACCTCCCTTTGCATTGAGACAAGAAAAGAGTCAATAATGTCAGTGATAATGTAATCCTCAATCACAAGCACCACTTAACTGCTGTGCAGAGGAGGGGCTGAAATCACCAGCCCCAGATTACAGCTCCCTTAAATCAGGTGAGAGAAACTTTCCCTTCAAGTCACCAATCGAGTTGATCTTATTGGACCCTGCAGGTTTGACTGTTTGAACCGAATCCCCAAGTTTAATTAAACTTTATTTTTTTAATCATTTATTTAATGACCACTAAGAGTTCCTCCTGCAAAGTACACAAGTAAAGGTGGCTGCAGTTAGGAGCTGATGTAGCAAGTGGAAACAAAGTCCCTGCAGCAAACGTACTTTATATTACCTCAAAGGTACCTCATGTTATAGAATGTTCAAAGCCAAAAATGCTACAGCTTCTACTCTATCATGCGGTTTCCTGTTTTTAAATTGCATGAATTTATATAAGCATTGTTTTGTGAGCAGGTGGTTTCTACTCCAGGATTAAATCCTGCAGCTTGATGTTTTTTTTTCCACAACTCAACCCCTGATGCTTCTGCTGCTGCTCATTGTATATATACAGTAAGTATTTACATGATTTGTCTCACAGCTACACTTTCTAGAGCATGCTCCAGACTGTTCTAACTAACACACATGTATGTATATAATATGTCATTAAGTTCATAATTTGATTTGTAAAGAGGGATATGTGTGTGTGTGTTGGAGAGGGGAGTTAGGGTCCAATAAAGAAGGAAGGCCCAATTTTTTACTTCTGATGCACATCAGATCCATGAGCCAGTTACAAAGCCTTGATCCCCTCCCCCTCTTTTTACCTTCCTTACTTCCAACAGCTTTCCTATTTTCGCTCAGTCTAATCCCCTGTTCAGTCTTCTCTCCGTCTCTCTTGCCTAGAGTAGTGTACGAATAATTACATGATTGAGTGATAAAACGGATGCAACCAACATCGCACATCCCTGTGTTTGCTCCAGATGCTGTTTTGTACACGTACAATCTTGCCCAGGGTTACATCTGGATTGACTCACTCACAGTAATCTCTATTCTCTCTGATCACATGAAAGCAGGTGTGGCACTCAGTGTCTTCGGATGTGAGAGGAAGCTGGAAGGAGGGCAAAGAGGAGGATCAGAGGTGTTCAGTGTGGGGGTATGTTCTAAATTGTCTACAGAAGTATGGAGGTATATGACCTTTTATTCTAGTACCTCTCTCAGAGCTATTTCTAAACTCACATTAAATGTAAGAGATCTCAATGCTGTGGCTGTATGGGGAAGTTGGCAGAGCTAAAACCACATCTTTGACTTGCAGTGACTACCTTCGACTCACTAGAAAATGCTGGGGTTTTGTAGAGAACAGTCCTGACTAGCCCCTCCTAGGTTTTTGAACACCTTGTTGGGCTTTAAAATGTCCCCCCAAAATGAAATGGGACAAGGTTTTGTCTGAGGATTTAAGTACACAAAATCAATAAGGCGTAAGTGCACCAATGCTGCTTGCTTTCAAACCATATTATATTCTTATATACACCTCAACATTGTCTCTGAGCAACTGTTTTAAGTTAGATGGATCGGTTACAGAGGACGCTCTAGTTGTCCTCAGAAATGAAACAAAACAGGCAAGACATTGTTCTGCTCGGAATAAAAAACTGTGCTTGATTATCACATTTTTCATTCTCTCTCCAGCCAATTACATTCCCAGGCGAGAATACTACGTTTCCCTTTTGCATAACTCATCTCAGCCTCAGTGAGCGATCTCAGATAACAGGCTCATCTCCAGCTTTATCAACACCAGCTGCTGTTCATCAATCAACCCTCTTACCAGACACAACGTTTCTATTGGAATATTATGCACAACCCCATTAAACATGATTACTGATGTTAACCTACAATTGTTAATCTTCAAATAAAAAAAAAACCTGTCTTTAATGTGGGCATGCTACTATGGCAGGGGTATTCAACTGGTTTTGTCCCAAGGACCACCATTCTGACTAGAAAGTAATCTGCGGACCACTGATGTGCCTACGCACGTGCGTGACTACGTGTGTGCGTGGGTGCATTTGGATAGAAGGAAGTTTTAACATTTGGTTTTCCATGTTGGTTTTATTTAAAAACCTCCAACAGATCTAGAAAAATCTTTGTAAAAAACAACAAAAACGGCTGATTTTCAGTGCTTAAGAATTGAACAAAAATTTAAATGCAGTTTGTAGTTGTACTGCATCTCAGAACCATATCTACATCCATATATAACGTTCATGACTTAAATTTACAGATATGTAGCTGACATGAGAGCACGTTAAAGTAACGGTGATCAATAACAATCAATATAAACTAGAACTACAACTGAAGAGGGAAGATGACAAAGTAATGCAGAATATGTCACAAATGATAGTCGTACATATCAGACCAACAATTAAGGCCTACTAAAGTTTAACCTCATGATCACCAGCAGCAAATCCCACCTACTGCTAGTGTTGGGGGGAGGGGGGGGATGGTAGTCAGCGACAGCCTCATGTCATCCTCTGGTTCAAGCCTTGCCCTGTACTTATTCTTTAAGAAAAAAACTCTCTCACACATGTAGGTTGTTGGCAACTTATCCAGAACTTAACAAGGGGCTGTGTGTCATACTGTGAGTCTTAGAGCTCACCTAAGAAATTGTTTCTCAACCAGCGAACTTGGTAAAGTTGACTGTTATTGCAATTAATTGTTGTGGCTATTATGCCAATTTATTTGTCTTATTCCAAAGTATTTGTTTTTATCTATTTAATATTTTCATTATTAATTCTGCCCTTTTGGGCCTTCTTTTAGGGAAAATAAAAATTCCCATCATACATAATACCGCTCCAAGACCTCCTGAGAGTTTTTCTACCTTCTAGCTCAACCGCTCTTCGTTTCAAGGTTCCCCTCATGACCTTTGTATTACTTTAGACACATTTTTCTTATTTTAGATATTTTTCACGATATTCAAGAATAATCTGGAAATGTTTTGAAATATCAAAGTGAATTTCGGGGACACCCTGCAATGCCGTCGTGGACCACCAAGGGGCTGCGGACCCCGGTTAAAAACCCCTGTACTATGGGATAGCTAAGGAAAAGATCATGTTAGAGTCAAGATAGTATAGTAAGGGTGTTACTACCTTCAACACTTAAAATGTGGTTTTAAAAATGTGGTTCTAATATTTTTATTTACACTTAACATTGAGATTTATATAAAATATTTACATTTAAATGTAACATTTAAAAGTAACATTGAATGCTTATATTCATGGAAGATATTGTATATTTAACTTATTTACTTACATTTCTGTCTCAATGAAAAAGTGACTGTTGAAAGTAATGTAATGCATTTGAGCAGCATGTTGGGTGGAATGTGTTGCTGTCTTAATCCCCACATTAAAATAGACAATGGTTGTCCTAAATGAGGACATACATAGGCTGAGCCGGCACTGTTTTAAATAAGAAGCTGTCACTGCATACTTTACCAATAGGTTGTTGCTAATGGTGGTGGAGGCGGAAATTTAGCATGAAACTATAAACCTGCTTGTTAACAAATAACTAATTAAAATGACTGATAAGCAACAGAAGTATTAATTAAGGCAATCATCAGCGTGTTCATAATTCTAGTTTTTTATGTCCACCATGGCTCTTCTACCCATAAGATATGTGATTATACATTCAATTCCTTGTACAAGTATACGTTCATGACTCCGATTAGACATGTGTGAGTTTTGTAAGTCATAGTTCACTGGTGTGAGAGAGAGAAATAGGAAGATAAATGTTGTACACTAGGCTAAGGGCAATCTTGTACTTTATAGGTTTTACTCTGTGTTGCGCAGGGTGAAGTATTCAAAAAGTCAGCGGATCATTGCTGAAAAGCAAGACAATTATGGGGCTTGTAGAAAATCAGGAACATGGTGCTCTAACCATCACACTCTGCTGACGTCACCCCAGCTGCAATCAGATATTTTCTATATGTGCAAATATAATACAATGCTTTGAAAGTACCCTTATACAACGAGAAATGTGTGCCTCCTTATTATAATTAATGGCCAAGTGGACGGACTGCAGCCCTCCATTAATAAAATACAGATGCTCCGAGCTATTGATATTGAACAGGAGAAGGTTGGGTTTCAAACTTTATATGATTTAGATTAATTACTTCCAATCAAGGCTTACTCTTTTTTTCAATAACCCCTGTTGACAGTTTGTTATCACAATTAATTAGCTGAGTGATTGAGTTTATTCATCTCTAACACAGAAATTATAGTGCTCTCTAGCACTGCATCCTCTGACATGGCGTACGGATACATTGTAAAAATAACAATGGTGTGTTACACATTCCTATTGAATGTGAATCCAAGGACCTGGATGACCAATTTCTTTAATTTTCAGTTAAAAGTTTATGTTAAGTATTATATAACTATCTCTTACATCTCTTTATATATTTGATTTCAGCAAACTTGAGGCTCTGAATGTGAATAAATCATATATATTACCCTCTACTATTTCCTTTTAGGAACACTAGTCATTCTATCATTGTGGTAAATTAAGTATTTCGAAAGTATATCCTAATTTATAATACAGTTCTACTTTAAGCTTGGTCATTTATCTTTTTTATTGTACATTGTTCCTCAGTAGCTCTTGTTTAGGATACTCAGTATGAATTGACCCTTATTCTGATAGATGTGAACATAATTCAAATATTGATTATTATAGGATAAGGACAAGCCGGTTGTTACAACAGCGGTGTATATTCTGCCACTAATCAGGCCGCTGAGATCAGACACCATAGACTGTATACAACGATGGGCGACATGACTGAAATGTCTTGATCATCAACTGGAGGCTGGGTGCAATAATGGTCCTAAATCCCACCTCCTCCTGGTTCGTGGATGGGACATGGACCAATCAAGTCGTCAACATGTGACATATTACTCACATTTATTTTTACAATCTTCCATGAATGAGACACCAAGAGTGGGACAGAGGATTGTGTTTACAGTTGCACAAGGATTTTGTTTTTGTGTCTCATCCTACTTCAGTGACAAATGAAGGCTCCCAGATTGAACGCAGCACACGCAGCCCTCTGAACCCTTTTCTTTTCAATTGATTTCACTGCACAATGACAGTTTTTCACTGTGTAGAGCAGAGTGCAAGCAGCCACGGTCAAAACAGACTGATGCTGAGAAAAAAAAAATCCAAAATGTGTTGGAGTTCCTTGAACAGGTGTCAGGTGTATTTTAACAGTCAGGTAGCTTTTCTGGAAAATTTGAGAACCATGTAATTTCTTTAATTTGTTGTGCAAACAGTGGATAGTATAGAGTAAACCAAAGGCAGTGGAGGGCTCTGAGCTGAACCCTCTGGCCAGCAAAAATCTGTTTTTGTCTGAGAGGACTATTATTCATATAGAGTTTATTATAAACAGTCAAAACAGTAACCATTAGCATTAAGATAATATTCCCTTTGACAAAAACTGTGAGATGATGCATTCAATTTGTGAGACCAAAAGTTTGTATTTATTGGAGTTTCACTGTCTATTTGTGAACTTAATCCTCCCCTGTCTCATTAATGCCCGGCTCAAGTAGGCACCACTCATGTCTGCTTCCCAGTTTCCATCATGACCATTACAGATCTGAAAGTTTAAGCTATTATGAAACATCCACTTTGACAGCAGCAGGTAGGAATCATTTTAATCGCCTATCCCTCACTCTCTCCGTCCCTCTTCCTTTCAGAAATCTTTACTAATTGTCACAACATTTCATTTTTCTCTCACAAATAAACCTTTTTTTCCACATATACATTTTGCATTCTTGTATACGACTCCAGCTTAAACTGAAAAATGGACATCTTAATGCAGAGGACGCTTTATATCGTTAGTATGCTTCTCAGACTCCATAAGTACTTATCACCTGTCAAAAACTATTTGCCCTTCTTTCTACTGCTGTAGACGTCTGTCACTTTTACTAAGAATATCTCCTATCTTTCTCTTCACTCAATCCATTCTCCCTTCTTTCCCTAATTAAAGTCACATCCGTAAGGCTCAGCAAGGAAAGACTCACACACAAACATTACCATAATTAGCCCTTTGGATTCAGTTAGTTCAGTAACAAAACCACAGTTACAATACATTCACACTCAAGAGTAAAAGACCCACAAACACTGATTTGCACCACGCACACACTCATGCTGTCTTTCCAGATGTTTTGGGGTTGAGGAATTATTTTAAGGAATCCATTTTTGACAGGTTGTTATTAAAAAACAGTTGCCAGGGCAATGCGCAGTAGGATTTAAATAGGCGTACACCGAACCTCCCTCTTCCAAACATGGTGGAGGTCAGGCAACACCATGAAAGGTGTCATACAGGGTTTATTGCAGACAAATCCAATACAATTTAAGTAACTGGTGACTCCTTCAGATGTAATGAAACAAAAAATATATATAAATGCATCCACAATGCTCCGTGTGGTGTCATCGAAGTGACGTAAGCTCAGGATGAAATAACATCCTCTATACACCATGGTAAAAGCCTAAATAATATAGTGTTGTCTTTCCTTTTAGTTTCTAAAGGAGTGCACAATTGTGCACTTGTTGCAAGTTACTGATTTAGAATAGGATAAAAAAAGGCCACCGTAGTGTTCTGGGAAGTTGATCAGTACTATTGTACTGTATAGAGTGCAAATCTTGAAACCTTTATAAATTATAAGTTGAACTTATTTGTCAGAGCAGGCTTTTGGATGCATTTATCATTAAAGTATTTTATATTCCCTTTAATGATAATTTTCATCAACATTTTTCAGCAATGAACGTTCAGTAACCTCCATGCATAATATTTATGAACACATCAAAGACAGTCACAGACCTAAATTTTCCTCTGTTCCTCCATGTGAAATGAAGGATAAAAGAGTAGACAAAATTAAAGCGCTGACGTTTCCCTGAAGATATGTTATTTTTTAATTTTTTTTACCATGACTCAGTGGAAAAATCTAACGAGCAACTTCGTCTCTGTCGGCTTTGCACATTGTAAACCATGATGATTCAGGAAAGTGCGAGAGAATAAGTTAAAGCGAGCCCAGCGCTAACCATGCAATTTGTCACAGATGACTGAGTAGATGGGTTAAACTTAATTAATATTTTAATAGGAAAATTTACCTTTTGTGTGCTCGACTTTCAAGATAGATGAGTTCCACAAACTTAAAGACCAAGTGAGGATAAAGTCAGAACTAGGAAAAAAAAAGAAAAAACCTTGTGTAAGCTGTTTGGAATTTTTTTTTTTTTTTACTTTCAGTAATTTTCAATGAATAAAAACAGATCATCTCTGGAATTATTCGTGGTTGGTTCAGTGGTAGAAAGCAAAGACTGTAATTAAAGATGGATGAAACTTCTCGTCTTCATTTTTGCTCAACATCAGGAAGAGAACGTAACGGATGTTGCACTTTTGTCTATGGAGACAGTCTGTCTGTGCAGTAGTGTTTGTGATGTGCAGTTGTAGTATTAACATTCTGCCGATACATGTTGTCAATCGATCATGAGCAGCTATCAGCTGTAATTCATTACATTTCACACCATTTTTTCACATCAAATAACGACAAAATGTACCTGTATATACATCACTGTGAAAAGAGTGACCTAAAACAAAAGAAACCATATTTTGAAAACATACTTTTTTTTGGAACTACAGTCAGCCAGTAGGTGGGACTACAGATGATTTGGCTTCACTTTTGAAAGTGGCAAAGTCATCCATCTTTATATAAAGTCTATGAAGGAAACAAAATAAATAACATAAAATAAGGAAGACAAAAAAGCAAAGAATTGTGCTACACCTCATATTTTGCAATCAGAATCAGAAAGCATTTATTGCAAAGTAGGTTTACACCTACAAGGAATTTGCTCTGGTTATTGGTGCATACAATAAACATAGAAACATAAAACATAAAAACACAAATACAACACACATAAGAAAAGCAATAAAAAGAAAGAATATATATTTACTCACTATTTACTTCTTATTTACTCCCTTTTTCTAATATTTATACAAAGTAACATTCATTTAGACATAAACATATCTAAATAAAATATATATAATAGTTAAAAGATATAAAAAGTGACGTAAAAAGTGAAATGCAAGATACAAGACAGTGAACAGTGTCCGATTGCAATATATATAATATAGGGAAATAATATAAACAATCTACGACTACATTCATCTTGATGAACATTTCAAAGTTGTTAAAAATGTGTCGGCATATCAATAGATGATGGTCTGCATTTATAAAAATACATTTAAGCCATAAATCTTTCTTTAATACAGATTTTAAGTACATTTTAATACATTTTTAATTAGAGACCCTTTTTTTTGCAAATGCAATTACATCTGTGATCCTTAAATACATTCGGTTCCCAGTACATGTTTATTTCTCAAGAGAGCACAAAGATTGTTGTGCATGTCAAGGACACCATTTCTTAGCTTTTTCAGTCTAAAATATGTGACTTAATCTTACCATATGTCTCATACCCTGTTTCTTTATATGTGGATATGAATACAACATTTCAGCAGCCTTTTTGGAAACAGCCTTGTGCAGAAATTCTATTAAATGGCCACCATCCCTTAGAATCTCATTTCTCAGGACACCAAATTTGTGCTAGACAAACAGAGACAGAGAGGAGCCATGGGTTTGAGTTGTGACTGTGCTGGAGGGCAGAGACACTGATTTTGCCCCAACAAATGACAGTTACAAAGTACCCAATAAAACACAGAGGACATCTGCAGCTGTGACAACTGTATCAAGTCATTTATTCACCCACTTCAGGAAACTTTACAATCTGACACAGGCACTTGGGATGCATAGTGAAGCCTCGCTGATTTCGCTTACCTCTTTGTTTCCAGAGACTACTGGCTCTGTCCTGATTCATGGTCACTCCGGTAGTGTGTGTGTTGAAATAAATTGAAGTCTGAGCTGCAGCATTAAGTCGTTTGTCATGGATGACAGAGTAAACGGGGTAGTCTTAATGAATATTTTAATTGATGCATTACCTTATTGAACTTTTGGCTTCTGAGTTTTTCTCCTGGCCGTCTCTAAAGGTTTAGCATCATTCCTAATTAATAGGTTGGTCATTTGTGATGCTGGCAGTTATAAACAAAAACACACGCAGCCATTGATGCATATGTCACACACACACACCTACTGCAAACCATCCTAATTTGAATATCACTGTTGGATTTCCATTCATTTTTAATAGGCAAGGGAAGTCAGTCGGTGAGTTCAGTGCATGTCTGACAGCCAGTCAAACTATTTTGAAAAAAGTACTGCAGCAAAGACACACACAGGGGATAGAGATGCATGTATACACATCGTCATATAGGACATGTTGCATGTGAGCAGACAAGCACATGCACACCATTATACAGACAGTACAGATTAGTGTGTATTTGAATAGATAGAAACCACCAAGCTGTTAAAAGTACCTCCCAAGAGGTTGTTCTGTCTACTTGGTATTCCCCCCCCCCTACTGAATACCAAACTCCTGTGAAGTGTGGTCTCAATTTGTTCCTCTTCAAAAAGAAATTAGTTTGTTATGTTGATTAGAAAAATATGCTAATTCACTCTCAGAAATGTCTCAGGTAAAAAACAGGAGAAGGGGTATTTCTGGTCCTGCCAATGACTCTGCATTAGGATGGATGAAGTGTCTCCACATCCTCCCACTGTACAAAAATCAAGCCAAAATAGGGCAGATATGGTAGCCGCCATATTGTTCTGGTGACATTTAGAGCCAGAGAAGAGCCTCTAAACTTATCAAGCACAGCACAGTACTTTCCACAACAACAGTCAACAACAAATTCTTTGTATTTTTGGCGCACAAAACAATGCCAAGGAAAGGGGTTGGAGTTTGCCCTCCATTTTTTAACCTTGATTAATCCCAGTAAGACATGCAGCTATGGCTACCAAGTCACATCAATCAATCAAATTGTATTTGTATAGCCCATATTCACAACTCACAATTTGTCTCATAGGGCTTTAACATTGTGAGACATCCTCTGTCCTTAACCGTCAGCAGGAGTAAGTAAAAGATCCCTCTCCCAGGACGGACAGAAGTGCAATAGATTTCAAGTGTAGGAAAACATCATCAAGATAAAGGTTTTAGCAGCATTGATGAGGGTAAACATTTTTGAAGGATAACTTCAATACTATATATCAAGTAGTCCTGCTGCAATCAAAGTCTATGGTCAGCAGCCAGCAAGATCATGATCCATCATCAAGATCGGATCTACTATTCTCCACTGCCGCCAATTAGAATTCATCATCAGCCTCCACCTTGGTTGTGGTCCACCACCATTATCTGACGCCAACGCCACAAAGGATCCTCCATTATTATTATGATCAGCCCGCACGATATAGAATCCTCCATACTGGATCCATCATTGAGATCTCTGATACACGATCCACAAATCGCAATCCATGGTGCAGCCCTGGATCTGCTGGCGATAAGGCAAAGGGACTCCGGGGAAGGGGAACAAGGGTCAGAAACATGTATTGATGAGATATGAATTACTTTGATGTGATAAGGATGGAGATGAGGACGGATGAGATTGATGAGATATGAATTACTTTGATGTGATAAGGATGGAGATGAGGAAGGAGAAGCTGGAAAGAGAAGCTCCGTGTGTCATGTGTCATAAATTCCCTTTGCACCTTAATGTCATCAGGTGTTTTTGCATTGTAATCAATGATACAATGATACATGCTGAACTTGAGGGTACACTGAGGCTCAAGGTAAATCTGACTGGCTACTGGTTTGTATGGTAGTACTATGAAAACCATGTGGCCCACTCAGTAGATCAGCCATCAATACCTCTATTCCTTTTTAAACTAAACACTTCCTATTTTAGAACATAGGACAAGTAACGTTCTGCCGCACTTATTAGATGTAACTATAAGCTTTATCAAAAAGAAGCCTACTCTTACACAAACAGATGTTGTCTACCTCCCGAACTGAAAGTGGTAGATTATTCCACAGGAGAGGGTCTTGATGGCTGAAAGCTCTGGCTCCTACTCTACTTTAAGAGACTTTAGGGACAAAAAGTTAACCAGAATTCTGGGAGCGGAGTGCTCTAGTGGGTTGATAGGGTACTAACAGCTCTTTAAGATCAAAAGGCGTAATATTATTAAGGGCCTTGAAGGTGAGGGGGAGAATTTTAAATTCTTTTCTAGATTTAACCTGAAGCCAGTGCAGCGATGATAATACTGGAGAAATGTGCTATCTTTTCTTTGTTCTCGCCAGGACACGTGCTGCAGCATTTTGGACAAGCTGCATAGTCTTTAACGTCTTACTGCTGGAGCCTGATAATAATGAATTACAACAACGGGTCAAACAACATCATGGGGCATCGTAGACATATCTACCTTTAATCTTAATCTAGTTCTAGCTGTCACTGTACAACAGCATCCTGCCAAAGCCAGTGCAAACCGTGTCTGTAAAGCAAATGTGTCATGAGATAATAGTTATTTACGAAAAATAACCAGTCACTTCATTACTATCAAATGCCGACATAAGCAAAGTAAGAAAGGGCACAATGTGAAAATGATCTTCTCATATCAGTTGTGGTCAGTAAATGACAAAACAAAATCTACTATCCTTTCTGTTAAACTTATAGACAATTACTGATCTGCTTATCCATACTTTTGTTGGAGTTGGAGTCTAAGAAATCAAAGAAAAAATATTAAAACCTAGTTTAAATGGACAACATTGTATTAACTTGTTGCAGATAAAGAAAACTCCAGGATCATTCAGCTTCACTGGTTACATGTTCTCTTCTTTCACATTGAGTGCCAAAATTATAAATATAAATATAAATATATTGAGGGCTCAACTGAAGATTTCATAGTATCATCCCCCCTTAAAAATTTGCCCTAAATCAAACCTGAACAAAATCCAGATCAAAAATGTAATCCAACACTGTCACCTACCCAGTGACATGTTTAGCATGCACATAATCATGATAGTTTTCATATGTATTAATTTCACTTTAATTTACCATTGCTTTTGTTAACAAACACTCAATTCTACTAATAAGTATCTAAAAGCATCCTTCAGTATGCTTCCTATCCGACAGGTGCACAGCTGTCTTGTTTGGGCACTGTTTCAGAAGGATCATCGCCTTGAAGAATCTGGCTAATATAAAGAATGCTAAGGATTGCTACAAAGACTGAAATATCATATGGGAGGCTACAGCTAAAAATTGATATGGCTTGAATGCCCTGAGCTTGATTTGAACACTCTCAAAAATAAGTGAGCATATGAAAAGTTCAAAAATATCAAAAAGCCAAGAAAGGCTTGTCCACCGGGACAAACAGACAAAACATTGGAACTTGACAGTTGAAGAAGAGAAAAAACTGTCAGACCATCAGTGAAACAATGTATGTCAATCAAGCACCACCAATCAACGAGCTTAAAGACTGATGGCCTGCTCGTTCTCATGTAGCCCAGGTGAATATTTGTTTTAGTAAAACGGTTCACAGTATGTTATATATTAAGTCTGTTTATATGAACATATTTTGCCTTTTATTTGTACATTTTATTTGTAAATTTTTTTAATAGATAAAAGAATTTAGAAGGGTCGCCAATATTAACCTGGAGATGACATTCATGGCCAAAATTGACCAGTATATCCTTGGAGTCCTCAACAAGAGGAGCTGCTAAAATTAAGATTCAGCAGATGAGATACAATATACAAGAGGTATAAATAAAAACATTTCAGTTAAAAACAAGAAAACGATTATTTCTAGCATGTGATATTGGTTGAGCTTGATTTACACATTATCTCAGGCCATGGTTAGTGCCATGTTTGTCACCAGAGACGTAACTTTGGACCCTTTTCATCCGTGGTCAGATGCACCGCTCATCAGCTCTATACCCTGAAGCAATGGAGCAGTGATAGCAGTGAAATGTGAATTGCTCCTCCCACCTTTAGGGCGACCCAGAGTGTTTACCAGCAAATTGTCATCTAAATACAATTGTACGATACGATACGATACAATACATTTATTGATCCCAAACACATGCAGAGTCACACTACATGTAGATGAGAGAAATTTGTCCTCTGCTTTTGACCCATCTGGTGAACATCACAGGACACACAGAGCAATGGGCAGCCATGCACAGCGCCCGAGGAGCAGATGTTGGGGGAGTAAGGTGCCTTGCTCAGGGGCACTTAGACAGAGGGGGTAGGGAGAGTGCTCTTTGGACTTAGGAACAGATCCAGGTGTTGTCCATCCAGGTATGTTTTTTTTATTGTCACTGCGAGGAGTATCCTTACTTTAAGAAAGAAAAGGATATTTGTAATATTTCCCTTCTTGACTAATGGATGTTTTTCCTCCTGCCAGAGAACAGTGACTCAAAAAATGGGCCCAAATATATATTATTTTTCACAACCTCTGTCTCTCTATTCACTCTTGAAGTTTGATTTGGGAAACAAAACTATCTATTAAACACACACACAGTCTTTCTGTCTCTCCCCCACTCCTCTGTTATCTATGAGGTACAAGCTGTATTTCCATATTTGGACCAGTGAATAATATGACTGGGGGCCTCTGGGAGGAGGACCAGGTTATTATTGTGTCAAGGCTACTGAGTTTGCCCTGACAGGGTTATGGGAACACATACACACTCGTTTATACCTCTATCTTTGTGAGGACATTCATTGACATACTGCATTGTCCCCTCAGCCCACCTTAACCATCACGACTACATGCCAAACCCTGCTCCTAAGCCTAATTTTAACCATAATCATAAAGTCTTAACCGCCCTTTGAAGTTGTAGGGAAGTAAGGACTGTCAAAAATGTCCTCACTTTCCCAAAATGTCCTTACTACAAAAGATATAAAAATCACATTTTCCAGTTTTTATCCTCTGGCTATAGCACAGATGAACACCAGTGGGATTTTACTACAGTTTTTTCATTAGTTATTACCAACAGTCACAGAAGCTAGCTCCTATAAACAACGTTTATTTCAGAGTGTGTATTTATGACTGTTTTTGCTAGGGTGCTTGTACTGTGAGATTTGCATACATTTTCTAATTGTTGTGTGTATCTCTGCGTATAGAATGTGTTAATTTATCCGTGTTTGTGCCCTGTCCCTGTGCGTATGTGTGTGTGTGCCCTCACTTGCCTCCTGACAATTAAATCTTAAAAAGAACTTAATCTTAAAATATCACACTAATCAGAGATGACCTGGATCAAAGTGAAGAGGAAATCTGTGATAAGTCTCGTCAAAGAACATGACTGCAGTATATTTGTGAGAGATATAAAGCTAAAAGTTAAAAGATATAACTCCTACAGGCAATTTATGCAAATAGCAGACATGGAACAGTGCAGGGATTAAATGGAAGTAAAGGAAATTGTGGTAAGAGAAAATTTGGTGACCAGGTCCTTCATTAAATGTTTTTTCCAGATTTTGCCGGTTTGACAAAAGGCTGTTAAGCAGCTTCCATCACTTAAAGGGACATGCATATATGCCAATAATATTCAAATTAATAATTACAATATCTCTTATTTGAAGAGTCCCTTTAAGGAGATCCAGGAGAAACTTTACAATAGAAGATGCTATTGAATAACATACTGAGCCAAGAGGGTAGCAAAATAATTTAAAGGCCCAATGAAATCAAGAATACATTTTCCAGGTTGTTGTCTCTTTTTGTTTGTCAAATACATTATATTTGTCAAAAATAAATGTTATAGTATTATTAACATCTGAATTCCTGTCATTTCTATTCATGTAAAGGGTTTGATGACTTTAATCCTGTATTCAGGAGCGTTTACAAATTGTATCTTTGATTTTAATGCCTTTTAAAAACATTAACTCATGACCATAAATTCAAACACATCAGCGTAGAGGGACCTACATATTACATTTTAATTTGAAGGTGTAGGCAAAGGATGTGGTGAGTGTTATGGAGGTTTTCTTAATGCTGGTAAAAGGAGAACTCAGGCCGCAGCTGATGTCTGATGAAAACTATTCTAATGTAAACTTGATGCATCAAGGAGAACAGAAGGTGAAACAATATACAAATACTAACAGAGTAACATGATCAATTGTAACCCACAAGTCTGAAGATGTCTTCCACAGCATCCCAACTTCAGTCCAACACGAGAGGAAGTTCAACATGAGATGAAGAAGTGCCGAATCCCAGAGGATGTAATCTAACCTCTAGTTTTGTAAACACAACACTGAAGCTGATGGCAAGTAAACAGCTGTTAATTCTAATGTTGGCTACACTGTTTTGGTTCAACACGACTCCCCAGTAGAAATAATTAAATTTTTTCTCCACAGTAACACACACACACCCCTGTGACAAACACACACAGGGGAAAAATATATTATTGAAGTTTACATTGAATTAAAAACTGTCCAGCTCCTATGTTTACAACCAGTCTACTTTTCACTCTTACATGAGAATGGAAGCACAACATACTTAAATCTGTTTGCTGATATTTGAAGTATCCATGTCCTTTTTGCTTTATTAAGAAAAGATTTCTCATTCTCCAGCTGCTTCATTGAGCTTATCATTTTCTGAGAGAACTTGTGAGGGTGTTAATGTATTTTAAATTGACAAATACAGTACATCAGTAGTCTCTCCCAAATATATGAAGAAGAAGAATGATAGTGGTCATCAAGACTAAAAAGCGCTATATAAGTACAGACCATCTAACAACTAGCAGTCACTCACTACTTACAACCAACTAGCTAGAATCTTAAGAAACAAATATCCATAGGTGAATACGTTCCCAGCGGCTAGGCTGCTGGTGAAAGTGTCACGGTGTATTAGCTTTTGATAGCCACAAGTTGTCATCATACATTGAGAGCTGCCGGAGCACAGATGCTCTGACAATTCACAGATTGTTTTACAAGAACATAACTCGCAAAAACAGGAGGACAAGGAGGTCATAACCCAGTTGATGTGACTCTGGATGTAGCTTGTGTATTTAATTACTACTCTGATATCACTATATCATTTTCAAAAGACAAAAAACTTAGATATTTTACCAATTCATTCTAAAAGACATTTTTTTAAACTTTACAAGCAGTATAGAACAACATCTCAGATTTATTTGCAGCTGTTATATTTAAATAGTCATGTGAATTCACATAATGCTGAGAAAATCCAATTACACCAAACACCGGGGTCAATTCCAGAACATCCTTTAGAGGACCTATATGAATTCATCAATTAATTAGCATTTCATAAGAAAGAGTTGGCTTTCTCCTCTACGAAAGCTTCAAGGTGGTCAGTGAAAAATCTGAAAATAAAGAAAGGTATGTCAGCACTATCTCATATCTCGAGCAAGAGTTGTGCTTCATCACAGAATCTAGTAGAGTCAGACGAGTCACTCAAACATGCAGTGTCAATCATTCATGAGGCAATATACAGCAATGAAACATCAAGGTGTTGAAATTAACATCACGTCTGCATGACAACAGTCACCTCTGCGTGCACTCGAATATTCTGCTCTCATTCTGCAGAAATGCCAAAATTGTGTCTATGCATGCTGCCTTATGCATTACTCTGCCATATTGTCTTTGCTACCTTGTGTTTCTCTGTCGGTTTCAGTTTTACTTTAATCACAGCCGTTCTCTGATTATCATTCATCTCGTCAACAATCTGTTCACCGGCTGCTGTAGTTACTCCTGTCATATCAATCATTCATACACACCCACACAGACGGCAGGCAAATCCCTGCCTGGTGTAATTCCTAACCGATGATTCTAATCCCTAAATCACTGCCCCCTTTCATACACTGAACACTCAAACATAATTGTTTACTGCCACTTTAATGTATAAAATTATAAAAGGTATCTACCGATTAATTGCACAAATGATTGTATGTCTTTGGTCTCTGTTAATGGAATACATATCTCATAAACCATCATCTAATCGGGTTCACACTCGATTAGATGATGCTGTTTTTTTATTATAAATTGCCAGAGAGAGTGCAGGGCAGAATTTAGTGCAACTTTGAAATGTGATCCATTGAATGTTTATAAAAATAGAAGAAACAGGCAACCAGTGCTCTGTAGCAGAGGGTAGTGGTGGGCGATGTTGAGTGAAGGGTCAAACCAAAAGAGAGCATCAACACAAGGTCATTTTAATTACTTCCTGTTTAGCACTTATTCTTCATAGTAAGAGCACAATGTCTGTTTACCGGCTGCAATCCTTCAATCTCGATGTCAATTACAGAGCATTTATTTGTATATGTTATGAACTCAGATCTGAAGATTGTGTTGATTGTTTAACAATGAAATAGTTGACATGCGATGTATGAAAGAACATCATTAAAATCATTAAATAATTTTCAAACTTACAGAAGTCATACACGTGAACAGACATAAAGCAAATTCCGTTTTATTTTATCAGCACAGGCCAAGAGAACAGCTCATTCTAAACAAATAATATATCAACCCAAAACCAAGGTGGTATGTGATTGACCCCAGTATTTTTAAGGCGTCACATTCTTCAGCACAAAGCATACCATATTTATATGCTATAAATACCTGGAGAGGTCTTCTATTTAAGCTTTCATGCACTGTTGAGTCAATTAGCTGGTTCTTTTGTGTGAGCGCATACATCTATGAATATGATGAACCTCAGAGACCATCCTTGAGAGACCAACCATTGGCCTGAACTTTGGTCTCCTCCCCTTCTTCCTTGCCTTCCTCCTCTGCTCCTCTGATCCACAGACTTACGGAAGAATGTGTGGAGGCAGAGTGGGTGGGGGCCTTTAGGAGGGGGAGATCAAACACATGGCAATCTAAAAAGAGAAGGAGAAATCCAATTACGGAAAGAAGAAGAAGGAAATGTATGCAATCAGATGATTTCCCCCACCAAAGGCAACTGTATAACAGGCTCTAAGACTCGTTGTTTATCCATCACAGGAAAGAAGCTAAAGTCAGTACAGAGGGAAACAGACTGCAGCAGACAGAGAGAGATGGGACCATGGATAATTGTGTTGTAAACTAAGTGAACGTTACTTTCAGTTCGGAGTAATAAAGCATATTGTTTCACTTGTTATAATTAAGGTTCTCCTACCCCTACATCAAACAAAATAACCAGAAAGATAATGTTATTTAAGTCAACTTGACAGGAGCATTATCAAGATAATAATAAACTTACTAATGAAGATTAGTTGATGTAATCTTAATGATGTATGACAATGGCATCACCCTGATTCCCTCAACAAAAAGTAAATGTGATTTTTACGCTGAGCTTTGCAATATCAAAGAACAAGCTCTGTGAAAAACAACAATTCATGACCAAGGTTGTTCAGCAAAAACCTTTTTACAATTGTATGCCATTTTTATGATTCATGATACATCATCCCAGGTCAATAGTTAACATTATAATGTGTATAAATTAGCCATATCAAAGTAACATTATAATGTGAATAAATTAGCCACATCAAAGGAACATAGGCCTTACTTCAATCAATCAATCAATCAAATTTTATTTGTATAGCCCATATTCACAAATTACAATTCATCTCATAGGGCTTTAACAGGGTGTGACATCCTCTGTCCTTAACCCTCAGCAAGAGTAAGGAAAACTACAAAAAACCCTTTTAACAGGGTAAAAATATGTAGAAACCTCAGAGAGAGCCACATGTGAGGGATCCCTCTCCCAGGACGGACAGAAGTGCAATAGATGCCACGTGCAGGAGAACATCATCAATAATCAAAGTCTCTAGCAGCATTGATGAAGCACAGTCCATGCTCAGCAACCATCTAGACCACGATCCACCATCCAGACCAGACGCCACTTCAGTCCTCAGTCACCGTCCACCGCCGCCCACTTTACTTTACTTAAAAGCTATTGCCACAAAGTTTCCAACTTCTAATTGGTTACCACATTTACCTCTTCTAAAAAAATTTGGATGCATTTTTTTAGAAAGCTTAAAACTCAAAAAGTCACAGTCGGGGTATTTTATGCATGTTTTGAAGTTTTGTGAACCGCAGACCTTATTTTAGGCATTTGACCAAATGCTTAAGGTAAACAACTCATCAACTTCAGAACAAGGGTACTGGAAATGGAAACTAACTTACTCCGACGAAAAGCCACCGGAACGTTGGGTTCGCACACAGGGATCACATTTAAGCTCACAAAGAGGTGTAAATGGCCTTGTTTCGTGTCAAATTTGAATGTTGGGACTTGTGGACACTTGGCTGACACAACAGTAGCAGTATTGAGGCCACAGTTTTTTCTGTTGTTTTTTTAACATCTGAAAAAGAGCTCATCATTTACTTAAATTGTGGCCATAGCGTTGCAGCCAAATAAATACAAACACGTTACCAATCCCTCCATCGTCATAGTGGTGAGTAGTTGACAGTAGTTTATTTTCTGATTAACTATCCCTTTATTGTCAGATTTAATCAAGGAAAATGTGTCACTTTAAGCTTAATCTAAACTCCTGGACAAAATGTCACAATTATGGTAAGGAATCCAGCAAGAGAAGTGGGTTAGTGGGACATATCAGGTTTTTGTGGTAGATAAAGGCATATTTTTCCCATTTGGCTCTCATGAAATCTTTAACTTTGCCTAACCAATTTAGTGTAATGAATGTCTTTTCATTAGATCAGTGAAATTTGTAGTCCAACAATATAGTAGCATCATTATTATATTGCTGAAAGCCAAATGGATATTGGATAGTTAATATAAATGTCAATATTCTCTAATAAATTGATGTCTTGAAACCATAAATTGACGCAGCGAAGTACAATCACAGTCACTATTTGTCTTGTAAGAAGGGAGGATTAACTGTTTTTACATTTTCATTAAGATGAAACTATAACTACATGATATCAAATGTAGCAATTATATTATTTTTATGTGTACTAGTCCCAATTTATTTTAAATGTTACTCTGATTAGAACTTATTATATATAAAGTCCTGATGTTCTGATAATCTCTGCCTCATTTATATCAAATCAGTATGAGAAAAATAGCTGAAAGCAAAAGTGAATTAACACAAAGCGGGAAAGAAAACAGAGAGGAAGGACGAGTCCCAGGAGAGCTGGAGGATATCTGTTCATTTGGAGCTGCACTGCCCCTCGGAGTCCCTTGTCAGCAAGCTTTGCAGTGCCTCCACTCTGGAGATTTGTTGGGAGGCTCTGGTGTGTATGAGAACAATAGAGCAAGACTGCATATGTAAAAAAACCTTCCATCCTTAGACCCTTGATTTGGATTAAGCAACAACTTTCAGCAGGAAAGTCCTTGTAGCGGCAAACAAAATGAAAACATGGAACCAACCTCAGGAAGGGCCTTAGAGAAGGAAATATCATGTTGACAGTCTAGACCAACATAGTACATTCAGTGTAGAACAACATTTAAAGATAGTGCTGACCTTGATGATATGTTAGAGGTGTGCTTTGTCACAGATCCTTTAGACCAGTGATTCTCAAATGGGGGTCGCGTACCCCTGGGGGTACTTGAAGGTACTCCAGGGGGTACTTGAGATTTTCTTTTTATATATTTAAAATTAGCATCCATTCAAAAATCCTTGAAAAATTGTTATTTAACAAATATTCAATAAAAGTGTAAGTTCATGAACTAAATTTTATATTCAGTAGGCTTTTCAATTTAATTATCTTAAAAAAACTTCCCTCTGTGTTGTTACCTTGCCGTGGTGGGGAGGCTTATGTACTTCCGTGACCCTGGAGGCTATACCGGCGGGGGTTATACCCCTGGCAGGTCTTACCAAGCCGGGCAGGTTTTAGGGTAGAGGTCTGACTAAAGGCAATACCTGTTACAAAACGCAAACAAGAGTAAACCAAGATATCCCGCCCCGGAGTGAAGATGGACCTCCGTCAGAAGGATTTATGAAGCAGGGTGGTGAAAGCCAGAAGCACCTGGAAGCCACTCTGCCGAAAACCATCCTCTCAACCGGTGTTACAACCACCATCGGTAAATGGAACGTAAGGACCATGTTCGAAGCTGGAAAGACCGCACAAGTTACCACCGAGATGAAGAAGTACAACCTTGCCATACTCGGACTTAGTGAATCAAGATGGACGGGTTCTGGACAGAAGAGGCTTGTCACAGGAGAGCTGCTGCTGTACTCAGGCCATGAGGAGGACAACACACACCACACCCAGGGAGTCGCTTTGATGCTATCCAAGGCTGCTCAGAGAGCACTCATGGGATGGGAGGCACATGGCTTGAGAGCAATAGCAGCTACATTCAAAACAAAGAAGGAAAGAATAAACATGAACATCATTCAGTGACGAAGAGAGCAAGGACGAATTCTATAGCAGAATAAAGACCATCATCCAGAGATACTCAGAGACATTACCATCTTAATGGGAGACATTAATGGAAAAATAGGAAGTAACAACAGAGGCTATGAGAGGAGAGCGCGTGGCCTATGGGATAGAGCGGGTGTTCTGCAACAAGAAGGTTGCCGGTTCGAATCCCACTCTTTCCCATCTGCATGCCTAAGTGTCCTTGGCAAGATACTGAACCCCTAAAATGGCCCCTCATAAAAAATGTTGAGTGTTCAAAAATGTAAGTCGCTTTGGACAAAAGCGTCAGCTAAATGACATGTAATGTAATGTAATGTAATAATAATGGGGCAGCATGGTCTAGGCGAGATGAACGAAAATGGAGAGAGATTCGTAGAACTATGTGCAAATAACAACCTTGTCATAGGAGGAAATGTCTTCCCCCACAGACGAGTACACAAAGCCACATGGGTATCACCGGACCTCTCCACTGAGAACCAAATAGACCATGTATGTGTCACAAAAAAGTTTAGGAAGTCCCTCTTAGATGTACGAGTCAGAAGAGGAGCTGACGTAGCATCAGACCACCATCTTCTCGTTGCCAAAGTCCAATTAAAGTTGAGGAGAAACTGGACAGGTGAGAAGAACCAGAGAAAGAAATTTAACTTTTAAGAGATCCAGCAGCAGCAGAAACATTCAAGATCAAACTAAAGAACAAGTTTCATGCCCTGCAAGAGCTAGATGAAGAAGGTGAGGAAAGAAACATAGATGGGATGTGGAAGGTAGTAAAGGAAGCCGTAATTACAACCTGCAATGTAGCACTGGGACCACAGAAAGATAACCACAAGGCTTGGATATCAGCAGATTCAATTAAGAAGGTGAAGGAGAGGAAAGAAAAGAAGGCAGCTCTAAACAGCAGTCTTACAAGAGCAGAGAAAGTAAAGGCACAAACAGAGTACAGGGAAGCAAATAAGAACGTGAAAAAAAGCTTGAAGACCGACAAAAGGAACTATATAGAGGCCCTTGCATTAGAAGCAGAAGAAGCAGCCAGACATGGGAATCTGAAGGACCTGTATGACACCACCAAAAAGCTGGCAGGAAAGACCAGTAAACCTCAAAGACCAGTAAAGGACAAAGAGGGAAAGCCAATAATAGGGGAGGAAGAACAGAAGAAAAGATGGTTGGAGCATTTCAAGGAACTTCTCAATAGACCAGCCCCACAAGACCCACCACACATCCAACAAGCAGAAAGGGATCTGCCAATAGACCTCAGCGTACCAAGAAGGGAGGAAATCAGGAAAGCCATTAAAAAACTTAGAAACAGCAAGGCTGCAGGACCAGATAGCATCCCGGCCGAGGCACTGAAGACGAACGCAGAGACCATGGGAGAGATGCTCCACCCTATCTTCAAGACGATGTGGGAAGAGGAAAACATCCCATGCGAATGGAAGGAGGGCTATCCTGTGAAGATGCCAAAGAAAGGGGACCTGAGCAACTGTGGAAATTATAGGGGGATCATGCTACTCTCCATCCCAGGAAAGGTCTTCTACAGGATCTTACTGGACAGGATGAAGGATGTGATTGACCCCCAGCTTAGAGACCAGCAGGCTGGCTTCCGCAAAGACAGATCGTGTACAGACCAGATTGCTACACTGCGCATCATCCTGGAACAGTCACTCGAGTGGAATTCACAGCTATTCATCAACTTCATCGACTACGAGAAGGCCTTCGACAGTGTGGACAGGGAGACCCTCTGGAAGCTTCTCCGGCACTATGGAGTGCCAGAGAAATTAGTAAGTAAGTAAGTAAAATTTATTTATAGAGCACATTTAAATACAGCATAACTGACCAAAGTGCTGTACAATGACAATAAAAGGCAAATAATACAATATAACAATACAAATTAACCATAAGTACTAAAAACCAATACAAAGTGCAATAACATTCAATAACATTCAATAACAGGAGGCGAACAGTTAGGGGGAAAGGAAGGCCAGGGAGTGAAAGTGGTTTTTCAGCCTAGATTTGAAGGCAGAAATGGAGGGGGCGGATCTAATGTTCTGAGGGAGCTGGCCCCACAGACGTGGAGCGGCGACAGCAAAGGCCCTGTCACCTTTCTGCTTGAGCCGTGAGCGTGGCACGTGCAGAAAACCCTTGCTAGAGGATCTGAGGGACCTTTGGACTGACTGGGGCTGTACAAGGTCAGTGATGTAGGCTGGGGCCAGCCAATTAAGTGCCTTAAAAACAAATAATAAAACTTTAAACTGTATCCTAAAAAGAATTGGGAGCCAGTGCAAGGAGGCCAGAATGGGGGTGATGTGCTCACGCCTCTTGGTGCCAGTTAAAAGACGTGCAGCTGCATTTTGAACCAGCTGTAGACGTCTGAGTGAGGATTGGGGGAGGCCGAGGTAGAGGGAATTGCAATAGTCCAGCCGTGATGTAATAAAGGCATGAATTACTATCTCCAGGTCTTTATGAGATAGGAAGGTTTTGAGGCGTGAAATCACTCTAAGTTGGTAGAAACTCGTTTTGACCCACAACCCTAACCCTGCTTTGCACTGGTTAGGGGGTACTCGGCAGAATTTTTTCTTCGAAGTGGGTACGTCACTGAAAAAAGGTTGAGAACCGCTGCTTTAGACAGCACTCTCTGCAAGGCTGGATGTAACCAGCTCCTAGACGAGGCTAACATTGACACCAATATTCAAATACCAACCCAATTAAGCAAATATTCTTAATAAGACTCTGCCATGTAAACAGCAATATCTGATTACCTTAATATAATAAAGGTCATTATCCAGATAAGAAATAATCAAATTAAGACGTGGAGTATTCCGAAATCATAACTGCATCAAAACGTCCTATTTGAGCATTTTTGCAATAGACATACAGCAGTTAAAAACTCCTTGAATACAGATTCCCTGGGTGCAACCAAGATTGAAAATGTTTAAATAGTTGAAGCTTTCGCAAAATAAGACAGAAAACACACAAAATGATAGAATACCAAATAAACAATTTCTAGTTTTATAACCTGCAAAATAATGTCGGACATAATGAAGTTAGTCGTAATCAGACTATGTTCTGCAACATGAATGGGAATATAAATGTTGTTTTAATGTGAAGGAAGAGGGAAACGTAATCAGCCTTAGTGTGCTACACCAAAACCCTGGGAGAAGATGATTACTGTCACAATTATGGAGGAATTCTGTATTATAAAAAGAAGCAGCTTTTAGCTCCCTCTTTAGACACACTAGTGTCAAGCTGACTTTATTCTTGAAGAATGTAATGAATTCTATTGGACAGATTTGCATAAGTTGTGCAGAGACACTCAAGAACCACAGAGGATAAGCACTTATAACTTTGGCCATTAGGTTTAAAGTGAAAAGACTGAATGGATAGGAAATCATTAGATTTGCTTGTGATGTTCAAGGACATGAGTTACAGTATATCTTGATTTTTTAAACTACACATTAACTAGGTCAATATTTCAGTATGTCTTAATGTCAAATAACTTTGATTCAAGGCCAAAGACTGCAAAATTAACTTATCAAACTTAGATGTATATTCACTGAGGTCTATTTTTTTTTGTAATCCTCTTGCTGCAGTCCCACTTATTATGTCCCTCGACAAGTTTTTCAATCTGGTAAATTGTCCAAAAGACTCTCATATTTCATACTAGCTCTACATTGCCCCTTTTACAAGAGGTCTTAAGCTGCTGTCAATCAACACATCCTGCACCAACACTTCAAACTAAAAGCCTTCCAGTGGCCCGGATGTATAATCCCACCCTTTTTTTCCAGGCTTGACTGTTATACCAGCCCTACAATCATGAATATACATATGTGAGTCAGGGAGTGAATGAGTGAACCATTGATCAGCAGCTCAAGTGTTTGGGAAAATTCGATTTCAGGCCACCTTCCTGGACAATCAATCTTACCACAATATCAACAACGAAATTCTTCATGTATCAAACCCCCCGATGGTTGTGAGAAACCGTGGTGTCATGTTTGATTAACGGCTTTCCTCTCCTGGCAATGCTGCATGTCTCCCGGTCGGATGTTTTAACGAACCTGTTGAGAAATTTTTTACCATCCTCACACATTACTGTATATGCTACTATATATTATGTATATAATGTACATATCATATCTGTACAGGAGAATAGTACCTGTCTTATTCCTGAGATACTCCCTTCTCTCTCTATCAGTACCAAGGGTCAGGTTATCGATAAAGGACCAACCAACAGTACACTGTAGTGTTTACATTGAGCGAGTTTCATATCTAACTCAGATGCCTCAGACAGAGAGGCACCAACTTCAACTCCTTTGGGTATTTCACCATTGGCAAGAAGTAAGGACACAATGTGATTTAGTTATGCATACGTTAGGCTTAATTATCAAAAAGGATGCAAACGCCTACATGTAAAATAGAGAGTGACCACAATTCTAGCCATTCATGGATGTGCTGTTAGAATGGGTGTTAGAATAATCAGGCTTTATCTGGCTCAGTATGACACTGAACACCATGTTTATCTCTCGCCACAACTACTGCAAGGCCCATCTTTTGGTCCCCACTTCAAACGCAGTAAAAATCTCACAGATGGTTTAGAATGTAACAGGATGTGTGCTCTTCGATTTGCCTAAAGTGATAGGCCTGTGTATCACTCCACTGCTTATTGCGCTCCGCTGAGCAGCGATGGACAACAGAGTCAAAGTCAGATATTTCTTATGACTCCTGGCTCTGTGACCATCAAACAGGCTCACACTCAGTCATGGCAACATCATTCCTCCAAGCAACATCATCAGGCATTCCTATCCATGCACACAAGACCACTGCTGTACAGACTTCTTGATTCCCAATGGTGGCACAAGCTATCAAATGAGAGCAGTGGGATCCCTGTATCTTAAAAACCGAGCAAAAGTATTCAATTGGGATTCAATTTGTGGTAAACGAAGTGTTAACATCAGAGTAGGGTAAGGAATATAGTTATGCACAGGCCAAGTTAAGGAAGTCATTTACACATTTGAACATGCACACATATATTGGAACATTACATAAGTCGTCATGTAGAAAGCAAAAAGAGGCTATGATCAAAATGTGGAGTTAATGAGGGTTGACACGGGCGCTCGACCATCAGAATTCTCTAAAGGAGTACAGAGAGAGAGTGAGCGCCAGTGAACTACAGTGAATTGTCAGAGCTGCGCCACGGGCAATGGGAATACATTAAAACATGGTTGTTAAGGGGTTTAATGACAGGCATCAAATGATGAAACGGAAAAATAAAGCTTTACGCTCATGACTGCAATGTGACTCAAAATGATGAAAAGGTTTCTCTCCAAATGGATTTAGGTTTGCCTCAGAGTGGTATAAAGTCTATTGGGGATAGAGAGCTTGAGCTTCAGTAGCAGATGTTCCATGATGAAAAGATTCCAAATACAAAAGGTTTATGATTAGTGGGAAAATATAATATGATGAAATGATTGAGAAATGTTTGGAAACACTGTCAACAATCATCAGTGCTCTAGAACTCTGCTAGGTGTTATAGGATTATAATCAGTGGAAGGAGGCTTAGTTAAATTAAAAGACAAGGGGAGAATTCTGCACAGGGAAGCAAATGAGAAAGATGATCCCGTGCTAAAAAACCTAGTTGGGTTGCCTTTGAGCAAGGCATTTGTAACCTCCATTATTTTCTCACAATGAAAATGCTGATATGAATGTTCACTATTCTTGCACCTAACATCTCTTCCTTTGAAGTACACCTGGTTACTTTTACATGTAAAAAGTGCTGTATGGGACAACGCTCACCTTGATTTAATTGGTGCTAAATGAAGGTTAGAAGTATTAAATCTAACTTTAACTTTATCAAAATGTATAACAAATAACAACCAGAACAGTGATTTATTTTTAATCTCGAGAAATCTGTGAATCTGTTCGATTAAGGTGACAATCAGCTCCTTTTTGCGGTTTGTCATAAGCCCTATGCACATTTCATACTTGTGGTTAGATTTTGGTTGATTTCTATCCAACTTTAGTCGAATTTGAATGGCACAACTTGTTTTCGTTTTTACTTTTCAGACGTGTTCTGTTATTTCAATTGTATTAGTTTTGGCTTCAATACAGTTTACCCCTGAATCTCCAAAAGTGTTTTGTGAACTCAAACACACCCACCTTTCATGGGCAAAGTGGTGAGTAGATAATGAGGGAAATATTTGTTTTTCGGTGAGCTATCCCTTTTAAGTTGTCAGTGAAAGAATATGAGCACACAGCTACTTTGAGAATTTCGCCAGCAACAGTAAAAGTGATTTTTGAGAGGAGGGGACCTCGGATTAATTAAATTTGCGGAAAAAAATCTCCCAAACTTCTTAAATTGTATGGAAAATAAGCTGAGCCAACGGTAGCTGTAGCTCGGCTCACAGGTTTTTGAACACCTCCACTGTCTATCAAACACTGTTGGGGTAGAGTTGGGTTAAAGTGAAACTGCTTTATTCAGTGTTTTAACTAGATTTCATTTTTGTGAATTTTTTTTGGAGAGATGTTGGAGACCTTTTATTATTATTCAGTTCCTGGTCAGAACTTCTTGAACCAGAAACAACCCGGAAACGAGAAACCGGAGTGGCATTATATTATATTGTACATTGTGTATATGTCAATCTGTCCAGGACAGACATGTGCAGGTCCATGTGCACATGGGTTTTCTGCTGTATATAGTGTATTTGTATGTTTGTATGGTTAAAAATATAATATATCATATTATATTATACTCTTTGTATATTCTTTGTACATATAAGTCTATATACAAATATTTATACATATGTACATGTTATTATTGTTATTATATTTATTACTATTATTATTATATATACTGTTGCTGCCATTACTACTATATAGGTATAATTACTATCATATATAAATATATATTATGTTATATTATATTATATACTATATATACTGTACTATTTTTATATACTGTGTTGGGGTAGACTCCCCAGTGGGTTGTAAATACTTAGGCCCTGCTAGGCCAAGCTGAAACCAGTTTGGCCAGTTTTCAGTCTTAATTCACACCTTCCTCAAACAGCCTGGAGCCGACGGTGAGGACAAAGGATTGTAAAACTTTTGGAGGGAAAACATTCTCCAGCAGGCCTGAGAATCTCCCCCTGGTGGTTGGAAAATGTGATCCAAGCCCCGCCCACTGAGGTCCAACTCTGACACTCAATTGGCTTAAAGCCAGCATCATCCTATGACCAGCACCTCAAGGAGGCAGAACCTCTCAGGTAGAATAAAACCACTGAGACATCAATAATCCCTGCTCTGAAGACATCACGAGGCCCCTTCGGGGCCTCCCAGCTGTTTTAGTTGCTAAAGGGGGCAATCTTAACTTTTAGTTTATCAGCCATTTTACCCTGCTCTGAAGACATCACCAGGCCCCTTCCGGGCCTCCCAGCTGATTTAGTTGCTAAAGGGGGCAACCAGAGTTATTTTCTTTCATTCCTTTCATTGTCCTCCATCTCAGTCGACGTTTTATTTTCAAAAGGACTTTTGCTGTTTTAACTTGAAATGACCAAACAGGAAATTGCACGCGGAACAATCTCAGACTGTTTCACTTTCCCCACGGACTTTACTTTCTTTTCCCAACGATCTACAAACGGCTTCCACAGCCGTCCCCTGAAGAAGAAGCACGACGTTCATCCCGTTGAGGAGCAAGCAGAATCCGTTCCTATTCGGCCCAGCCGACCCGCTGCGACAGAGGAACCAGCGCAACAGAGCTTGAGCGGCCACAATTATTCACTGGACTTCCGAAATATCCGCGCGACACGCGCATGCAACACCGTGAAGGTCACAGTAAGAGGCTTTATTGTCTGGGCAGATGTTAATCTAATACGTCGCGTATTGTTTTAATACTTGAATGTATTTGTTTTGTATGAGACCGCCGAGTCTCTAGTGTTTTAGCGGCGATTCGCCACTTCCGGTTTCCGGTTACGGCCTTGTGCCATAGTTTTTAAGCGCCGTGAGCAGCGTCTCCAGCTCATTGTGACCGTTTGAACAACTTTAAAGAGACTTTACCGGTCAAACCTCAGCACACAACGCCACTTGGGTGCTCTCTCTCCTTCTAAACCGACCTATACACACATCCGATCTGTATTTAGAATACAGTTCATGTAACATAGTTAAATCTATATTTAGAGAGGCTGGACACATCTGGAAGCCATGCGGCCGAACGCCAAAGTAGAGACAAAGAATTCCCTTTGTCTGAAAATCCCTTTGTGTAATTCATGTGACGACCACCAGTGTGAGCTCCGGCCACTTGGTGTCATTAACATAGACTCCATTTTGAATAACGCAAGTTAAACCACCATTTTGAGTCTATAATTGCCACGCCTCCTCTCTCCCTCTCCTCCCATTCTGGCTCTAAATTCATAACGGCTCCGCCATCTTTTTTTGTAGTCAATCCGCCATTTTGAGAGTTTTTAGGCCTTGATTCCACGAATCATGATCAGCCGCCATCTTGGTTGTGACATGACTGCGTCATCGCCACGCCCCCTTCTTTTTCTCTCCCTCTCTCTCTCGCTCTCTCACACACACCCACACAGACACAGAGACACATTGATAGACACAGACAGATACACACACACAGATACACATAGATGAATACATGTGTTTTCTAAATTGTGATAAGCGGCTGCTGTTGTTAACTTTGAAATATGGGAGTTTGTTAAAATGATGAATCATTAAATAACACTAACTGTATTTCACATGCACACACATAGACACACACAGAGAGACACTTTGACACAGACACACACACACACCGAGACAGACATACATCGGTAGACCGCCGGTTTTACATGTATTTTCTGAATTGTGATAAGTGCTGCTGCTGTGTTTATCATTGAAATATCGGAGCTTGTTAAAATGATGAATCATTGAATAACATGACTTTATTTCCCCCTTTTAATAAATGCTTTTGTAATTAAAGTATCTCTAGTCTGTGATTATTTGTGCATATGTATGTGATTGCAGCTGGATTATGATTGCCTGTGCTCGAACTTAGAAGCCTTCACTGTTAATTAAATAATTATTAATATTAAATATTTAGATTATTAATATATAACTTATATCATTGAGACTGATATTTTATAGATTGAATTGTTCGTCCCTGTAACCAGGGTGGTTCCCCCGCGACAATAAGCAATGATTACAGATTTGTATTATTCTTAATTGATAATTTTATTGTTTTCATTAATTATTTTAACTATTATTAATGGATAACCGTATAATTTCTAATTAAATGTGTTACTATTCTTAATTAATAGCTTTATAATTTTTGATTATTTTTAAGAAATAATTGTTATTTTAATAATCATATTTCATGATTATTAATAATTATCCAACGTCAATTCTACTCCTACTATTGCACAACAACTGTCTAACAATAACATTACCATCATATCATCAGTACTATTACCCTCATCTTGCCCTCTGCACCTTATCTACCTATTTATCTTGTGTTTCTGTTTTTATTTTTCTACCTCAATTTTTTTATTTTTTTATTTTATTCTATTGTATTTTATTGTAATCAAATATACTGGCTGCTATGACGACTTAATTTCCCTTCGGGGATGAATAAAGTAATCTATCGATCTATGTAACCTGCCACATGGGGTATGAATTCTTTCAACTGAATTTAATTAATTTGTCTCATGAATTTCCTTGTTGGTCCACCACTTCCAGTCTGGAATAAATTGGTGGACCAACAAACCAACTTAAATAGCCATACCTTGAACACCACATCCATGGCTTTAAACAGTGTGTGGCTAAAACAATGGAAACCTACACAGCAATAGTAAATGATAATGTGTGAAAATAAATATTTTTTGCGATCAGATCAAATTACATGGTTTTCTGGTGGTCATTTACTGAATTAATTGTGTGATCAAGTGAGGATTGTATGGACTGAAAAAGTCACTCACAAGCATGGAATTTGAAATAAAATACAAAAAGCGCAAAGTTCCGACAACAAAATATATAATTTCCAAGGGAAATCAAAAGTTTCACTTTTCTATTGTTGATCTTGTTCCTGTGACAGGGAATTCTTGATAACGCAGGTTTCCAGCGATAGATGTATTAAAGATGAATATGATATGAATTGATGAATGGCTTTAATTTTGAAGGCTCAGGATTTTTTTAAATAAATATACAGACAGAAAAGGAACATAAGGATGAAAAGTATGAGTGAAGATTAGATTGTTTGTCGATTATTTTATGAGATATGTCATCATTTTCTTTTTTCTTTGCCTGGAACTCTTTGACTAATACTGCAGTATGTGGAACTGGATAATAATAATAATAATAATAAGGGCATGCTCACAGGACACTTTTTTCTTTGCAGTTTTTATTTGAAGGGAACATATTTGTTGTTTATTTTTTGCATATTTAAAGCATCTTCTTTGTTTTTATTCATTTTTCTCCATCATTTTATTTGTATTTTGCGTGATTGCGCTGAAAGAGTGCCATGCATAAACATGCTCAACATTTTGGTAAACTGAATTGATCTGTTTGCAGCTGCTGAACTTGAACCTTGGCATTGATTACTCTTGTGAGACTAATATGATGCTCAGGTTTTACAGCGCCCTGAAATGAAAGTGTTACACTTTGGGAAAGAATATCCTCCTTTGAAATTTGCCTTTGAAGCCCAATTTATAGCAAGACATCTCAAAATTATCTCTGTTTCACTTTTTCAGAATAAAACTTGGCAGAGTAAAGTCAGAGAAGTTTTAGTAAGGACTATGTTTTGGACTCAACTTTTTGATAAACTTTTCGGACATTCTACATAAACAACGTATCGTGATGAAACATCAGAGGTAAGACTTATTTTTGTCATTCTTTGAGATTTTTTGGTCTGGTTTTGCTGTTTGTAAAGTGAGTTTTGATTGAAATAGCATGTTTATCAGTACAGGCCTTGTGTACAACTAGTTTGGGTGTTTTGTCAAAACACTTGCTCAGTTGGTTTGTTTTTGAATTGCGTTTGGTGAAAATTGTTGTTAGGGTTAGGGTTACTCAACTTTATTTCATACAACACCTTTTCAAAATCTGTAATGTCCACTGGCAACCCAGTGGGTTTTAAGAGGAAAATTCTAAATTGTGAACTATGAGCGTGAACAACTTAATTTGTAACGGATCTTTGAGCGAGACTCTTTTAGGTGTGAACTTGCGCGACAATAATCAGTAATTTGGACCCTACATTGCTACATTTATCATTTGTAGCTCCATTACTCTGCCAAGCTTTCAGGGATCTAACTTTCCAAGATTTGTTCTTATACCTTTTGTAACATTTCATGTGCCACCAAATGGATTCATGTTTTGGACGCATACAGGTCACAGAGTGTGTCACACTATTTCTGCTAATCTGATTATCATCACACAAATGCTAAGGACCGGAGACACTTCTTTCCCAAATCACACACATACAGGCACACTAAGAAAACACACACATGCTGACACGATCCATTAGAAGCAGACAGGTGACAGCGGGCAGTGGTGGCAAACTGTGACAGGAATGACATGTTCTTTAATCAAAGAGGACACACACACCTCTATGCTGTGATAACAACGGCAAAACGGGGTGAGCTCCATAGACAGAAGGTGGAGGATAATGGGAAGAGGGAGGGCAGAGGAGAGCAGCAGATGGGGAGAGAAGAAAACATATTTCAGCGACTTGGAGAAAAGGATGAGGAGATAACAAATGGGAAGACAAGGGACCAAACAAACTAGAACAAGGGGATTCCCTGCTGGAAAAGGCCTGAGTAGACATGTGGAGCCAGGACGGCCATATGATTCACCTCGCCCCTGATGTAATGTACCAGATGTTCAGCTGTCAGGTGTTATGAACCGATCTTCTCCTACTGTGTCCTCTGTCATCTGTTGCCGTACTACAGCCTGCTCTCAGGCTGTGCCCTGTCTCCTTTTTTTTAGCTTTCTTTCTTGTTTTATCCTCTCCTTTTCGATCTTTTCTCCTCCCGTTTTTTCTCTCCTGCAGCCAGGAGGAGGGGGCATTTAATGCATAGGCAGCTCTACCATTGGGCAATTCTCTGTCTATCATCATGTCAAATGTGCCCGATCTTGGATAGAACAATTGTGATTGTCCTGACTGACGGCGAAGGACGCTTGAAGTGAGGGAGGTGCTAATAATTACTGTTAATATTAAACATGTTTAAAATTTACAAATCAAGACTTAATTGGTAGGATTAAGATTATTTTGTAAAATCCTCACATTGTAGAATTACTTGGGCTTAGCCACTTCTGGTGGACTTTTAGGCTAGTGTGGTGTCATCCTATTATCTGCAAGCCCCGACATTCATGAAACAAGGTCATTTCCACCGTGTGTTACCTCTAAAAGGTCCACCAGAAACGGCTAAACTAGCGGACGTTAGCATTTCTGATGGTCCCTGAATGGACCTCGTTGGAAGATATCTGCGGCCATTAAAGCTTTAAAACACAGTTTAAATTACCACGTTTTGGGTCGCATATGAATGTCGGGGCTTGTTGATGCCTCAATGACACAACAGGAGAAGTATGGAGACGTGTTGTGCTTTTTTCTGTTTTAACATCTGAAGATAAGCCCCTAATATCTTCAATTGTATTGGACTTGGCTGCGACCCTGAATCTCCAAAAGTGTTTTCTGTCATCATTTTCCTACGTTTTCTAAAACAGTCACTCATGATAAGCAGTGATTGGCTAGGTGTGCCGGGGGAGGAAGGTCACAACATTGAAACTACCCTCTTGAAATTCAGTGTGTAGAATTTAGTGACATGTAGTGGTGAAGTTGCATGTTGCAGCTGAATAACCCTCACCTCATCCTCCCTTTCCAAATATAGAAGAGAACATGTGGGAACCCTCAGTTGTCATAACAGCTCAAAGGGTGTTTTGTTTCTCCAGTTTGGACGACTGTAAAAAACATGGTGCCCTCCGTGGAGACATCCTGCTCCTGATGAAGATATCATGTATGTAAATATAAAGGCCCATTGTAAGGGAAAGAAAACAACAATTTTTACAATTTAGAATATTACAAATTTATTGAAAATATCACTGGGATTATTTTATCTTCAACATCTGCCAATAGATCAATTCACCTGAATCTTACACACTGAACCTTTGTGGTCTCTTTGTGCACCACTGAAAGCTTGCTCCATCATTTCAGTATGTGCAGTACATGGAGTCTTTTTGTGTGACCTAGTTCTTTACAAGGGTTCTGTTTGTTGCAGACTGTGCAGCAGGCCCATGAGCCAAACTTTGTGAACAAACTCAGGCTGTAAACCTACCGTATTCTCTTTGCTTATGATTTTTCTGACTGAGCTTCCTCTATGTTTGACTATAATTAGTGAGTCTCAATCTTTGTGGTTTTTTGTCATCAATTCCTGTTCTCTTGTTCCTCTCGTCCTTTGGAAATGAATCCGATAACATGCCATAAGCTTTTCTTTCTTCCTTCTCTACTCTAATCTAATCTTCTCCGCTGTTGACCTCTTCTCTGATATTTTCCATCTCTGGATCAAAGTAGGGACACATATGTGTCCTCTCATGTAGGGTTTCTTTTGTTACTTCATCAACTCTTTTCTTTATCACACATCCTTTTTTTGTTGCAGTGGCTGTATTGATGCTGCTTCAGAGCAGTGTTAGTATTGTTTTTAAAGTTTTCCCAAAAGAGAACAAGTACAGTGCCAGAATAGACTTGTTAAAACTAAATATAGACATCACTTTTAAGTGATATCTCTTCTAATATCTGATCTCAGAACTGTTTTCTATCCCATAAAGGATCTGATGTTTTCTATTTATATTCATTTTATAATTTGTTGTCCAGTATTAGTTTGACAAAGATAAAGATTTGCAAAGATTATATGAAGGATCTGATAATATATATAGCTATCTACACATATGCTTGTCTGGCTGCCCTTGACCTCCACCATTCTGAGAATAGTTATGAATCATCATCACGCAAATGTATGTACTGTTCTTTTGCATCAGAAAGCTACTTCAACAGTCTTTTCATCCTAAGCTTTAAGAGGCAGCAGTAGGGAACAAGAGACACTTCAATTAATCATCTGTGCAAGATCTGCAATGCAGTCTGAGAAGTATGAGACACAATATTGTTCAATATCATTGCGGGATTGTTCAAAGCACGGGTTGTGTGCATAATGAGATGGCGAGAGAGTGGTTTTGATGGTTGGAAACTGGAACCTAAATCACTGTAAGGGAACTGACCCATGAACTGCCTTGTGAGTATCGAAAGCGAGTCCATTGTGGTACTTTTTTTAAGCAGCAAAGCCACAACGAATATAGTCACCACTGGTTATTTCTGTCTTTGTGCGATCTATATTGTTGTTCTAGCTGGTTTGACATTGACAGTGACGAGTGGAAGTGAAGCGGTGAAAGGTCATGTCATAGGCTTTCACAATAAATGTAATCCTTGTGGCTGACTAGGCTTCATATAAGCTGATTCAGATGTTAAAATACTGCACAATCATGTTAACATCTGATTTCTCCTGAAAAATTAAGTACTTCGGTTCTTATTAGCGGGTGTCTGACCCATACAGAATTCTAGTCATGCAATGAAAAAACAAATTAACCCATCAAAGTATTTTAGAAGTACAGTACATACAGTAAATGTAAAAATGTTAGATCCCAAGCTTATACTATTTTAAGCCAAAGCAAGAAAGTGTGTGGTGGACAAACTATTGTCTGTTCCCCTGGGGGGGACAGATAACCATCTTCTGTCAAATTATTAGAGGCTGTTGCAGACTTTGCTCCAATTCAGCCGTTTTTTTTGGGGGAAAAGTGAACCGCAGCAACCTTTTCTCACCTCAGCCGCTCTTCTATCACCTCCGCCGTTCTTGTCTCACCCATATCTTCATCCCTCACTTCCTCTCTCACCTGGTTGGACTACAAGAGCAACCTGCCTTCACCTTGCTGCACTTCAACAACCTCTCCTGTCCTTGCTATATTGTCTCATTTCCTGTGCACCTCTCACCCGGTATGTCTTCTCACCTCCTCTTCCCCACTTCCTTTTTCTGTTGTTAGACTTCACAATAACATAGACAGACAGACACACACACACACACACACACACACACACATAGAGACACAAACACACTAAAAGGTACATATATGTTTTCCAACTTGTGCATAAAGTGAATATAAGACATATTCAAAAGATGGGCAGAAACATAGACCAGTTCCAACGGTTAGCACCAGTCCGTCAACCGCCGGCTGTTCATGGCCAGTAAGTCCTGCCGCTCGTGCTATCTCAGGTCCGGAACCTCGCCTAAACACTCCCGAGCGGTTCTCCGGTGCCCTAGGTACCTGCCGGTCCTTCCTTACTCTCTGTTCATTGACTTTTTGAACTGCAGCCGCTCACATATCCCACCGAGAGGTCGAGGTTGACTTTTATGATCAGCCAGCTTTCGGGACGGGCACACGATTGGGGTACCGCCAAGTGGGAGAAGCAGTCAGCACTCTTTGCTGACGAACGCTTTCTACAATGGCTTCTCTGACATCATCAAGGGATCCTCCGGCTGATATGGACCAGTCTTAGCTACGGCTATACACATCGACGGACATCTCCAGGAACGGAGGCGAGAGAGGGCATTCACCTTAGTCGTCCACCTTCATCACTTTGGACACCTCCGGCAGGACCCGGCTGGTATCAGCTGCCGTCGGGAGAACTAATGCATGTACTGTGGGCAAGGAGGCCACTATGTGTCATCTTGTATGGTAAAAGACTGGGCTCACCAGGAATTCCAAGGGCGCTGGTAAGCCACATCAGAAGTTCTGAAAGGTCCTCTCGGCCCCTTCTCCATGCCCAGCTCTTCTGCCAAGGACAATCTAACACAGTTTTTATTAACTCTGGGGCCGACACCAACGTCCTGGACCGTACTCTTGACGTGCAGCTGGATTTTGATCAGGAACCTTGATCCAGCCCATTAAGGCCACTGCTCTGGATGGGCGCCTTCTCTGCACAGTAACCAGATTTTATATCGAAAACATATTTATGATGACAGGGCAATAAATCAATTTCCTGCAGAATAATGAATTGTGACAGAACATCATCAACCATCCTCTGTTGGAGCAAAGATAAACAAGAGTGTGTGAATCATAGGAAAATCTGTCAGTCTTTCAATAGGATGCTTTCATCCCATTGACCCAGCATGTTCCTGCTGTGCCACTCTACTGTCAGTCACTCCAGATAGGGTTCAAACCTACATTTAACATCTATTCCTGGAATAGATAGAGCCTTATTCACTAGGCCACTGTATATGCATTAGCTTCCTGTTGTAGACTTTTGATAGAGTTATCAACAAAACCTGTAGATTTAGAGCACATATGCACTCTAGTTTTGATCCTTCCTTGATCCCGGATTAGACCCCACAGCATTTCTGTTTATCTTCTATGCTGTTAGTCACTATCAATTATGATAAATAGGGTTTAGCACAGTATAATTTTTTTTTATTGATTTACCATGGATCAAGCTCTTCAGATTTACATTTGTGTCATCACATGTTTTGAACAGGGATCAACAACCAACCTTATTATAGGATAACATGGATGGTCTCAATCCATCAACCGCAGAGTAATAGGCCCAGCAGTCTTCTGCAGCACTACTCTGCTTACAGGTGCTTCAGATTGGACTGTAGCTGGAAACTGTAATCCCAAAGATCTGCTAGACTGGGCACTTTACCTTATCTGAAAGACTATTGACTTTGATAAATCAACTAACAGAGTCGTTGTGATCCTTTGGCCTTTGGGTTATTGACCCTCTTCGCATTTTCTATTTCCGAAAGATTCAACTGCGTAGTCCAACTCAATGAAAATAAGCGTTACAAATTGATGTACATTCCCCATTTTCCTCGGCTTCAAAAACTGAAAGTGGCGTCGTTGTATCAACTCGCTAAAGTTCATTAAGACTTTGTGATATTTCAAAGTTTCTTGCTGAAATCAACATAAACAGTTTTTTTTAACAACCTCTACATCTTTTTGTCAGACAAACAATTCAGCATCAATGTTGAAATTGCTGGGCCTTATTCTTGGATTCCCGAGCCCTAACCTTGAATGGTTGACTGTCATTCCCTTAGGCACCTCCTGTGGGGACTGTAACTGTTCATTAAAACACTCTGCATACATTGTGCGACAATAGGCATTCAATGTGGAGATATGGAATGAAACATTGCTCTTCTGCCTATTATATGCCTGTGTACAATCAAATAGATTCCGTAGCTGTTACTTTAAGATGAAAAGATAATGTTGCTATGAAGTGATTGCTAGGGCATAGACCCTCACTCACACGACAACACAACAACTTAAAAACCCCAATTAAATTACATTAACATAACTGAAATTAACTTTTCCAAAAGGCACACACAGAAGGCAATGGGTATCCAGCACGTTAACCTTCATACCAGCATGCTTAGATTCATGTATGCACATATATCAGTTCACAACAGGATACCACTTTATTCTCCACTGAATGCTGAGGTTGAACGATTCCACATATAGCACTGAGACACACTCAACCACACACTGTATACATAATATACCTACCAGTACACAGCTCTCACAGCAGTTGGGCACTTTAATTTCACTTACGCTGCAAACACACACACACACAGACATAAACACGCAAGTTTGATTTATTGATGTATTCCCAGATAAATTATGTACATTTGGATTCCATATGGTGTTGGCTAAATCTCTCATCGCATTCTTGTTACAGCTCCATCACATACAGGGAAAATTCATTCCTTAGTCAGACATTGAAAAATATTAACTGCAAGAAAAATCTCCAGAAACAGCTTTGTCACATGTCAGGATCAAAGTAGGTATTTTATATTTGGATTACATATTCTTTTGGTTTTAACTGGTAGACTAGGAAAGTCATCAAAAGTCTACTTTGTTTTAAATATGTTTAGAAATATCTTTAAATGATTCGGCTCAAACCTATTCAAGCCAGATATGTGTGATATATTTCATGAATTTATGTTGTGTAACTACACTCATGCGTCATTCTGGCATCAGCGTGTGCATAATGTCTAAAATTAACTTTTGGCTCACTATCAGGGCTCAGTGAACTCTGGGAATCAATTTTATGCGTTTGCCAAAATACATCCTAATAAAAGTTCATCTCCCTTGCCAATGCCAGGATTTTTTCTTTTTTTTTTGGGGGGGGGGGGGTGCATTCAGTCAGCTACTGTGTGTTCTTGTAATGTTGAGTGAGGTAACTTTATTTGTCTGCACAGCCGGGACAACAGTCGGTATGGATGGAGACCAAGGCGGTTGACTCGATAAATCCATAGTAGAGCTCACCAATGCAGTTCCAGGTGTTACAGTCCCATTTTCCTAATATAGATTTTGATCATCAGCCCTACTTTTTTAACCATCCAAGGTAGACTTACCACAAGCAATGAGATTTTATAAAAGTTTGATATGCTCCTGTAGATGCTGTGTGATATCAGCCGCGTGTAAAGAAAGACACATTTTAGTCACGATGCCTGTACTGTTTACCATGTGAAACACTTTAAACATAAATACAATACAATATTGTAACACTAAATCAACATCATCATCAAATTCAAGAAGTTGAAAATGGGTGGTTAATGGGATGTGTGGTTCCTGTCATGGTTACACTCACACATACTCAAAGCATTTCCAGTTTCATGTTTTAAATCACTTCCTGTTTTACTTTGATACTCACGCTTGTCTCTGTCTCTTAAGGTAACCTCACCTCTGCGTGTTTCTCGTTGTCTTCAGTTCAGTAAGTATATATAATGTGCGTCTCCCACTGTCATGTGCCAGCTCGTCTCGTCCGTAACTTACCACGGTTTTTATCAAGTCTTGTCATGTCTTGTTTTTTTAATCATGTTTTCAGATTTTGCGATTTTGTCTTAACCTCACATTTTTGGATAGCTTTGCCTCGTCTCTTCCCTTTTTTTGTACCGAACCGGAATAAACAAAAGGGTTTTTGAAGATTAACAAAGTGATTTTCATTAACTTCTTCATTGATTTATTTTTTCTGAAGTGGCCCTTGTCTACACCTTTAAGCTACAACAAGGGTACATGCACCTCTTGAATATTACAGTTTTTCACAATTGTTAAAACACATTTTTCAAAACAAGAACGGCTTTCTCAAAAATGCACACACAAAACTGAAAACTTCACACACAAAATGCTAAACCTGACACTCCCCTTGCAAGATGACTCATTGCCATCAAATCTCTTACCTGTTCACAAAATGGAACTTGTGTTTTCATTTGGTACACACAGGCATTTTTTCAAATGACACACACATACCACTCATTGAGTACACACAATAAGCATTTGCTTGCACACTACCAAGCATTTACAGCACACTGAAGTGAGAAACTGAAAACACAATCATCAAAATGGAACACACCATATGAATGACAGTGACTCTGGAGAATAAGCCATTTCTCTTTTTGTAAAAGGTCTGTAGACTGACTTTTTTCATAGTCAAACATAAAATAGCACACAAATATGCAGCATAAAAAGGTTTATTTCGGTACACACAGAGAACAGTACAGTAAACCGGCCTGCTCAACCCCCTCCCCCCCCCCTTCACAAAAATTACAGTTTTTCACAATTGCTAACACACTTTTTTCAAACAATAATGGCTTTCTCAAAACTGCACACAGAAAACTAAAAACCTCACACACAAAATGCTGACAGGCCTCGACACTCACATCGCCACAGGTCTCCTCCATGGCCTGGAGTAGTGGGACCCGGTCCTGTGGGTTCCGTTCATATATCTTCCACCTCCAAGCTGAAAAGAATTCATCAATGGGATTCAGGAAAGGAGAATAAGGTGGATATATAGAATGGAAAAATGTGGATGGTCCTGGAACCACTCACCCACTTGAGCAGCCCGGTGGAAGCTCACATTGTCCCAGATGACAACGTGATCGATCCGCTGTGGGTCATCTATCTGGCCAGGTGGTACCAGCAGGTCATGCAGGCCATCCAGGAAAACGAGGAGACGGGCAGCGTTATAGGCCCCTAGGTGGGCATGAGGGTGCAAGATCCCATGGTGATTCATTGCAGCACACATTGTGATGTTCCCACCACGCTGGCCGGGGACCTCAACAATGGCCCGCTGGCCAATGACGTTTCTGCCCCGTCGCCTCCTCTTCACCAGGTTGAATCCCACCTCATCAATAAAGATGTACTGGTACAACACATTAGCTGTGTCATGCTCCTGGATCTGCTGACACATACAGCATGAGAATGCAAGTTACAGTAAGGACACAGAGAGGTCAACACAGTGGGCTACAGTGACATACTGTAGAAAAGGAACAATATTGGCTTACAGGTACAATACATGCATGTGTCAGTGCTGAATGTTGGTACTTACAAGCACAAACTCTCGCCGTAACTCCTTGATGCCTGTGTTCCGTTCAAATGGGACCCTGAACACTTGTTTCATCCTCATGGCAGTCCTATGAAGAATACGGTCCAATGTAGAGAGGCTGACGGTCTGGACGTTTCTAAATGTAGCATGGTCAGCCATGATCCCAGTTTTTATTGAGTGTGATTGAGTTGTTCGTACGAACCATATCTACAATTTAAGTCTCCTGTTCGGCTGTGAAAATGAGGTGAAATTGCTCGACAGACCTGAATGTTTAGAGATTTGAATATTTGTGTGTTGTAGGTTGATGCTTTGTGTGGGCAGTGTGTGCAACAACTGAACATTGTGTGTAGTGTTTTGACAACAAGGTGATGTGTAATTGACATCAGAGTGTAAAGAATGAAAGTCAGAGTCTAATGCAGATAAGGGAGTGTGAAGTAGTGCCAAATTGGGTCGAGCGATTGGTACATAAAGTGAAGGTTGTGCAAATTGTGCCGAATTTTTGCTTTTTGTGTGTTAACAACTGAGAAAAACTGTAAGATCTGTTACAACTTTGATGTATGCAGTTACTGCACTGTAAATGGACAATCCAAGTCTGTGATTTTCGAAACACTTTGATATGAGCTACTTCTTTTCCTGGCTGAATCTGCATGGTCTTTTAAAGGCTTTTATCCTAACATATAACAAGAGCATAATTGTAACAATGGTTTGAATTTAAAAGGTTTATTCAAATCCAACTAGAGGAAAAGTAAAAATGACTAGAACTATATCCAACAATATTCAAAGGCATAAGTATCTACAATCATATTTATGATAATGGGACGTTTCATTTTGTTGGCCTTTTACATTACATCATATCCATATTACTTTCCAATATGTTTCTAACATAAATGTTTGCAACACTTCCTGTAGCCTACCCCATTTCAAAATAAAAGCACTTCAGTGTTTCTTTAGACTGAATCCATTCATTTGTTTTTAAAAGGATTTAACTGTGAAATACTTGCAGGGGCGGAAGGTGCCCGGCTTCATGCTGTATAGTACTGGTATGCATTTGAGTACACAGGACCACTTTTGGGGAAGGAAATACAGGAGTGACACCAGAAACCTCAGAAAGGCTGTAGTTATATTTCAAGTTAATTTAAAGGTGATTGGTAAAATTCTCTCATGCTCTCTCGCCCTCTATCCCCGTCTCTGTGTCTCTCTCACACACTCACCATCTATGCCCATTTAGGGCAAACCCTTTATAAAAACATAGAAATGAAGGAAGCGTAACTTCAGTCAGGAGGACTTAATCTGCATAGTGATCAGTTGATTGTGGGCATTCCTAAATATCCAATCAGGTCGGGGGCGGTCTGTCTTAGCCGGGGGCGGTCTGTCATTCAACAGCTGTCAAACTTTAAAAATCCCGTCTCCTCTCTTCATAAGTCAGCCATCATTCAGCGACTCGCGCAACCCCTCTTCTACCCCATTCTCCTCCAGTCTTGAAGGATATTCATCACCTCATCCGGATCACGACCTCAACTGATCTGTGGATCATGTCAACGGATCAAGGATTATAGCGGCACCCGATCATGGTGGCAGCTGATCACGGACTAAAAATCTACAAGACTGCCTGACAATATACTTATTACTCATTGCATCCATTGCACTTCTGTCCATCCTGGAAGAGTGAAGAGGTTTCTACTTTTTTCCCTGTCAAGGTTTTTTGTAGTTTTTCTTTACCCTTGTGAGGGTTGAGGGCAGAGGATGTCACACTCAGCGAGTCCAATAGGACAAACAAGCATAAGATGTACCATCCAAACAACAAGATTGACCGATAAACCACCACCAGTGTCTAGACCCCGGGGGTATTCCTGTTCGATGCTCTGCTCCACCCCCTTCTATTCCTGATGATATCTCACAGGGGTCTAAAATAACAAAGACTATAACACATTCGCATTTCTGCTGTGAGTTTGTCAAAATAAATATTGTAAATTGGAAATCAAGTCTCTCCTGATTGAACTGGCAGTAGCAGCTTGGCTGCAGAAGCTGGTGTCAACAACTGACAACTGTTTCCCCCGAGTGTGATTATTGTACCTGTGTCCCATCAGATAGATTTTAAACAGCAATGGTGGCTTATCGTCGTCAAACTATTTATTTGGTATGGTATGTGCAGCTCGCTAATGTTTACACATAAACTGGGCATGCCTGAGCTTCATATATATTTTTATACATCTATACCTTCATTCCTCATACCATATTTTCTCTTGAATACTAAATTTGTGTTTTTTATCTTTTTTATCATATACATGCAGTGTTGGCCTGGAGACAAAGTTGAGGCTCCATTTACTCCACAGACCCACAATTCCAATTTCACATGACCCCACCTCTACTCTTGCAATGCTTCTCATACCTGCTGTTATTGTTAGCTGCTGCATGTATATCAGAAAACGTTGGTGGAGATAGAGTGTGGGGTGTCGAGAGTTTTCATATTTTAACTCATCTCCATTCTGTCAATAAACCCTGTTGACCCTGCTTCATCCCTCTGCTCCTGCTCGCCCCTGCCTCATGGCTGATCAGTTTTCCCATCTTTGATTTGGTCTCTATCTAGAACGCTTCTCCAATCTCTCTTTGCTATTTGTGTTGCCATGTCTCCCTTTTTTTGTCCCTTTCTTCCGTCTCTCAGTGTCCCTTGCCTCAGCCAGTACGCGTCATGTCTCCTCGTCTTTATGCAGTAAATCAACAAATTTCCTGTGTAGCTGCAGTCTAAAAGTCATATCCACTTGACTCCAATGGTTTACCAAATAATAGCTGCACTCCTTTTACGCGAGTGTCTTTTTGCTTTTGGATGTGACTTGAGTCCCTTGTATATTTCTCTTTTATTCATTCCTCAATTTTCTGTAATTACCTGCTGTATTATGTTCAAACAGAATGAAAAGCTCCAAAGAAATATTTTCTTAACAGTCTTAAATGCTCTTCAGTAGTGGCAGTCATAAGGTAGTTAGAAAAACATCTTAATTTATTAATTCTCTCTCCACAATAAATAAGTCTGGTCAGAAGGAAATCACTTCAAGAATGTCTGAAAAAATGTTTTTTTATACTACTTTTCAAAGTAGGTAAACTCATTCAATATATGTGTGTTTTTGCAGAGCGCAGGATGGGTCATAAGAAGTATGCAAATCATGTCCAGGGCTAGGTAGCAACACATTTGTAATCAGAAATATGTAATCACATGATAAAAACATTTTCAAAACTATGTAATATGATAATGTTATCATGGATGATGTGATCTTACCTTTATAGTCTCCTTTTAAGCAGTCCTAATAGGAAAGCATTTCCCAAGGTTTCACAACGTTGTGTTATTTAAAAAAAAATTTTTAGCTTGAATTTGTTTCATTAATTTTCTCAAAAGTGTAAATCAGTTCATTTTCATTAGCAACAGTAGCGTTCTCTAACATACAATACTGAACCCATTACAGTTATTGGGTACTGAATACACAAGTTGTATGTTATCCCCATCAAAAATAGATGTTACAAGAGAAAAAAAAAGAATATTTGTAGAAATGTTGCATCAGTTTTTGTGTGTTGTAAATTGCGATATTTGCCATGTGTAAATGAATCCAGAAGTTTTTAGAGCAGGTCACATTTTTTGTAAACCAATGAATTAAGTTAGTAATTTGAAAATAAATGTCATCTAATTAGTATTGAAAAGTTGACTACATTTCATAGGAATCTGCTCCCTGTCCTTGTCTATTGACTTCTTAAAATCTTATAGTGGTACTTTTACATAACAGTGTTTTCTGATGAATTAATGGATTTCTGGAAAACGTAAATAAAAATTCTTTAAATTTAGTTTAAGGAGCAAAGAAGGTGAGTATCATTGTTGACTCACAGACAAGGTAATAATTTATTAATTAGAACACGAAGATTAGTTTAATTTAAATGATTAAAATTAAAAATAACTAACAAGCCCAGATTGTGAATTTATTTCCTGCATCTTTAGAGATTGATATAAGTGTTACAGTCTCCTAGATACCAAATCATAATAATCATGCTTTTTATCACAATGGTACTAAAACAAAAAAAAATAGTTGTTTGCACTAAATAGCTGTATCATTAATAAAGTGTTCTCTTCCTACAATCACATTCGCACAGTTCCCTTGTTAGAGACCTGATGTTTTCTTTCAAGGCTCCATCTTTACAAAAGCACTGTTGTTAATGATTATGGAAAAAGGCAAGAGGCCATCCTTCCTCAGCTACAAATGTATCTGCAAGTCTACAGCCAACACCAGGAAAACAGGGCAGCTGGTTTGTCGCCTGAGAGTCAAACCCAAGAACAGGTAAAACTGTCAGTGCTTTTTTTCCTTTCTTAAATATTATTGCTGCAATCTCAAGGTAGAATGTTTCGTATAAAGTAGAAAGGTGACTCAAACCACTGCAACAACATTTTCCTTTGCTTTCTGTGGGCAGACAGTAACATGAGACCTTGGAGAGATTTTAGGGAGTAAATTAGATTGAGAAGACGATGCGACAAGAATAGAATCCCCAGTGATAACAATGCCCTTGGATAGTGCTCATCATAATATGGCTTGAAAACAATAAGTGTCCTCTTAGCCGGTTCAAAAGAAGACACTTGCATTTCCTCAATGATACTCTGCATGGTTATTATTACTTAATGCAAGAGTTAAAGGCATAGTGAAGTTAAAATATATACATACAAAGTCTATAGCTCTTCTAACCAAGCCCTGTTCCCTCGCACAGATTCACCCCTTCCTGGTACAATTTGGGGAGATGCTCCTCATAGTTGGGAGCTATGGGTATGCATGTGTCTTGGGGTGAGTTCTAGTTTGGGTGACTGATGGATTGTTCCTTCTGTAAACTGCCATTTTCTCGATAAATTTAATTAATCCAGATTGTTATATGGCAAGAGATTCAAGTTCACATTATTTCTTCGTGATCAAGATGACTAACGAGTTTTTCTATGTAGCAGGGATGGGTTCTCGTGTGGTGCCACCTTCCAGTCAGAGTGATGGGACCTGTGGGATTTCACAGATCAACATAGTGGACAGCTTCTCACTGGGCAGGGCCCAAGTGGCGTGAAAATAATTGTCTGTACCAGCCAACAGGTGTAGCTTCAGCAATCCCATCTACTTTGGGTGATGTGGGCTCTGTGGAGAGTTTCATATTGTACAAGTTGAGCATTTATTTCAGCAGTCAGAGAGCAGTGGTCAAAGATTAATGGACCCAAATGCAGGTAAATTCAAATAATAAGGAAATCAGGCTTACATGCACATGCATGGAGTTCGGGCCAATAAGCCAAACTCCTGGAGCAAAGCATGAGGAACAGGAGCAGGAACCAAACAGTTTCGTGAGGAAACAAACATTTCCTCCATTCAGGGCTTGCATCCTTCGGAGGACACACATTATGAATTCGGTTGCCTTGATTCGTGCTGGATTTGC